>NW_026596440.1:3480963-3735963 GCF_907164565.1 Psammomys obesus | reverse complement strand
CCTGCTTCCCCTGGCAGTGAAGCCTTCTCTTGCCTCCAGATCCTACTCTGTGGCATCTTTCAACACCAGGCATGGCTGGATGTCCATTCACTCCATTTACTGGCCAGCACAAAGAGTCCAGGAAAGGCATGCTGGATTGCACAAAATGTTGGTTATAATAATAATGGTGATTTGCTTGTCAGCCTTAATTACCAATTTGATACAACCTAAAATGACCTGGAGAGTCTTGATGAGGTACTGTCTACATTAAGCTGGACTGTGGGCATCTCTGTAAGGAATGTCTATAAATTAATCAATATGGGAAGACTCAGCCTACTGTGGGGAGTTTCATTCCTTAAGCAGGGATTCCTGAACTGTGCAAGAGTATAGAAATCAAGTGCAAGCATAAGTAAACAGGCAAGTCAGCATTTATACATCATTTCTCCCTCTCCCTCGTTATGGAAGTGATATAACAACTGTTTAATGGTCCTCTGCTTTGACTTCCTGCTTGGGTGGCTTGGAATTGTGAACTAAAGTAAGCCCTTCCTCTGCTAAGTTGTTGGGTTTTGTGTTGGTTGTTTGTTTGTTTTGGTCAGGGTTTTTATCACAGTGATAGAAGCAAATCTAGGACACATAAGGAAGATGAATCTGCATGATGAGTGGCAGGAATCATGTCTGGATAAGAATGTTCTTAGAGAAGGGATAAATGGCCCTCAACTCAAAATGGTCAGGACAGAATTATTCAGAATGCAGCTCACCCTTAGCCCATTCCTGGTGGCTTCTTTTATCCAATCTACATCTCAGCTATAATTCATATTGAAACTCAATGTTCAGAGAAGTCTAAATGAGATAGGAGTCCTAGTTTACAATACACAAAAGGAGAACCATTCTTTTAAAAATGTGAAATGTGCAGTGAGGTTGAGGTGTAAGGAATGCCCACCAGTGCACCTCAAGTATATTTAAACCATCCACAGTCCATATCCAGAACCTTGCAGCCTCCACCACTCACACTGGGTGTGAAAGCTCTCACCCTGAGCAGGACAGTGACCACAGCTTACCTTCAGCAAGGTTGTAGAAAGACAAAGCTTTCTTGGCTGCCCTGTCAAGGGAAGTGGTGAAAGGATAATGAAGAAAACATGGGTACAGCATGGTGGAAAGGCATTATGACCATCTGCAAAGCCACAACCCTGAGCATGGGGAATGAAGACATGTGGAGCTAGACGCAGAGCCTTGAAGTGCTATGTGAAACACCACACCAGCTCTTCTGAATGAGGATCTGGGTTGAATTCCCACCTCATAGTGAATGAATAAAGCCCATGCTATGATTTCTGAGCCTGTTGGAGATGTAGGGATCCCCACGTGCCATGCATAGTGGAAAGGGGTGGGCCTGGAGAGCTGCCTCAGCAATTGAGAGCACTGTCTCTGGTTGAGCAGCCAGGTTCTGTTCCCAGCACCCACATGATACCTCACAACCAGGAATTCCAGTTCCAGGAGATCTGACACCCTCTTCTAATGTCTGAGGGCATGGAACCCACATGGTAAAATATTCATATGAATATTTTTTTAAGTTAGAGAAAAAAGAGCATAAACTTTAATGAGTGGAGCAGACCCCAATTAGGGGCCAGTGCAAATGTGTTCAATCAAACCATTGATATTAATAATCCATTTACAAATGTATCAACCAACATCACCCTTCCTCTTAGACCCAGGAGACCCTGTTGTCAGGTTCTTGTCAGATCAAGAGCTACTGAACACAGAACCTCTATTCTTGACAGCAAGAGGGTGAAATTGCAAGAGGCCAAGCTGAAGTTTAACTACAGGGAATCCAGAAGAGAAGCGGAGGTTTCTTATTAACTCTAGAAGCATTCCAGGACACCTTGGGATGGGAGTCAGGCTTGGATCCAGGTCTGGATGAGTGCTGGCCACTCAGGCTCCCAGCAGCTTCACCTTCAGGTTTCCTATCTTCCTTCATGCGGCAGGACATTGTCAAGACTGTCCGTGTCCAGAGACTCCTCAATGAGGACTCTTGCTTTGTGGCAAGGGCCTTAACATTCCAGAACCTCCATGTCAAAGTGTGCGCACATCAGTGCTGTGAATCTCTACCATGTAATATATGAACTGAACTCCTGGGAGTAGATCAGGACCCAGATTCTGTGTCCATCCTCCTTGTGAGACTCTGAAAATGTCCCATAGGCTTATAGCTGTACATTAATGAATGTTTCACTAGTTAGTTGTTGCGTGTGTGGCTGCTGAGGTCAGGACACAGGACACTGGCTTCCCTCCAATGCTGGCTCACCACTCTCTTCTATGCCCTCTCCATAGGAGGTTTTACTTCAAAGCCAGCTCACCTACCTTCACTCTATGGGAAAGACAAGAGAGGAGAAGGACATTCCTAGAGGATATAGACACTGAGTTTTAGAGGTCACAGGCTGATCTGGTCAATCTCTGATTCACCCTTGGACTCTTAAGTGACTATCTGATGAAGAAAAATAGAAAGGAAACACAGAACATGGTAGGGGAGAAAAGCAAGGTATATATCCTTCTCCTCTGCTGTAATTTTCTCTTAGTAGTCCTCAGTTTGTACACTGGGAAGAAAAACACCCACTATAATGCAGGGGGTAATCAAAAGCTGCATGATGAATTTGAGTCTCCACTCCCAGTGTGTTAGGTGGAATATAAATAGAACAGAGTCCATTAGAATAACTTGCTACCATCATGAATTATAGATGGCACAATGCTGTTCAGATTTGTCTCCCATGCAGTTAAAATGGAACCCCATGTGCTGGTTGTTGGGGGATAAAGCGCTGTCCTTTTCTTCAGAGTGGGCTGGGCTGAGCAGGCTTCCCTTCCTGCACTGTCCTGGGAACAGGCGCCTGGCTCAGTGCACAGCAGCCCTGGGCAGCATAGAACGCAGGCCTACTGAATGACCTCGGGGACATCAGGCCATGTTTCCTCCATGAATCCAAATTGGTCTCGCAGCTGGAGAGGCATCAGTGGCTGATAATGGCCTAACAACCTCCAACACTAACAGATACGACCTCGCAGTGCTGACAGGAATGTGAAATGCCTGGCCAAGTGCATGCACACCACTGTGGGAACAGGAAGGAACCTGGAAAACAGAGCCTTCTAGAATAACAGGAGTAAGGCCAATCCATAGGTGGTGAGGTGCACTAGAAATTCTCTGAAGCATAGTAGCTGACTCTCCTCCAGACCCCCAAGAAAAACGTGTTTACAGAATACTCAAAATAAAGGTGAACTTTGCTGGTAGGGTAGTCAGTAAAAGAGGGGCGGAGCCTGAAGAACAACCTTGCGTGATCTCCTTTCAACTCTCTGATACTCAGGTGAAGGAGCCAGGCACTATCTGGGCTCTTGGCCAGTGGTGAAGCCTCCTCCCATAGCCTCTGAGGACCAGACTAGCAAGTGATATTTCTTCAAGTGTTGTTTCCTAAATGGGTTTTCTGTACCCAGAGTTCACTGAGAACACATTTACTGTAGCACTCTGTAAACATTTGCTGGATACACAATCACTAAGGACATGGACATAAGGACCTAGAGTTCACTGCTGTAGGCCACAAGCTCACTCAGAGCCAGAGAGAATGTGCTCTAGTTGTCCCTGACTGTGAAATCTTCCACAAGAAAAATCAGCTTCAAGTTACTTTACACGGAAAGGTCAACAAATGTTGGAATATTCCAGTTCCATGCCAACTATTTGGTCCTGGTCTGATCAGCTGAGCCATGACGGTGGCTCTGGAAGCATGCCACCTCTTTATATCACCTCAGTGCTATCACGAAATGAGGAACAGTTGTCCTTTGAGAGCCTGCAACACACCCAGGATCAACCACATCTTAGTGAACTTTGGTGTCCAGCACTAGTTACACAGACAGGCCTTACAGTGAAGACTTTTAAAAGAAACCTTCTCCTTTCAGTGTCTACACATTGAGAAGTTGCGTCACACCTGACCGTGGATGATACACTGATAGATATAAAATGACCAGGAAACAAATTGAGTAAGGGTTTGAATATAATCGTACTTTCAAAGCAGCATTTAAGTACTTTGTGTGAGAGCAGCAATACCAACATGTAAAAAACCACTGATTTGAAGTTCATCATGAAAAATACATGAACGTAAACAGGGTCTCTTCAGGGGCCACCCTTGCCATCCAGTGCTTCTGTCTAGGGACAGGGTTGCTCTCTGCTTGTCTAGCATCCAACACCTGTAGAAACCACAGAACAGAGATATGAGTGCACACAACATGTGAGTGTATATGGGGGGTTGACATGGAAGATATCTGCCTGCTGGTTAGCTTTCTCATGCCATGCTTCCTAAGAGCAAACCTAGGATAGCCCCAAAATGAGGATGCCTAGGGCTGGAGAGGTAGGCCCCAGATCTGGAAAACCCAACACTCTCTCCTGGCCTCCAGAGGTACTGCTCACACACACACAAATAAAGATAAAATTAAAATCCAAAACGAGTAGCCCTCGAAATCCTAATATGAAGTATGTGGCAGGGTGGGGGAAAGGTGTCCTTTTTAAAAGCGAAGCTTCTTCCCAGCTCTCTCTATATTAACTTGCACTACCATGCTGTCTTCTAGTGATTGTCACCACAATGAGCCACAGTCACAGAAGGGAAGGAACAGCATTACTGATGGATGCTGTGAAGAGCCAGTGTAGCCCCCAACTGCTTACTTTTCTACCTGACAAGAGTGATTTAAGGAAGAAAGAGTTGCTGTGGCTCAGGATTTGGGAGTACAGTCCACTGTGGTGGGGAAATCACGACGCAGAGCAGACACAGAGTTTGTCATCATCCTCATGAATTCACAGGCAGGAAGCAGGAACTCTCATCTTTCCCTTTCTCCTTTTTATTCATGGGATGGTGTACCCACATTCACAGTGGGTCTTCCTTTAGCCAAACCTTTGTGGGAATGCTGCTCTCACAAACATGCCTAGAGTGTGTATCTCTGTGATGGTTTGAATGAGATGCCTGAATACTTGGTCCTCAGTGACAATGTTTGGGTAGGTTTAGGAGGTCTGGCCTTGCTAGAGGAAGTATGTCGCTGGAGGAAGAATTTGAGAGCCTAAAGACTTGAGATGTCTTTAGTTTGCTCTCTCTGCTTCCTGTTTGTGTTTAGAAATGTGAGGTCCTAGCTACTGCGTCAGGTAGTTGATTCTCCCACTCAACCATCATTGACTATTATCCCTCTGAAATGGTAAGCCAGATAATCTCATTCTTCTGTATGTTGCCTTGGTCATTGTTTTATCACAAAAAGGGAAAAGTAAGCAGTTTGGAATTTGGTAATAGGGATTGAGCTATTGCTGCATCAGAATGACCATGTTGGTTTTTTGGAGAAATGTAGAAAATTTAGGAACTTTGAACTAGAAAATCACTTGAATGCTATAAACAGGACTTAGTGAGACATCCTCTAAGGAATTTGGAGGTCAGTAGTAATGAGATGTGCTGACTGTGGAAAGGCAGCTCATGAGGATTCAGGCAGAAAAACAGTATCAACTATGTGTGTGGTAGTCTGAATGAGAATGGTGCCCATAAGCTCATACGTTTGAATATTTGGTTCCCAGGTGCTGGGAATGTTTGGGAAGAATAAGAAAGTGTGGCCTTATTGGAGGAGGTGTATCAGTGGGATCAGACTTTGAGGTTTCAACACCTATACCACTTTCAGTTGTCTCTCTTTCTCTCTCTGTCTCTCTCTCTGTCTCTCTCTCTGTCCCCACCTCTTCCCTACTTACAGATTAGGTAGTGAGCCCTAGGCCATTCCTGCTTTCATGCATTTTCTCTAACATTATAGACTCATGCCCTCTGAAACCATAAGCCCAATTAAATGTTTTTTTTGTTTGTTTTGTTTTGTCTTTGTTTTTTTGTTTTGTTTTGTTTTGTTTTTAGTATGTTCCTGTAGCTGGCATTTGCTGTTTGCTATTTTGTGTTTTCTTTTCTCTCTTTCTCTCTTCCATCCCTTTACTTCTTCCTTTTCAACCCCCTAACGCTAGATAAGAGAGACAGGAAAAAAAAAGGATGGAGGGTGTTATTACCCTTAGACTACTTCCTGTGATTAGAGTCAAATTCCTTGGGGCAAGTTGGATCCCAGAATTCCTTGCCAGGTGTAGTGGTAGAATGCCTTTAATGCCAGTAATTGTGAGACAGAGGCAAATGGATCTTTCTGAGTTTGAGGCCAGACTGTTTTAGAAAGCAGAACCAGGACAGTCAAGGCTATTACCCAGAGAAATATTGTCTCTAAACCAAACCAAACCAAACCAACCAACCAACCATCCAAAACAAAACAATAAAAGAAAAGAAAAACTAAAAAAAAAAAGTTCCCATAATTCTAAATGTCACACACTCACATAAAATATCTTCAGCTGGCAATACCATGCCCCACCAGAGCATGAGGAAAATCATAG
Organism: Psammomys obesus; assembly: GCF_907164565.1. Lineage (NCBI taxonomy): Eukaryota > Metazoa > Chordata > Mammalia > Rodentia > Muridae > Psammomys > Psammomys obesus. Next base: position 3,729,572 of record NW_026596440.1, on the reverse strand, counting down.
TCAGCTACTGCAAAGCGGCCCATATCCCCACACCTGGTATTAAAGCATAAACATATTCCTATGACATTTCTGTGGTTTTTAAAGAAACCAAAATTACAAAATTCTCACTGCATGTTCCCATGGTCATGCTGTTTTGTCATAGTAATATAGACATGTCTTATACAAGGCTAGAACAATTTTGGAATATTGTTGGGAAAAACATGTGACTGCTTTCATCCCTTGTCCTAAGACCTTGCCTGAGGCTAAATTTAAAGGTAATAAATTAATTTTTTTGGTGTCGATTTCAAGACAGCATAATACTGACTATATTAACTCTATAATATTGTTAATATTGACCACTTCTATTCTGGGAACAATGGAAAAAAATCAAGTGGAGCAAAAAGAAATACAAAATGCTCCAAAAAAAGCAGCAGCAAATGTAAAGTTGGAGGTAAGCCTTGTACAGAAAGCATTAAGAAAATTAGGAGAAGCCTGCTCTTCATAAGAATAAAAGGAAGGTGCCCTCAAAGCACCACCCTACTAAGCTTCCAAGTTGAGAAAGGAAAATTCCTATTCCTAACAAGGAATTTCTGCTCCTTGAAAACAACTACAAAAAAAGGCCAAAAGCCTCATCAAATATGATTAAGGGTATATCCTAAACGCAGCTTAACTTGGCAGGTATTTATTGTGCTGCTGACTGCAGAGTCATGGAGACTGGAGGAGTAACGGCATCATGAATCTTTCTCCTTGGTTTCAGAGTGCTTCTGAGACCAGGTGAGTCCTGTTTTGAAGCTCTGAAAGGCCATTGCATGATGCTGTGGAAGTGAAGCCTGGGTTGTACCATGGACCTAAGATGCAAGAGCAGAGTGAAATATATCAAGGAGAGCTGAGCAGAGAGAATGGAATCAGCCCAAGAGAGAAAAGAGTGTTGAATCAGCAGAGCTGGAAGGGAGAAGTCATTTAAGACCTTTCACATCAGACATGGAGCTACAGAGTTTGGAGTTTGCCCTGCTGGGGTTTGGTCTTGCTTTGGTCCAGTCTCTCCTCACTCTGCTCTATTCCTCCTTTTTGTTTGGTAATGTATATTATGTGCAATTGTATTTTATGTAATGTATTTTTTTTTATTTTATAGGGGTTACAATTAAGAGAGTACCCTGAGTTTCAGAAGAGACTTTAAACTATTTTTACTAGTGTTGAGTCTAAGATATTAAAATGTGCCCTTGAAGTTGGATTAAATGAATTTTGAATTCTTGTATTACCATGATTATAGGGGTGGTGGTGGCAGGGAATAGAATAAGATGCCACCATAGTCTCTGGCATTTGACTTGGTTCTAATTTGGCAGCTGTTTGGGTAGTACTTTTGTTTTGTTTTGTTTTACCCTCTCCATAAATGTAAGATCAGATAAAACCTTCCTCTAAATTGTCTTGGTCATGGAGTTTTATCATTGCAATAGAAAAGTAACTAATATACTTGCCCACAGGCCAATCTGATAGAGGGGATTCCACATATTGTCACCACTTTCCAGATATGCCTAGGTTTGTGTCAAGATCTCAGAATCCAAACAGCACCTATTCCCAGTCACCATTCCCATAGGCATGCACATCCTACCACAAGTCCAGACATACATGTGCATGAGCACATATCCACATATCCTGTATAGAGTTAGAGTATACACATACATGTACAACACACACACACACATGTCCCATCACAAGCCCACATGTACATGAGCATTCATACATATCTACATATCTCTCACTCACATACTATGTACACAGGCATGAACACATACACATACACATACCTCACCATGAGTCCACATGTACACGTACATGCTCATGATCACACATCCCGACACAGACCCATGTGTGCATGCAGATGCATACATTTCATTCCATTCCATTATTAGTTGTCCTTCTGTTGCTGTGATAAGATGCCATGATTAAAACAACTTATATATATAAAAAAGGGTTTGTTTGGGCTTATGGTTCCAAAGAGATGTGAGTCCTTCATGACAGGGAAGATATGGAGGTTGAAGTAGCAATCAGAGAGCTCCCATCTTGAAACACAAGCAGGACTCAGAGAAAATCAATGACCTGGAAGTGTCTTGAGTCTTTCAACTCTCAATGCATGCCTCCAGTGACATAAATCCTCCAACATGGCCCTGCTGCCTAAGACTCCTGTAATAGTCCCAGTAGCTGGGAACCAAGCATTCAAATACCCAAAAAAATAAGACATTTCTTATTCAAACCATGACAATATCCACTTGTATACGTGTATACTCACAAATGTACATATGATTCACAGATATACACATGAACAGCCACACACAAAGTATATCCATCTACATGTGCATGCACTTATCCCACTGTGTCCACATGTACAGTGTTGCACACAAATGAACTTACCCTGCACATTTACTCATGGATACAAACATAAACAAACTCATATCATAAAAGGATCTGTGTGAGGAACTGGCTGGTGTTTACAGAGGATGTGTATTACACCCCCAGCACCAGGAAAGCAGGAAGTGCCCTGCTGAAGGGGAACACAGGTTCTGTCCAGGTTTTCAGGAGGGTAGAGGAGCCATGTAAGGGAACCATTCTTTTCTCCAAGGACTCAGTGGTTAATCTCATCTGCACAGACCCGGATAGCCATGGCAGCAGACAGTGCAAGGACTACTCCTACCACACAGCCTAGCTACCAGTAGCATTTGCGGCAGAGTAACACAGCTCTGTTAGAATATATGTCATTTCACCCATGAAATGATCTGGGCAGCAACCTCACCTGTCATTTAAAAATAACCTTCATGAGATCATGTCAGCTCATGAACTACATAGCAGAGAGACCCAGACTCTAAGAGAAGGAGGGAAGATGGCTGAATCTGATTTGAGGGACAGCAGTGGCACGGCTTCCTTCCATTACCACTCAGTTGCACAATGCTGGTAGGTGGCGATGTCCTTGTTCAGACTCCAGCCTGTGAGCTGTGGAATCTACCTGACCCATCTCTCCTTACTCAGAGCCCTGAGCATCCTTCCACCTTGATCTTATTAAGGAAACATAAGGAGCTGATTCCTCAGCAGACGGGCAATCTGATGGCTATGAAGTGCTTACTCAAGTGAGGTAAATTAGCTCCCACAAAGTATTGCTCATTAATTTGCCCCATTGTAAAATGCCATTGACTACATGTGACTTTTTAATGTCTCAAATTTCCTACTTGGTCATTAGCAGCTCTCAAAACACTCCCCGTCCTTGGCTGTAGAGAAGAGCCCCTTCACAGGATGAGGCCAAAATGCAGCAACCTAGACACTTGCACCGTAGAGGCCTTACCAGTACCACCCAACTGTTAGAGGGAAATAAACTCCAGGATACTGTTTGACTCTGCATACATCCCCATTTCTGGATTCCTCCAGAGAAGCCATTGCCTCCTGAAGGTGCAGAAAGCACATCTTTTCTGCAATGCTTAGTTTCTTTTTATCATCACTGCATGCATTTACTAGACAAGAGGCCTGTTAGGGGAGGAAGCATTTCTTCAGGATCAGGAAGTGAGGGTATTGTCATTGCTGAGAAGAAGATAGTTTGCTGGATGACAGTCATGAAGAAAAAGTCAACATCTTTTCATGTCTCTGCCAAAGCCTGAAGCCTGAAGTGACCCCAAAGCTCAGACACATTAACCAGCTTCAAGTGAGAGCTCTGAGGAAGCCCTTTCCAAGCTGAACAGGAGAGTACAAAAAGGCACCACTGGGTTGGTCCGATCTGCAGATAAAAGAGTTGGTCAAAAGTCTTAGAACGGGCTCAGGTTACATGAACACCTAAGTGTTAATAGCCCAACAACTATAAGGAGCTGTCTCAGGTCCCCACAATGACCCACCCTCACACATGTACATTTAACTGAGCTTCCCTGTGCCAAAAAACAAGGGTCAGCTATCCATGTTCTTCAGCTGAAAACTGTGAAGAGAGGGAGACGAGAAGCCTGCAGTGTTGAAGCCTCTGTAAGATGCATGTCACGATGGCCCTAGAGCAGTAATGGGAACCAGGGTGATGAAAGAGTCACACAGAGTTAAAGATTCTATGTGGTGTGCTGCTTTTAAAGTCACAGCATCACCTGTAAAATTCAGGAGGAATTTCATCAAGTGCCTCATTTATGTTAGTGATTTGGCACTCAGGTGAAGGCAGGATTAGTTTTGTTTTAATTACATGTATGTGAGTGCAGGTACCCTAGAGGCTAGCACATGACATCAGATGCCTGAGAGCTGGAGATAAACGATTCTGTGACTCACCCAGCATGGGTGCTGGGAACAGAACGCTGGTCCTCTGTGAGAGCATCAAATGCTCTTAACTACTGAGCCATCTTTCCGGCCTGTTACTTATTTGTTTTGTTTTGTGTGTTCATTCTACAGCTGAGGCTACTCTAAAACTCACAAGGACTTTGAATCCTCAGCCTAGGAAATATTGAGATTCCTGGTGTGCACCATCATGCTATGGTAATACCCGTGATTGGAAAATTCCTTTTTCCCATGTGGCTGACTATGGCCTACATCTAAATCTAGCTGCTTTGGGCCAATAAGTAATGACAATTTCACATAATTTAAATTAACATGCAGTTTGATGTCTTTTTGTTTTTTATCAGACAGGGTCTCAGGTTTCCTAGTCTGGCTCTGCCTCCACCTCCCGGGAGCTGAATCTACTGTGTATGTGACCGCATCCATTTATGTGGTGCTGGATGGAACCCAGGACCTCCTGCATGACAGGCAAGTACTCTATCAACTGAGCTACACCCCCGACATTTAATGTCTTTGTTAGCCAAGAAATAAACCTGCCAGAAGCACTTTTATGCATGGTCTCTTGCAAAAAACATTAGCCACCCCAAGGCAAAGTCCCTGACCCAAAGCTGGAACCACTCAGGGCGTCCTGTGGAATGTCTTCCCCCTCCACTGTTTGCAGAAGCAAGTGAACTGAGATTAGAAGTCAGCGGGCATCAGTCTTTTTGGGGAGTGTGGAAATGAAGTCTTGAAGCAACTGGGTGAGAAGTGGAGTCCTTTTGACTGTTGTCTCTTGCTTTTTAATGTTCTCAGAAACGGCTGTATCTTTCCTAGTCCCTGAAGGATTTTTAGATAAAAAGAGAGGTTTTATCTTTGCATGTCTATAAGCAGTGAAAAACTCAGGAGACCAAAACCTACAGGCAATTCAAATAAACTAAATCCGATCAAGGTAATATCAATGCCAGAATTAGAAGGAACCCAGAGAGAATATCAATAACAACATTAAAACAGCAGGCTTCAACCGGAATCAATAGGCAGAATAAACAGAAAAAATTAAGTCGCAAAGTGTTAGTAGATAAAAGCCTCCTGCTCATTAAAATTCTGTGTGTCTTTGTGTCTCTTCATCAATCCACCTATATATCTGTGCAAGTGTATCAAAGTTTGTAGTGTAAAAGAATGATGAAATAATCTAATTAATTTCCGGTGTCATTCTACATATTTCTTTCAAGTTAAAACTGCAATATTAATAATGGTTTGCAGTTTAATAAAATATCTTTATGTCCTATTAGCTCATATATCAGCTTGTAATAAAAGACATTTTCTATCAAATAGCTAAACTTCAAAAGAGTTTTGCTTTGATCAGGGGGAAAAAAAATCAGGTCCATTTCATTTGTACTGAATAACCTCGCTCCATTTTGCAGGAAGGCTGGTGTCTTTAGTTGGTGTTCTCATGAAAGGGATTCCAGTGGGCAAAAAGGAAAAGAGATAGAATATATTGAGGAAGCTGCAGAGCAAGGACGTGTGCTTTTTACTTCAGCAGGCAAGGGAGCATGGCTTGGAGCAGGCAGCCAGCCCTGGATTCCCAGTGCAGGTGCTCGCTCCAGGCATGTAGAGCGCACAGGTACCAGCCTGGGGCTGGAATTTCGGGAATGCTACCACAGGACTGAAATCCCAGGTGTAGGACAGGAGCCTGCTTCGGTTCTCTCTTTTAAGTCTCAAATCCTACTCACTGGCAAGTTTTGTTGGACTGACAAAGAATTTTAAAATAATTTACTCAGTTGCACAGTACCCAAATTTTGCATGAAGACATGCCACCCCAAAATCCTGCTCAGGGCCTGGGTCCTTTCCTACCTTCCTAACTGCCCCAGCCCTGGGCATTGCATGACCTCAAGATGTACTAAAACAGTATGGCCACTGGCCTCAGAAAGCGCTCGGGAGCCCCCTTCCCCCAGGGAGATCCTAGCTGAGTCCTTCACCATGTCATCAGCTGAGAAAGCAGTACAATGTCAGCTTCATGTCACCTTAAGACTCCAGTCAGAGAACATGAGCTTGGAACTGCAGCCACTTCTATACTTTCCTCCTACCTAAAAAACTGTCTGTCATGAATGGTGCTGAACCAATAGAAGGGCCGTGACTGACCCTACCACAGGAGCATGGGTCCACTGGAGTCTTTAGAGGCATGAGAGCTTTACCAGTGTATAATGTGCATTTTCTTTCAGACAAAATTTATCTGAGTATAGTCACAGGCCTTTGCTAGAGACTCTCCCAGGCTCTTCTGAAGCCCAAGTTCTTGATGTCTTGAGCAAGGCTTTTTGCCCCAGGAAGGAGCCACCCAGCATTGACCTGTCAGCTCAGGGGGTAGACACACTGCCAAGCACTAGGCCTCTGCAGGACTAGGGCTTCCTGGCTCACCTCAGCAGTACCTCTGCTCCTCTCTGCACTATCACTGGCAATTTTTCCCAAAGAACCTCTGCCTAAGGTCACATTTCCTCTCAGCTGCTTTCATTGCCCTATTTATATTCTAGAAAAGTCTGACCCTTGTGAGTGGTCTTTGAAAAACACCATCACAGCAGAGACTGTGATCCAATGAGCCACTGAGGCTCAGTGAAGGGGCATTGGGGCAGATGGAATATGAACTTCCCTTGGGTCTTCAATCAACAGTGGAGTGTGTTCATAGTACTGAAATCACTTTCATAGTAAAAAAGATTCTTGCTCAGCAGCTCTTTCTCTCAATGCTGTGAAATTTAAAAGGTGGTTTATGCATGGTACTTGGTTGGAGCATGAGTCTCTGGGAAGATCCCTGTGTTCAAATTTCTGGTTCTGCTGCTCTCCTTGTGGGGTTCCTGTCCTCTCCAGATCTTACTATTTCCCACTTCTTACATAAGACCTATGCATGGAGATAACCTAGAACCCCTGTACAGATGTAGCCCATGGCAGTTTAGTGTCCAAGTGGGTTCCATAGTAACAGGAAGAGGGACTGCCTCTGACATAATCTGATTGGCCTGTTCTTTGATCACCTTCCCCTGAAGGGGGAGCAGCCTTACCAGGCCACAGAAGATGACAATGCAGCCACTCCTGATGTGATCTGATAGACTAAGATCAGAAGGAAGGAGAGGGGGACCTCCCCTATCAGTGGACATGGGGAGGGGCATACGTGAAGAAGGGGGTGGGAGGGTGGAATCGGGAGGGGAAGAGGGGTTTATGGGGGATACAAAGTGAATAAAGTGTAATTAATAAAAAAATTATTAAAAAAATTTTTAAAAAGTGGTTTATGACAAGAATTTCAGCCCAGGGTGACTGGGTCCCAAGATAGTGTGTAAGATAATTTGGCACCAAGTGGCTAGAATTCAGGGATGCTGCAGGAAGTTCCCTGTGCACAGGGCACGTGTGTGTGTGTGTGTGTGTGTGTGTGTGTGTGTGTGTGTGTGTGTGGTGTGTGCGCGCGTGCGTGTTGCATGCGAGCACTTGTGCGCACACACACACACACACACACACACACACACACGAAGCTCCTGTCTACAACTAACTCCAAGGAGCTCCTAGCCTTGAAGATGAGACCTCCACAATTTCCTCTAAGACCAAGGAACCTCCAGCTCTCTACCTAACATACACCTTCAGTGTAGCCCTTACCCAAGGTTTTGCTTGCTGCCTGTAGGTATGGACTCTTCTCTAACCTACAATACCTACTTGGAGCTGCCAGGCTTCAGTCTCTCTTCTGACCCTTTCTCTGTAGGGTCATGGTGTTGCCATGTGTGTCGGCCTCCTCAGCACCAATTCAGGGAGTACCAGGAGGTCACTGTTAATGAACCCAGAAATAGAAGCAGGTCGAGTATTTTGAAGCTGTAGATCTGAGAGCATGTAGCTCAGCTTTCCTGGATCAGGAGGCAGGAGACAGAGGCCCAGATGATCCCATGTCTCAGGGTCATAATACTTGCAGCACAACAACGAAACTCATGAACTTAAATCCTGATCACTTCACCACCAAGCCTTCCTTATTTTCAAAGTGACTGGATATATTTTTGGCAAAGTCAGCCTTCCAAACTTAGACTAGAAGCTCAGTTATGCTATGACAGATTTGTGTTTATCTCTTGTTTTATCAACAAGCAGAATGGCTCACTGAAACTCTTGGTCACTTCCTTGCTTACTGAGGCTTATCTCTGAGTGGTTTCCTACAAATGAAGCAAAAACCACGTCATAAAACTGAGGAGAGGTCAGCTAAATCCACATCTGATCATCATGTTACAAACAGCCATGAAAATCATTTCACATGCTTGGCACTCAACTTTCCACCACTGTTTTGAAAACTGGAAATCTGGGCATTTGAACCTTGGTGTTTGTGATGGTTACATTCTTTTGGCAGATCTGTGCCATGGCCAGCCATATCACAGCAATGACAGCAATGAGGGTGTGGCCAGACCAACTTGACACTGCACATGACAAAAAGTGTATGAAGGAAACTCTGTCCAGAAGAAAACAGTGAGGTTTGTCAAACATTTCCAAACGCCACAGAGTAAGTGAAACTGGGCCACCATTTGTGTGTTCTTATCTCCTGCTTCATGAAGTGATGACAGAGTTTGGTTTCTGGTAGGGAGGTGACATTTACAGCCCATTGAGCTGGGTAGGAAACAAGATACATCCAGGCAAGACACATGATAGGTTCTACGTGAACACAGATGAGGGTCTGAGCAGTTGCTCTTCCCTATTGATGGCTTCCCAGATATGCTCAGGAGCAAGCATAGCTGAGAAGGACCCCAGCTGAGGTTACTGGAGTACACTGCCACCTTTTTTTTTATCAAGAGCACACCAGGCATCAGAGCCCTTGCAGCACAAATCTATCACAAGAAAAGGTGACCAGTCCCACCCTGAGCTGCTAGTTAAGACAGAAATTACCCTGACACCCTCCCTTGAATAACACCATTCTACAGAAATATACAAACAAATAGATGTAGCTTGCAGCATACTTCATTCTTAATCCAAGTAAAGAATGCAAGAAGACTTGGAAATTTGACTAAGAGATTAGAATACTGGCTGCTTTTACAATGGACCTACATTCACTTCCCAGCACCAATATGGTGGCTCACAACCATCCATAAAAACAAGTGCACTCTTCTGACCTTCCTGGGTAGCATACTTACTTGTGTTACACATACACATGAAATAAAATAAATAAGTCTTTAAAAAGAATGTAAGTGGACTTAAGAAAATATGTGCTTATATAAACTCGGAGTATATGGCTATAAACACTCTATCTACAAGGTTTTAAGCCAAATAGGATTCTAGCACTAAGCAGGGGAATAGACATGGGCTCCATCCCTAACCAAAGAGAGATCCACAACTGTCACCTACTGGCAAAGGAAACAATGTTTAATACTCTCTAACTGATCTCCTTGGGTATATTAATCACACTTGAGGGAAGGTCATGTTGTGTTGTGTTGGCCAACACAAAATGAACTGAGCTACTGCTCAGTATTCTTATAGAATTTCTGTCTTGTTTTCGCTTTCTTTGGGCCTCCTCCTTTTTTGAGTTATGAGTCTTTTGCTTGTATATTTTGTTTTCTGTATTGTTTGTGTGTGTGTGGAGTGTCCTTGAGTTTTATTTGTTTGTTTTTAGGGAAAGAGAGAAAGAACATAAAGTTGGGTAGGTAGGGAGTTAGGCATAATCTGGGAGGAACTGAAAGCAGAGAAAATAACTGACAGAGAATTAATATACTCTACAATATATAATTACTACATACGAAGAACCAAAAAACAAAACAAAAGAAAACAAAAAACTCAATGAGTCAAAAAAAAACCCTCACAAAAACAAAACAAACAAACAAAAAAACCAAGTAAGGAAGCCACCTGAGTAATGGGTCTGTGAACTAACTGAAGAGTTCTCAAAGAAAAAAGGAGAAAGAGGTTAAGAAACAGCTCAAAAAATGTACATCATCCCTAGTTGGGAACATGAAAATAAAAACTTTGAGCTTTCATCTTGCCAAAATCAGAATGGAAAAGATTAACAAAACAACGACAACAAATGCTGGAAGAGATGTTGGGAAAAGAAAATCCCCATTCACTGCTGGTTGGATTGAAAACTAGCACAACCACTCTGCAAATCTTGGTGGAGAATTTTCAACAAGCTAAGAATACATCTGTTGTATGACACTGCTAGTCAACTCCTTGGCATATACACAGAGAACTGCACAGCCTACTACACAGATATTTGCTCAGTCATGTTCTTTGCTACAGTATTTCCAATAGCTAGAAAATGGAAATAAACTAAATATCCCCCAGCCAAGAAATAAATAATAAAAATGTGGCACATACACCATGGAATACTATACGGCTGTTAAAAAAAAAAAAAAAAAAAAAAAACTGAAATCATGAAATTCATAGGAAAATGAATGGAAAGAAAATCATAATGAACGAGGTAACCCAAATCCAGAAATAGGAACGTTACATGTTTTTTTCTTATTGGAGGTGCCAAGTTCCAGATCTCTAGATGTGAGTACATCTGTAGTAACTACAGAAACCAGAAAGCAAAACAGAACCATTACCAGGATGGAACAGTTGAGGAGAAATAAAGCGAGGAATAACAGGGTATACATGGAAAATGAAAATGAGACTCGTCGGGGTGAGGGGAGAGTAAAATAACAATAATTATATAGTACAAAGCTACAAGGATTCATAGAAATAACTATTTACCTTAAAAACTGTAATATCCATGAACCTGTGTGTAAATATGCAGATACAGTTTTAATGAAGGTTTCTCACCTGACCTGATCATGCTCACTTCAAGAGCCAAAGACGCCTAACAAAACCCGCAAACCAGACATAGGAAGCCCTTTTTTGTATTGTTGGTCAGAGCTGTCCAAGCAACTCCCAAAACATACAGCATTTTTCGGTGGCCTTTGGTTGCCCCTTAGAAGCAGAAGTTAAGTTTCTGTTGCTGAAAACACCATGCACTTCATGAACAGATCCCAGAGGCTGCACGGCTGGAAATGAGCTGAATGTCCCCTTTCTGAGCACCAGAAGGCTCCATGGAAACTTCCAAAGGATGGAAGCAGCCAGGAATCCAACCCAGCTCTGCTGCCGATGAGCTGCCTCAATAACCAGCCTGATGTGATAGCTAACGGCACTCTAGCAACACACATACCATGGCAGTAACCAGTCTGATGTGATAACTAATGGCTATAGCGACACACATACCATGGCAGTAACCAGTAGTTCTCTAACTGCACTTACGGCCCTCTCAATGAAAACAAAACCATGCCTGATGTTGGAAACCTAGATAACTATCCAGTGCTAGTGAAGTTATGGTTTTTTTGCGGAGGATCTACAACAACTAATTTACTTCACTTACACAATCTATAACAGTCTATAAACTTTTGTCCTTATATCCACAGGTTATTGAAGAAAATTCTCTTTGCAACAGGCAGAGCTATTTACAGAAAACCACACCAATCAAAATACAGAATGTGGAACCAATTACAATTGATATATCTACAAAATACTGTAGAAGAATGTTAATTTAGAACATGGCTGTTCTGGCAAAAGATCACATTCAAAGACCTTCTAGGTCTGTGTGATCTGGCTGGAATACAAACACACCTTTCAGCCAGGAGACAGAGGCAAGCAGATCTGAGTTCAGGGTCAGCCTGGTCTATAGCCAGTTTAAAGTAAAGAAAAGCTTAGATCCAGGTGTGGTGATACACTCATTTAATCCCAAACAATAAAAGCAAAGTTAGTTTTTAGAAGGAAGCACCCATGTTTGAAAGCGATTTCTAATTGAGTAGCAGAAACAGCGATGAATCAGATAAAGACTTGAGAGAATAGAGTATGACCAACTCTTATGACAAGAGAGAAGAAAGAGAAGCTGCTTAAGGGGCAATGCAAAGAGCGTGAAGGCAGTTCTACTGAGACAGCAATAGAGACAGGTTTCAGAGTGAACTCAGATGGAGAGTGAATGAGCCAGAGAATGAGAAGGAGCCAGAAGATTAGAGCAGCTTGCTAGAGTTAGTTTGAGGCCAAGTCAAGCAATCCAGGGGCCAAGAGAGAAGCTAAATCAAATAAGTAAGATAGGAGAACAGTTTGCTCCATTACAACTGAGTTGAACCAACCAGCACAGAGCTCAGAAAGAACAAGAACGCGTGAGCTTATTAAGCACTAAGAGTCAAGTCTGAAAACATTTTAGGTCTAGGATAGATTGTATGGAGGCTAGAAGCTTCCAGGACTAGGCCTAAGTAAGCAGGCAAAGGCAGTAAGCCTCTGAGACAACAATTACTTCAGATGAATAAAAGTTCCTTTCCTAAATAGTTTTGTACCTAAGGCTCAATGGAGACTGCAGAAGACAGAGGAGAGAACTTGTAAGAGCCAGAAAATCATGAAGTTTGCTATGAGATTGTGTCTCCTATTAATATCAGAAGCTACACCCATAAATTCTCACAAACATGACCTTCCAAATGTGAGCTGAACAGGCCAACAGCAAAGGGCATGTCAAAGTGGATGGGGGAAAGGGCCTGAGACGGCAACCCTATGCAAAGAACTATAGGCAATGTAGGAAAGCTGAGAGTAGAAAGAGAATACTGAGGGTTGTCCAACGCCAAATTTCATCCCTGAAAATACACATTCAAGTAAAATATAAAGACTGAACAGTTATAAATATATATTTTTCCAAAAAAGATTAGTTTTATAAAAGGCTATGAATTTGAAGGAGAGCAGGGAGTGTGTGGTGTTTTGAATAAGAATTCCCCCATATTGGCTCATATTTGAATGCTTACTTGCCACTATTTCAAACAATACTACTATTTGAAATAATTAGAAGGATTAAAAGGAGTGGGCTTGTTAGGGAAAGTGTGTCACAGGGGGTGAGCTGTGAAGTTTCAAAAGCCCATGCCAAGCCCAGGTGCTCCACCCCCTCCCCACCTCTGCCTGTGAATCAAGATGTAGTTTTCAACAATTTCTCCAGCACCGTGCCTGCCATGCCTACTGCCATGCTCTCCATCATGATGATAACAGACTAAACCTCTGGTGAGCAAGCCTCCAACTGAATGCTTTGTTTTATAAGAGTGGCCTTGGTCATGTCTCTTCACAACAATAGACAGAGTGGTACATGGGAAGGCTTGGAAGGAGGAAAAGGAAATGATAAGTGGTATAGTTACATTATAATCTCAAAAATAAAGGAAAACATATTGCGTATTTTTTCAACTATAAAAGAAAATACGTGTTGGCTAACTTTGCTTGTCAGCTTCTCCACTAAGGAATAACTGACAGGAGGCCATACCTGAGTGAACGTACTGCCTTGCCAAGCCCTGAGTCCCGGCACTTAACAGAAAGGGGAGTGGAGGAGGCACAGAAAGGACTACTTTGTCCTTTCTCTGCTTCCTGACCCACCAAGATGTGTTCAGGAAAACTTCAGCTCCTCCCAGAGCTGCCCCCAATACCATACCTTCCCACAGTGAGAGACAGTATCCCCAAACACTGAGCCTAAATATATCCTTCCTTCTTTTAGTCATCTTTTGTCTAATATTTCACCACAAAAATGAGAAATGTCAGTAGCATGCATACCATAAGCAAGTATGTGCTCACAGCACGTCTTCATTCCACATACAGAGGAATTTTCATATTGCTGTGCCATGGCTCCCTGGGGATCTAGAAATGTGAGCGCCAGGAGCCCCAGCATCTGCAACTGGCAGCTACCTGTATCAGACGCCTGCATAGCCTGCATAGCCTCTGACAACTCAAGATTGACACTGCTCCTCAGATCAAGAGAAAACCTTCCTGATGTTCTCCAAGATGCCAGGTTTCTATGCACTAGGTGGTGTCCTGGTAGCATATCTGACCTGATTCACTGACTTCCTAGTCAGGGCCCACGGAGCTAAGCTACCCACCAGTGAGTATTGCATACATGGGACAGGTCCACAGGAAAGGTGAGGTGTTCTGAGCAGCATGGGCTGGTCCTACCACCTGTGTGTAGACATTACATATATGTGAAATCTCCACTGAGCTACAGAGGAGACTGGGATAAAGCTCTCTGTCCTGAGGGCAATGGGCGCTGTGTCCTAGTGCCAGCTATGCCCACCACCATCAGCTCAGGCTCAGTCACCAACTCTTCACCTACACCTCATAGGAAGGAGCAAAATGTCACCCCTGCCCTAGGAGTGGATGTGCATGGAGCAGTCAGCCGTTGGGTCGGGAGTGGCATTTGGGCCTGAATTCGTTATCGTAAGCCTGTTTTAAAGTGGGATGCCCTGTGCACTTGGCATCCTACGGCTGGGGAGGCAGAGACAGAAGGATCCCTGGGTCTGGCTGAATTGTTGAGTGTCAGGTTCTAGTGAAAGACTGTCTTCAACAAGGCGGGTGGCTCTCGAGGAACGCCAGCCACTGGATGTTGACATCTGGCCTTCACACACACACACACACACACACACACACACACACACACACACACCTGTCTGTTCACCCGAAAACACGCGTGCACATACATTTGCACACACAGAGAGATTAGAGATTGGAGTCTGTTGGAAAAGCAAATGTTTCTTAGCATAGGATAGTCGATGAGCCAAGAATGGTTTCTCCCACTGTCTCAGACTTACCTTAAAATTTCCAGAAATCTGCCTGGATTCACACTGAGGATTTAAAAACCAGTACCAAACAACAACCACAGGAAATACAAAAAAAAAGGTTACTCAGAGCAAGGACATAGTGAAGACATGTATGCCCAGAGAGGGCAGATCAGACATGCACCAGTTTACCAATACTGACTTGCATTCCTCGCCTTATCCTGCCCAAGCCAACCAGGAGGTTTCTGGAAGCTGCAGATCTCTCAGCTCTGCACCCTGGGACCCCTCTTAGTGCCTGGAATACAAGTACTCAATAAGTGTTCATCACTACAAAGGGAGTGTAGTGGAGACTGAGAGAGAAAATGTGGTGAGCCCCTATCTACAGACAAATACAAATAAATATGCAAATCTGTGGTCTAATCAGCTCTTCTTACTTTCCGATTCAATTCCAGCAAGCCAGGAGGTAAATCTCTATAAATTATGGCATAATATGACTTGTAAATAGCATTTTTTTAAATCCTTAAAGCATAGCCAAATTTTAGGAAGTATAAATTGTTTATGTAAATGAGTTTATGTAACTGCTTCATCCATCGGTCAAAAAATAATATTCAGGATAATAATGGGGACCAGGTACAATTCTAAAAGGATGAAAAGATTTGGTAAGAAGATCTTTCACCACTGGGAGCTGAATGAGTCAGGTCTGAGGGTTGGGTGTGGCTTGGTATGGTTTAGTCTCCAGCTAGCTAGCCATGATGTATCCTCTGCTTCTGTTCCTGAGGCTGCATCAGGCATGGTTTATACTGAATGGAGCCCATTTCTGTTTTCCAAGTGTGTTTTGGGGCTGAGGTAAAGAAGATGTCCCAGATCTAAACTTTTTTGAGGAGCACAATGTCTCATGGGTAAGACTAGCCCAAATATAGATGTTGAAGGAAGAAACTGCCTTCCCAGGGCCACATGAGACAAATGGGGAGCTGAGTCTCTGGGCACCTGGAGGTGAGACACAGAGTCACCACAAGGGTAGCAGGGACACTTGGTTCACACAGGTCACATCTGTGGAGTTATGTGAACAAGCTATGTTTGGGTGATTGTCAACCCTCTTCAAGGTTAGGATGCCACAGCACAAGTAAGGCAGTGGACAAGTACATATCTTGTAACTAGGAAGGCCTCCTGCAAAGATGTAAAAAAGCATGCTAAGCTTTTCCATCAATAGATTGGAAGACAAAGCCTGTAGGGAACGCTGATACAACTGCAGGTAGACTCTGCCATTTTTATTTTATTAGTTATCATTGTCTCCCTGGATGAGATTGCAGGGCAAGGTGTGAACCCTCCATATGTGTTGACACTGGGTAAAGATCAAATTAGGTCAGTCAGCGCCTCCCTCTCATTACACGTGTTAAACATTTTCTTTTCCACATAGTAATTGTACATAATTATGAAGCATGTGTGAAAAGTCAACCATCTATATGTCCTGCACGTGTCAGACCAAGGAGACTTCCATTCGTGTCGCAGCGTGTCATACTTGGTCTTCAGTTCATGCTTTCCAGCTGATCCTCGAAAGTGGAACAGGTTTCTGTGGGCTGTCATCACCCTGTCAGGACCCACTCCCTTATCTTGGTGCCTGATATTCAACCTCGCTCTACCTCTTTTCTCGTTCAGCCTCTGGTAATCCATAGCATACATGCAAATGAACTTTTTTTAGCTTCCACATGGGAGAGAGAATCTGTGGTAGTTTTCTTACTATGGACTGTCTTAACTCTCTTCACATAGAGACCACCTTCACAGTCTCATCCATTTTGCTAGAAATACAAGATTTGACTCCTTTTTAACTATGAACAATACTTTATTTGTATATATGCTACACTTTTTATATACATCCACTAATGGACACCTGTGTGGATTTTATATTGCTGCTGTAGTATACAGAATGTCAATAAACATGGGTGTTGGGTAACTATGTACTGATTCCATCTCCAATGGGTATATTTTCATGAATATGATCACTAAGTCATCTGGTAGACCTCGTTTGAAAATGCTTGTTTTTATTAATATAACAACTGTTCATTTAATATAATCCCTGTGCTATGTCTACACACATACTCGGTGTGGTCAAATCTAGCCTGTTTTAGCCACCTCTACATCTTTCCCATCTCTACAATCGCTGTTCTACTCCCAGGATGATGTTTTCAGTGTCTGCATGTGGGAGAGGGTGGCGTTCTTGCCTCTCCACGTTCAGATAATTTCATTAATATCATATCCTCCAGTTCACTCATTTTACTGCAAATGACAGAAGCTTCTCAGTTTGATGAGACTCCACTTGTCAAATTCCTCTCTTGTTCTTTGCACTAGTTGGGATGCTCTCCAGAAAATCGTTGCTTGACTCAGGCCGTGAAGTGCCCCCTTGATGTCTTCTTCTAGGAATGTTAAGGCTCCCAGATTCATATTGAGACTTTTTACTTGTTTTCTGGAGCCAAAGCTAGAGTTCCAGTTTCGGTCTTCCAGCTGTGACTGTCATTCCTCACAGGCACCTTCCCCTGCAGGCTGCTTCCGGGAGGGGTCCTGCCTTCCCTACAGTGTGTTCATGGAGGGTTATTCTTTCTCAATGTAAAGCCTTCAAAATATTACTTCTTTTATTTTTTGTGATTATAATATAATTACATTATTCCCCCATCTCTGTCCTCCCTTTAAACCTTCCCATTTATCCCTCCTTGCTCTCTTTCAAATTCATGGCCTCTTTTTTTCATTATTTGTTGTTTAGTTAAGAATCAATTGGCTGTGTAGTCTCTTAATTAAAAAAAAAATACCAAAAATTACTGGCGAGTTAGCAAACGGATTACATTTTTCTTTTCTTTCTTTTCTTTTTCTTTTGAGACACGGTTTTATTCTGTAGTCTGGCTGGCCTGGAAGTTGCCATGTAGCTCAGGACGATCTCACACTCATGGCAACCCTCCCTCATCAGCCTCACAAATGCTGGAGCTACCAGCGTGCACTCCCACAGCTGGCTAAGATTTTAAGCTGTCTACAACCTACATATGTATCTACATATACATACGATATATATTTTACATATATCCATACGTGAATACACACGTGCTCTCTTATATGGTAATTCATGTTCCTCACCCGTGTGTGCACATAAGACTACCACAGCCAGCATGGAGTTTGATGTTAGGACATAAGCAGGTGCGCAGCCACTGTCATACCTGTCACAGCTTCAGCTTGCTGTATTCCTCACTCCCAAGCCATACTGCCTGCACTTGTACTGTCCCTTTCCCCGCTAAAATTCCTGGGACATAACTCCACCTCCTTTCATGTGACAAAGTACCTTCCTTTGAAAATTAAGTCACAGGACCTCCCTTTTTAGTGAATAAAGGCTTTAATGTGAGAAAAAAAGCCAAAAACATTACTGATTTTATGAAGGCTTGACAGAAAGAGTCAAGAGAAAACACATAAATTGCTAGAATTCACAGGAACATATACTCTAGACATAGGTATAAAATACTGATATCTTCTGTTGAGCAGCTATCATCAGCCTGAAAACACAGTGGATAAAACACAGTGTTATCCTAATAATAATACTGTAAAACAACAAAAAAGGCATGTAAAGAAGAAATTACCTCAGTGAGAAGTTATTTTCCTCAGTGAGAAGGTTCCATACTGGAAACATGGGCAAAGTCATCTATAAACATTGGATAATTGACCTACAAAAGGCCTATTTTTACCAGATTTTAACCTTAATTTCCAGAAGATGAAATCAAAAAATATGCAAGGAAAGTCTTTTTATAGGGATTGCATGTCTAATGTCGGTCTAAAACCATCCACACTTACTATGTTATGAGACACACCTTGTGGAACAGACATTGCCACTATAACCACTTTACATTAGAGTACTCAGGTTGTTACATAGATGAACAGCGGTAATGTGGATTGCAGCAACATTTTTGCCAAGAGGAGGTGAGGCCTTGCTGCCTGGTTAGGCAGGAGGAATGACTTAGGCAGTAGAGATGAAGGAGGCTGCAGAAAAAGCAGCAGGAATGGACTCTAGGAAGTGTGGCCAAGGTTAAATATCCTCTGCCCCTACAGCACATCCATTCCCCAAAAATCTTTGCCTCAACTCATGATGTTGGGAGATCATGGTCCCTCTAAATGTGCATGAACATTGCTGGTGTGCATGCTTTCTTTGTGGAAAGCCCTTAACCTTCACCAGCTCTTTAATAAAGTGACCATCACCCTTATTTTCAGAAGAAAGTAAGTAAATGTAAGTATGTACAAAATGTATCAAAGGAATCAGCCTCTGCTCTCAAGCTCTATAGAGGACTCCTGTGTTCTGTTGTCTTCCCTGATCAAGGACTTGCCAAGGTGTCTCTCATAAGACGCCTCTTCCCTCCATCCCCCAATTGCCTGAGGATGATTGTATAGATTTCACCTCTTCAGCTCTGACCTTCTTGGATGGTGGGTTATCCTCCTGTCTTCCCTCCACCATGATGATAGAGTAGGATGAAGAGCTCTGACCCAGGTTGGACCACACGCCTGGACCAGTGCCATGAAGAACTCCTTACATCTCCAGGGTGCTTTCCAGGAACTGGGAGCTGATAAAGACCAAGAATTTGAGCCATGGGAACTTGAAAGGAAGATGATTTGCATGAGTGGGAGAGTGAGCCCTTCAGAGCTATGGAGCGCTTGCTCTCTGTGGAAACTGCCTGGAGGTACAGCTGGGCTAACCCCAGGCCACACTCAGGCCTGTGTTCTCCTGTCGTCTTACACGACTTGCCTTTGCTTTGTGAACTGCACTGTGAAAATTGGCTGTGGCTTCCCTGGGTACAGGGTAAGCTCCGATCATCTTAATTAAAGAGAGAGTAGTCATATTTACCTAGCGTTTTCTCCCAGGCACTGTTTTTCTTCTAATTGGGACTTGAGGGCATCCCCCAGCCAGGGTGCCTTGGGCTACAGAGCAGTGGCCGCTGCTGGCAACCTGACAGGCTGCTAGTCTCCCTTGGGAGACACCACCAGCCACAGATTCAACCAGGAGCTCTGCTCCTCCCTTCCATCCCAGCCACAGGGACAGCGTTCAGCATGAGCTTGCTATGTTACTCCTGAACAATGACTGTCACCACAGCTGTCCCTAGGTGTGCCCATGTACACATCAGCAGGGCCAGCCCCTCCCTTCAGCATGAGAAGCGCTTCCCACTTGTCCCTGGTCACAGAGGCCAACCCTAGACAGAAAGGAAAGGATGGAAAGGGGTGTTATGCAAATGAGGAGACTGCAGATCCTGGGTGATTTCTCTCTGATCACAGTGCATTTTCAGAGATTACAAAATCAAATAAATGAAACCCTCCCTAGGCCTGGTGACACTGGCTTCTAACAGCAGCTACTTGGGAGGCTGAGGAGAGAAAATTGTTAACTTCTGTGCTAGCCTGGACAGTTTAGTGAGGCCCTGTCTCAAAACAACAACTACAGTGAGTCAAAGATGTGGGGATATAACCCAGTGGTAGAGCCCTTGCCTGCATGGACACGACCCTAACTTTAAGACCTTACCACAAAAAAAAAAAAAAAAAAAAAAAAAAAAATCAATCAGTCTTCAAACAATCAACCAGTCAGAAAAGCTCGAGATAATACACACAGATTCCCGGCTAGAGAGTTCAGAGGTTGAGTTTCCTGTCTCCCAGTATCGTCTCTCGGGTGTCACAGTCGGCCGTCCACAGGAGGGCTAAGCTCCCAGCCTGAAGTGTCTGGAGTGTCCACTGATGCTTCAGCCTGCTCCAGTGGAATGGCATGATACCACAGTCCAGTGACCCAAAGGATCTGAGTGAACAGGACTACTCACTGACCAACCGCTGTATGTGCACAAACATTCCCTAGATGTGTGCTAGATAAGCATGCCCAGTATCCTGTCTTTGACCTACATGATAAATGCACTCCCGCTGTCCACACAGGCTTCGCGATCCAACTCTGCTTCCCTTTATTTCGTATTTGGAGTTGTAATGACCACATTTTCCTGACTGTGCCCTGTGCATCCTATTGCTTTACTCGGCATTGCAGGGCTGGTCTGTGGGCTTGTGAACTGGGAAAAACAGAATTTCTAGGAAAGGAGCTCCATGACTTTTCATGCTCTGAAGCTTTTGGAGAGTCAGGTCTCCCTCACCCCCCCACCTCCTCATTTGCATAAAGTGTTTTCCATGTGATGGGGACAAAGGGACCTAATAAATTCTATTACTCCAAAGAACAATGAAATAATGTGCTGGTGACACTGGGGCAGCAATGAATAAGTGATAATAACAATTTTTATTTTTCTGTGTCAAAATTATCTTTCCTCCAGCCTGACTTGCTGATAGCATTTCTCATTGAAATCCAAGCCAAGATCGCTGAGCACACTGGAAGTAGGACACCCCGAGGAACCAGCCCTGAGGAAAGGAAGCAGGGCTAGGCCAGCCAGCTGCAAAGAATCCCATCCCACAGGATGCTCGAGGGCCAGGACCCAAAGCCTCCCTCCTCAGTGCAATAGCCATGGATCTTGCTTTCCTCTCCAGACAGGGCAGCACCTGTCTCCACCTAGAGTCAAGCATCGCACCCAAGAGTTGATGGACTGTGGCTGAAAGGACATATAAGTGCAGAAGGAAATACTTCGTGGATCTAAAATAAAGTTCTGAGGAACCTGTCAGCAAAGAACAGCAAGAGAGGGGAGGAGATGGAATGAATGAAGGGCAGGAAGAGGTGGGGAAAGGAAGGACATACTTGAATCTATGACTGAGAAGCTTTTTCAAATTAAAATAAGACAGAACACAACCCAGCGAGAAGGCTCATAGAACACCAAAAAGGATTAAAACAGGAGCAAGGAAGAAAGAAGAGAAACAGAAAAGAGATAGAAGAAGAGACTAAAAGAAAAACACAATACCATATTGGTCATATTATATCAACATGACAGAAAGCTAAAAGTGAAGGAGACATCCTGCAAGAAGCCAGCAAGTGGAGAAATCCAATGGACAGAAAACCATAAGGTAGAGAAATCCAATGTAGAGATGAACATAAGGGACACTTTTTCAGAAGCCACTGAAGCAAGAAGGGAGTGGTGTAAACAGAATTGCAATATCACAAAGCCAGCCATAGTAGAGTGCACATTCTAGAGTAGCCACCAAAAAGGTTTTGAGAAGAAAAAATAGTATGTTGAATGAAAAGACAGAGAGAAAATAAATAGAGCTATAGCAATTGCTCCATCAAAACTATGAGAGGAGGGAGGGAGGGTGGGATTGGGAGGGAATGAGGGAGCGGGATACAGCTGAGTTAATAAAATGTAACTAATAAGAAAAAAATAAAAATTAAAAAAAGAAGAAGACAATGCAGCCACTCCTGATGAGACCTAATTGACTAGGATCAGAAGGAAGGAAAAGAAGTTCTCCCCTATCAGTGGACTTGGGGAGGGGCATACATGCAGAGGGTGAAGGAAGGGAGGGATTGGGACGGGAGGAGGGAGAGAACCACAGGGGGGATACAAAGTGAATAAAGTGTAATTAATAAAGAAAAAAGCTACAAAATACAGAAGAAGTAGAGAAAACAAGGGGATGGTGGTGGTGATGGTAGCAAACTTAAACAGATAAAGAATAAAGTGATAGTAACCTGCTTCTCTATCAGTCATCACTTCATCCGCCAAGCAGTCAGTCCTGGACATATGCTCACGTGAGCAACCTTAAGCACACTTAGAGGGCTGTATGTGTATATATGTGTGCTTGTGTATGTGGGTATGTATAAGCATGTATGTATGCATCAAATCTTAGAAATCATGTGTTTCAAAAGCAGAGGGAAGGACATGGGAGGAGTTGCTGGGAGGGTGGAGAGATGGCAGTGTTCATTTGTGAAGCTCTGAAAAAATTAATATTTTAAAAATTCTAGTAGTCAAAGGCCCAGCAGAGCATGGAGAAAGCAGGCAGGCATGCGGTGCTGGGGGTGCCTTGGTTGTGCCGCTGAGAGCCATGAATTGCAGGTGATTGAACTCTGAAATAATACTTTTATTACTTTAATGCAGAATTTGGGGCTGGAAAGATGGATAAGCAGTTAGGAATGCTTACTGTTTTTGCAAAGGACCGGGGTTCAATAGCCATGTGATGGCTGACAATCAGCAGTGACCCCAGTTCCAGGGCTTCTGGTACCCTCTTTTGACCTCTGCGGGAACCAGGCACTCATGACACACAGATACACATGTAAGTAAAAACGCCCCCCCCCACACAAAACAAAATAAATAAATTTAAAAGTAAATGAACTGAAATAAAAATGCAAAATTTTGTTTTATTATTTTTTAAGCTATGTTATCAGCACGCAGAACACTTCAATGTTTTGGGGAAAGGAGCATGTGCCTAATATCCCAAAAGACGAATTACTGTAGGAAAAGAACCTTTAACTGCAGAGTTGATGCTTCCTGTTGGCACCCTGGAGAAGAGATTCCTTTATGTTGACACACGTGGTCATCTTGATGTAAATATCATATCATGAGGACACTCAGGTGCATTTTCATGTCCTCCCTCCTCCCTACCACAAGCAAAGACTTAACTCACTTAAAACAAAAAGCCTGTGGATCCTAACCCACTAAAGCTGATTTTGGAAGCTTTTCAAATAGACTTTGCAGTGATTTCACTGTGGTGGGCAGCCACCCTCACAGGCACCATGATCCTCTATAGACTATGGATTCTCAGGCCCATAGTTCTGACATTTAATTTCAGGATCTTCTCCTGAAAAGGTGATAGACAGGAAGTGTCAACTCTCTAAACTTCCCTTTCAGATCAAGAGCAGCCCTCACTGGCTTTGTGGCTTTGGTAATCCATAAACAAAAAGAGCTTATGTGCTAATGGATATTGTTAATGACTGTAGGGCATACTGCCAAAATGCCATGACTTTTTAAAAAGTATTTTTAATGAAGCTGGATATGGTTTTGAAAACACAAAGGCAGAGGTGGCCAGAAGGGACCAACAAAATGAAGGTAAACTACATGTTGTCTGACCCAAATGCATCTTAACATATTGCAAATAAATGCATGTTAGAGCATGGCCTTGGGCATTCTAATTCAGATCGAGCCAACTTCAGAGCAAGGAAGAGCGAGGGGTGGAGACAGACATTCCAGATGTCACAATACCAGGAAGTCATTAGCAATACTCAACACATTTGTGCCCAATAAATCAGCAAGCATGTGAACCAAAACCTCATAGAGATGCAGACAAGGACAAACTGACAAGTGCGCTGCTATAGATGAAGATCTCAGCACACGTCTACCACAGAAGAGCATTTGCAGAGAGCAGAAAAACTGATAAAGACATAGCTGAATAAACAAACACCAAAGCTGGCTCCCACTGACATTCCAGACTACAGCCCAAGACAGCAGAGACATACTCTTCTTGACCTACAGTGGTACATTCATCAAAATAAACTGTATTTTGGGTCAAACTCAGACAACTTATTGTATTAAAAATAGTATTAGATATTATCAGCTCCTTGGCCAGTGATTAAATTAAATTAGAAATAATCGTTGAAACACCTATAAAATTAGCAAACACTAGGGTATTAAATGACCTACTTCTGAATGAAACAGGGGTCAAAGAAGAAATCTCAAATAATTTTTTTAAAAAAAATGTTTTGCGCTAAAGGAATGTAAAAATGCAAATGAACAAAAATTGCTGGATACTAAGGAAAAACAGTGTTGAGAGAAAAATTCATATCACATGCATTCCTCTGGAAGCAAAGAAGATCTGAAGTAAATCTTTTAGTTCTTCTAACCAGCTTCTTGAGAAGCTCAAACAACAACAGTAAATTTTGTAAAAGAAAGCAGAATGAAAACATAATAAAAAATTAGAAGAGCTATCAAGGGAATGAAAACCAAATAAATAAGTAAATAAATAAATAAATAAATAATAGAACAAACAAAGACAAACATAGATTATTTTAAAAGCTCTATAAAATCAATAAGCCTTTTTCCAAAGTAATGAAGCAAAAGAAAGGGCATGGATGCTTTATCTCAGAAACAAAATAAGCAATCACTGTAGGTCCTGTATATATTAAGGGGATATAAAAAGAAAAATCATCAACAACTCTTGCTTGCCAGTTTGGTCATACAGATGAACTGTAACAATTTTTTGAAAGAGACAACCTGCTAAAACTCTATACAAAAAAATTTGGCAATCTATGTTTGTCTGGTGTATGTTTGCATGTTTTTATGAAATTTAATTAGTACTTTAAATCATTCCTAAGCAGTACAGGTTTGGATGAATTTATTAAAGAATTCCAACAATGAAGACATCATACCACTTGCCCTTGAAATTTGCTGGAAGAGAGGTTTCCCCACTGATCCTGTGCCAGGCATTATCACAGTGTCAAAATTTGTGTAATCAGTACAGAACCAAATCTACTCTGAGTGTCTCATAAAAATGCATTTAGAAATAGACAAACAATAAAAAATTAGTAAGCACACCTGACAATTTTTAACAAACAGATATATACCAAGAACAACAGGGATATCCTTGTTTCAGGGTTGATTAAACATAGAAAAGTAAATTAATATGATTATCACATCATTAGACTAATACAGAAAAAAATCAATTATCAAATCAATAAAGGAAGAAAAGCATCTGGCAAACTCTAACACCCATTCATGATTAAAAAAAAAAAAAGACTCAATAAGCTAATACAGTACTGGAAGTCTTGGATAATGTAAAAAGACAAGAAAATTAAATATATAGTACACAAGCCAGAAAGAGAACTATACAACTGTCTATAAGACATGTTTTTCTATGAAGAAGCTCCAAGACTTACTAAAATGTTCTTGAACTAAGAAGCAACTATTCTAAGGTAACTGGATACAAGTTAGCACTCAAAAGTCAACTTTTTTGTATAACTCTAATGAAGAACTAAAGTTTAGAACGTGAAACAGAATTAACAATTACATTGGCTTCTAGAGTTACTTTCTCAGGTATGTACCTTACAAAATGTCATCCACACAAGGAAAACTGTGCTGAAAGGAACGGAAATAGCAGAAATAGACTTCTAACCCATGTGCTCAGACCGGGAGAATCAGTCCTGTCTACATGCCAGCTTTTCTCATTTAATATGAGCCCAGTGAAAATGCCCAGCAGTTATTTATCTGAATATCAGCAAACTTACACTGACATATGTACAGAACGGAAAACTCTCAGATCAGCCAACAGATTGAAGGAAAACACAGTGCTGGAGAATGGGCTCTGCCCATCTTAAAGATCCCCCGGAAGCCTGTGTGGTAGGGATAGTGCTGCGTGGAGAGGACAGTGGCCTGGGACAGCAACAGACTTACATCCACACATGCAGCCCAGGCTTGGAGAGGCCTGAAGGCAACACCGTGGGGCAATTATCTGAAGAAGCACTGCCAGTCAAACACAGACCCAGTCACGGGGCTTCAGAGAGATTTACTCAAAGTGTGTCACAGACCTCTGTGTAAAACTCAAAGCTGTAGGTCTCTACAAACACAGGACATGGGCAAATCTGGATGGCTTTGCATTTAGATGTAGCACAGACAGCACAGTCCAGGGAACACTTGATCTGAAGTTATTAAAATCAAAAGCTTTTCTTTGTGAAGCACACCTTGAAGAGAACGGAAAAAAAATAAGCCAAAGAGCAGGAAAAAAAAATGTTTACAAAAGAAATATCTTATAGAATCTATGTCAAAAGGCAGTCTTTATAAAACTCAAAATAAGAGGGGAAATGAAAAGAAGAAAGGAAAGAAGAAAAGAAGGAAGGAAGCAAGCAACTCAACCCAAAAATAGGTATCTCTGATACACACTTCACCAAAGAAGATGGGTTTGTGGGAGACGGAGCTGAGAAAAGTTGTCTCACCTCCTATGTTATTAGGGAGGTGAGAATTCAAATGAGTCATCATTAGCCACCTACCACTGGGGACACCAAACACTTGGAGGGGCAAGTAACCCACTCATTGCCAGCACTGGTGTCTGCTGGGTAAGGCAGCCACGGTGGGAGATTATGCACTATGTGGTCCCTTGGTATTTATCCCAAGGATTTGAAAACTTTGTTTGCACGTGGACACTTAATTCAAAGTCCTCTAACACTTGAGGCCCCAGCAGTCATGGGAACTTGCTGCTTTTACAGAGGAATGCAGCTTTGTTCCCAAAACCCATACAGGTAGCTCAGAACAAGCTATAGACCTCCAGCTCTGGGGTATGTAACACCCTGACCTGACCTCTGTGGGTAACACACACACAGAGCACACATAAAATAAAATAATATGTATATATATTAAAAGTAAACCTTGAATCCAGGGTGTCCTCCTGTCCATAATTGATAGACCAATCATGTCATATCAGGACAAGAAATAATACTCAACTCCCCCCCAAAAAAGAATGAGCCATAAAAAGTCACAGAGGGATGGGAGAACCTTAAATGCACATTCCCCAGTAAAAGGGAGCCGTGTGACAAACCTGTAAATACACTGCACATGGTTCCAACGCCATGATGTTCTGGAAGTAGGACGAGCGAGGAAATGTTGTACCTGTCGGCAGCTGGGGGGACTGGGGGCTCAGGGATGGCACACTGATCATTTTGAAGACTTAACTGATGAAGGTTAAATTCTGGCTTTTGTCAGTGCTAAATACAAGTGGCCTTGTGAGTTCCTAAAGTTTGGAGAGGTTGAGTGTGTGTGTCATCCCTAAACCTGGGCCATCTGGCTCACAATGGAATGACTCACACAGGAATCACAACACCTCACTCGGCCTACAGGCTCAGCAGAAGCAGACGGCTGTTTTCATCAGTCCTGCATTCCAGGAACTAAAGTACCTCAAGGACACCTGTCATTCACCAAGTGCTTCCTGGGAAGACACAGGAAGGAAGGACTGGTGTCTTCTTGTGATCAGAGAGCCAGTGGGGAACGCTGTGGGGAACAGTGACGAACAGATCTGCACAGTGCAGGGTGTTGCCACCACCTCCCCTCAGAGATGAGACGCTAGATGTCATGGTCCATGTCTAGATCCTGTCTCCAAGAATTCATGGCCTCTAACCAGGATCTGCCCATCTGCACATAACGAAGGGTGAGTTGAGTTCAAAACCTGTGATCTGTCTGATGGTGGCCACACTGTCAGATACATGCCGCCAAGATGAGCCCCTCGCGTTACTTAGCTCAGCATCATTGGGCACTGGGACACTCCCACATGTCTTTCCCCACTGTAACAGTGCTAGGCTGACTTCCACAGTGTAGGAAACAGTGAGGGGCCCATGGGGTTGTACAAACATTTGGGGTTTGCAGGGATTCTGCTGAGGAGTAGAAGTTTTCATTTTCATTTGTGTCAGTTGTGTGGATGTTTTCCAGAGGGCTCAGCCTTCACCTTCAAAGGTTCAATTTTGTTTAAAGCTTAACAACCTTCAAATTTTACTGGGCCCAAAGTTTGGAATATGTCCACAAAAGCGAAGAATCAGAAACTAGGCTTTGCAGTCATGTGGAAGTGACAATCAGAAGGTCCCTGTGGAGCCACAGTCCTCCTTGCACTTCTGGAGGATTTGGTGGTGCAGATGTGGTGCTGATGGATATCAGGGATGCTCCAGTGGCTATGAAGGTTGCCTTGCTGATGTGCCTGTGCTCAGAGAGTGGCTGGGAAGACCTGAGCCCCTGCGGAGCCTAGCCCTGCTTGAGACCTACAATTCACCCAGCTGACAATATAGCCTTGTAAAGAGAGGCAGCAAGTCCTCAACAAACCTTCCTGCATCCTCCTGGTTGATCATCATGGGAGAGAGCCCATAACTGCTCCCAGAGCTGTATGAGAACTGCACAGCTTAGAATTAGGGTGGAATGCAGCCTTCGTTCAGTTCAGGAAATGACTAGAGGGGACACAGGCAATTCACCAGGGGTCAGTGGTCGCTGCACAGTCATACACTGGGGGCTTGCCAGGGCAGCACAGAGAGAAAGAATTTCAAATGGACAGACTTGAAACTATAAAGAAAATGTTTAACTCAGAAAAAACTTCTTAAAATAATCAGCTTGCAGGCACCGTCAAAAATTCCCATGCAAAGGGAAGCTCAGCAGGATCACAAGAGGTGACCTGCTCAGAGGCATCTGCAGCCTCCAGTAAGGGCTTGGCTGCTGAACCTGAAAGACAGAAGCCTCCAGGAGGACATGGACTTAGCCCAGAGGCTAGACATGGTCAGCACCCCACACCTGTAACCAGCACCATTCTCAGCGACCCACACAAGACCCCATCTCAAAACAATAAAATCTGAATTAAAACAGCATTCAGAGTGCTCCCCCCCGACCTTGACCACACTCTCTGATTATGTTCCTATAGTGACCAACTTGGAGAACACCACACCCATAAAACAAGCCCTTCTAAGGTTGAAAGCTGCATTGCCCACCAGCAGTGAAACACAGACCTGAGTTGTCACTGTCAAAACCTGTGTGAGGAAATCGGCATTTCTAAAATGTCAGCACAGTCGCCATTTTCAGATGTCTCCACAACCCACCCAATAACCTTGGTAATTTCTTGTGTGTTCCTTTTCCTCTATAGGCATCCTGTTTAAAGCTCTCTGTAGTAAAACTTCCCCCGTGAGCTTCTGGTGCCAGCAGAAGCTGCAAAGAAGAGAAATGAGCAGCCACGGGACACAGGCCTTGCTGGATTTTCGGTACAATGACAGTGGATAGAGCAGTAAAGCAACGAGGTGGTTATGCATATAGTGGATTTGAGCACGTCACTCTCCCAAGTTCTCTTCAGGTGGCAACCTGCTGTGCACCCACAGCAGAAGAACTCTATTAGGCTGTGCCGAGGAAAGGGAAATGAAAAATGTTATTCATCCCTGATTGTTCACTTGCCTTTACCCATTATTTCATGTCTGTTTTCTCTCAGATCTTTTTTTTCCCATTTACTAGACAAAGCCACAGGATGCAAAATGATATTAATTACTAAATCAATATCCTGTCCCACCCCTGAACCAATTCCTATACAGCCCCTCTCATCATTTAAACCGAAAAGGGAACTAAACAACACAATCACCTGTGCTGTCGAAGGAGAGCCTGCCTCAAGCTGTTCTCCCAGGGCATTCCCTAGACAGTGCACCTTGTTTCAAAGTGTGTCTCTTCCCTTCTGTGCAGAGAAAGCTACCAGAAGCACCTTCTCCCTTGGACATGTGCTGAGTCCTCAAGGTTAGCTCATGCCTCCACAGCTTGGCACTTCCCTCTCCACACAGCTGTGGCCCAGACCCCACAGAACTGGGCTTATCCCCTCCCAATTTATAATCCACCAGTTAGGCATACCCTTTTCATTTCTGAAGCCCTTGGCTTGTTTCCAACAGCTTTTGTGCATGTGACAGGTCCCACACAATCCCCCAAATCAATTTGTCACTGTCCTCAGTAGAGAAATGCTCCATGAGGGTAGGTGAGCAGAACCTTGGGGTTCTATAGCAGTGGGCACCCTGCTTCTCTGCTCCCAGGAGTAAAATACTGGCTGCTTCAGAATTCTATGATCCTAGGGTAGTGTGTGGCATATGGTGGGCATGGGAGAATGATACCTGTGAATGGAAGGTGAGAGACTGATAAATAACCTTAAAGGAAAAAAAGCTTCCAGAGATGTAAAGCTGGAATGTCTCCACTTCTGCTCACACCATTGCTATAGGCATCACATCCACACTCTGTGAACACATCTCAGTCAACAGAACATGGCTACAGAGATATTCTTATCTTCTTATTTCTGTAATTAGAGATACAAGGTTTCACCCTTAATTGCTTTATGTTCACTCCTGGGAACCGGGATGAGGAGCTGAGCCATGGGGGAAGCTGGATAAGAAGTTTCTATCTGTATCTGGAGAGAGTATGAGAGACATTGCAGAGAATCTGACTGTTCCCTGAGATGGGCTACAGGAATCATGACTACTGCAAGACTTATGTGCTGATGGAACCCTTTCCCTTCCACCTCTCCCAAATACCCAAACTCAAAGCTTCATGTAAGCTACTTGCCTAGCTTCCCCATACCTGTGTGGTAAAACAAAAAACAAAAACAATGAAAACCAGGACCTCAGACACTGGCTGTTACAGAAGGGATCCTAAAGCTGTTGTCTTTACACAGCCCAAGATGGGACAGACACACAGCAGCAGACAGACCTGCCTTTCCTGTCCTGGTGGAAAGGTGTTAGAAAAGCACAGTGTGCTTTCTGGATCTGAGAAAAAGTTGCTGGTGATGCCAGGCCCAGCAAGAGGGAAGGGTCCCCAGTACAGAGCTGGGGGACCCTACTGCCTTCCAAAAGAATTGTTACTGCAGCTGCTACTGGACTGATGCTTCTGGATCGATGCTGTCTGATACCTCTAAGGTCAGGTTAGAATGTTGCCAGTTGATTTCTGTCTTACAATTTTGAAACGAACCTGCCTTTGTTGTTCCATGTTACTGGAATACCAAGTCCCAGGTAAGAGGAGTCCCTGAGAAATGAAATGATGGCAACCCCCCCCACACACACATTATCAAATAGTAACGCTGGATTAAGAGTGACTTTCACTACCCATGGTGGCGACGGCACCATCACAGGCATTTCCCTGAATTGAGGCACCTGCTCCAGCCTCCAAGTGAAAACCTGAAACCGGCAAATCCCACTCACAATAGCGTTCAGGCCGGAGCCTGAGAATTAAAGGCCTCCATTGTTTGGAAGGATTATTTATTTGCCTTTACCAGCTTCAAAGAAATGTGAATCTTCACTCCTCCATTGATCCCGGTTGATCAGATTAACTTTGTTTTGGATCCCTATTGAAACAAAGACAAACAGATACATTTTAGGCACTTTCATGTATAGCTTTGTTTCAATTCAGAATTCTTACTATAGCCCTACTTCCTTGTTTTAAAGATTACTAGGCAGTTGAGGGAAAAATAAGGGAATTACCATAAACTCTGTTTGCTAAATACCAGCACTTTCAGGCAAATTATCTCAATTGTAAAATACTTCTGCATACCAAGTAATTATAAGCAATTAAAACCCCACTGTCAGTTTACTTTCCCTTGTTAATTTGTAATAGAATTACCTGTACTCAGGAAAACGAAAAGATTAGCAAGCCCTAGAAATCAAAGACATCTCTCAACACTACAAAAATGAAGCCAAACATTTATCCTGCTCTTTGGGTACTTCAGATTTCAGATAAAATTATTTAATACTTTCCTACCCTTTAATGAGCCATCAAGAGTCTGAAGGCTATCTCCCTGGAGACAGAATGTCCTCAGGCCTTCTGTAAACACTCTGTGGAGGTTTACCGGGCATGACTCAGATACTCAGGCTGGGATCAGCGGTCGTCTGGAGGCTACTGCAGTCTTCTTGTCTCTCTCCTTTCTTCTGTCAGGGGCTGCTGACCCTGCATTTAACCCCCAGATCACAGGTCACCTGCTGCCTCCCCTGGTCCAGGCAGAGTTGAGAAGCATGAATCTTAGTAGCTCATTCAAGCTCAACAATGGAGACCTGCCTTCCCGATCCCTACCACACCCGTGGTGGAGCCCAGACAGAGAGGCGTTGGTTACTCAAAACCATTTCACTGGGACATGTGGCCCTTTTACCAAGGCCAAAACTGTGTATAAAGGATAGTCACTTCTGCAACATAAGGCTGCAACCAACCAAACTCAAAAAAGGACACTGTTTCAGGAGAACGGTAGGGTTGAGGACACACTTGCATGAACAGGAAGGAGATCGCCAGGCTCCTCTGTTCCAGGGTTTCCTGTAACACTATACGAAAATATTCATCATGCCCACATGAGTCAGCCATTCTCATGAATGCTGTGACTCAGTGGTCTATGACACCATGGGTGCCAGGGACTCCACTAGAGCAGTGTGTATGTGTGTGTGTTCCATGAAAGACACAAGCTAAGAAGAGGCTTAGTCCATGATTCTAAGAACTGAGTCTAGCATTAGAATCAAAAACTCCCTTTGCTTTTTACCATGCACCAAGCAGGACAACTATTCTGTTTCTGCTGTGGCCTCTGACCCTTCTGCACTCACTTTTCTGGAAGCCCTGTAAGACCTTGTCCCTAAGATAATTGTAAGAAAAGATGCAATATCCTCCCATGTCACTGGACTGGCTTCAGGCAGCCAAGAGCATCCACGGCAACTGTACAGGGTATTTGTGGGATAAAGGAATGGACGGGCTTTGTCTACCAAGGGCATGAAAGATCTACTAAAAATGAGGAAGAACTGGGCAGAAACACCTAGCGAGTACCTGACCATTCTTAAATTGGAACCTGGGACTAGATATCCAAAGGGGTCTTTGAAACATGTTCTCATTAGAAAGCAAACCTGATACTCATTTTTTCATAGATCTTCATATTAACATTGCTTATCAGTATTTCCAAAGCTAAGTTGTAGAAAGCAAAAGAAAGGCTTAAGAACATGGCTGTGAGATTGATAAAGCCACTTGTCTCCTGAACATTTTAAGGTCAAAATTTAGCTGCTCAGGCTTAAGCTTCCATAGATGGGACTAATTAAATGAGAAAGGAGGCTCATTGAAAACTCAAAAAAAAAAAAAAAAGTTAAAGGTAACTGCTACTAATAAATACATTGTAATAAAGCCCCATAGTTTTTCCTACTGTTTTTGTTACATATCTATGTCTAGAGAAGACAAAACAAACAAACAACAAAAAAACCTCTCAAAGTTTTTTCATTGAAACTAAGTAACAAAAATTCACAAACCAATCTTCTCGTAAATATGTCATGTTTTTATGACCCTGATTTTGAATTGACAAGCAAGCGCCCACAGCATCACATCATAGCTAATCCCCAAGTGATGGCCTCTTCTTCAGACTATATACCCTGGAACCCTCTCTCATGAAGTGCATGTATATACATGATTCTGTGCAATGGAAGTCAGAGAACAGCTTTTGGAAGTTGGTCCTTTGCTTACACATTTTTTGATGCAGCCTCTCTCTGGTCATTTCTTGTGTGGTGCACACCCCAGACTAAGCTGCCCCATGAGCTTCCTCGAAATTATCTCGTGTCTGCCACCTATTTCCCTGCAGGAGTGCTGAGATTACACACACACACACACACACACACACACACACACACACACACACACAAACACTCTGGTGAACAAATAATACATATAAAATTAGAATTATAAAAATCCCCAAACCTGTTCAATGTCTGATAATAAAAGATTAGCTAAGTGGAATTTGATTCCTCTAACAGAATGGTATAGGCCTAAGGAAGGAAATGTTTGGCTCACTCTAGCTGAAAAAAAAAAAATCTGGATACAAAACAGTATGCAATCATGGCGGCATTCCTGTTTGATTTGCCTTCTTGACACAAGCACAGAGGGTCCCGCTTGGCTAGGAGGGCTATTTCTGTTAGCATATTTGTGTGTTTTTCTTTAATGTACCTAAATTATTTTACCAAAGGAAAAGAAATCAATGGCAGTGGGTTTTTTTTCCCATTCACCAGAATGTCTTTTGGAGAAGAGACATTTGTAATAGTAAGTGGTACCCAGGGAGTCAGGTGGATGTTCCCTTGTCAGCCTTTCAAGCCATTAAGGCACTGCTTGAGTGTGTCCTTAGAGGGATAGATTAATTGACTCTTGGCTTAATGTGTGGCTTGCTTCTGGATACCCACCCTTCCCTCTGAGTGCATACTGCATCACTGTCCCATATCAGCACTGGTTCTAGGAAAAATGGCACAGACCCCAACACTCTGGCATACCCCAGTTACAGTAAGAACAGCCTGGAACCATCAATCTTAGTCACTTGTGATAAGACCCAGTGGGTTCAGCATGGACAGCCATCTACCTGTCAGCAAGGTGGACACTGAAAAGATCTAAAGCAGAATCGCTGAACCTGCTGCTGCCTCCCACGATCCTCCAGTCTTCCTGATGTGATGGTTTCATCTGAAAGACCCCAAACTACAGTCTGAAGTGGGACACTTGTGGCCAAGAGGTTGCCTGAGATTCTTGGGCTTTCTGGGTATGCTATCTAATTCTGTCCTGCCGGGAGGGCCAGGTGAGAGAGCTTCCCAAATGAATTCTGTGCGAGCTTGTGATGACTAACTTAGTGAATCGTGTCAAATTTTAAATTTTATTTTTATTTTATTTTTTTATCAGCTGCTGGATAATTGAAGGGGAGAGGATGCCCAATTGACATCCTGCCCCAGGCACCAGCCTGACTTGCCACTGCCGCGCCTCCCAAGACAGATGTCAAGAAGGAGTGTGGCTTCCCACAGAAGTGGTACCCCGCTCCCTGTCAAAACTTCTCAGCCCTCTCCTGCTGTCACACTTCGATCTTGTCTCTGCTCCATCAGCTTCCACTTCCAATAGAAAGTAAACATCCTCAAAATGCATAATGAATGACAATGAACTTTGAAAAGAAATGACCCTCACATTCCCTTGGAGGCTCTTATTTTGACATAGTGATATCAGTCACATGTTTTTACCAAACAATCAAAGTCTCAATTACCAGTACAACCAAGTAAACCAGACTTCAATTTTTCCATAGGTAACTATTTTTAGAGAAAAGTATCATCTATTTTTAGATAAGCAAATGAATAATGAACCAATCCAGTACAGCCCAACTACAGACAAGCTTGACAACTGTCAGTCAGAACCCTGTGCCTGTGTCGGCATCCCAGAGAGGTCTCTCCTGTTTACTGTCCATTCAACCACACAATGGACTCAGCTCTATCCTGTCCATGTGTGGACTGCCATTACTTGCCAGAATTTATAAAAACACTATACTGCAAAGTTCGCCTTGAAATCTTTAATATCTAAACCCCAAGTTTCCATAAGGCTCTATGGGATTGGTCACTGCGATGCAATGCACATATGTTATCTTAAGCTGAAGTAAACCAGAATGTTTCAAAACCATAATATGACATACATCTGGGCAGGATATGGGAGAGGGGTCCTACCATAAGCATGTGATATGTAAGGCCATATTAGCCTTCTTGATATAACAGCAGGGCAGGAGTGGGAATGCACACACTGTGCACTGTGAGGGAGCAGAGGAAGGGTATAACATAGTGCCCACCATTAGGGAAACCATAAAGGTTTTTCAACAAGCCCCAAATAGGTAGGATCCAGCAATCCCACTCCTGTGTAAAGCATCTAAAGGCAATGAAATCAATGTCAAATAGATACCTGTGCTTCCATGTTCATGGTTCACTAGAGGGAAGATATGGAATCTGTCTTGTCCATCAATAGATGAACAGGCAAGGAAACATGGCACCATTGCATATTTGATACTATGAAGCTCATACAAAGAAAAATTCTGTTATTTTCCACAAGGCTGTACCTGGAAAGTATTCTCTAGGTGAAGTGAATCGGACTCAGAAAAACAAGCATTACATGACTTCAAGTGCACTGACCATGAACCCTCTGAACTCTCAAAAACAGGGCAGAATGTGGATATCAGGAATTGTTAATGTATTCAGAGGGGAAGGAGAGATGCTGGCCAAAGGTACATAGCACGAGGCTGAAGGAAAAAGGGTACATTGGGGTTCTGTCTCTCTCTAGTGGTAAGAGTGGAGTGTAGGAAGGACAGGAACTTGTACTCCTTCATTCTAAAAAAAAATCTGACTGTATAGATGCTTCCTTGAGGCCACTTGAAGTGCCATGTGCTGATACTGGGAGGGAAGCTTGCCAGCCTGA
Organism: Psammomys obesus; assembly: GCF_907164565.1. Taxonomy (NCBI): domain Eukaryota; kingdom Metazoa; phylum Chordata; class Mammalia; order Rodentia; family Muridae; genus Psammomys; species Psammomys obesus. The sequence continues at coordinate 3,693,193 of NW_026596440.1, read as the reverse complement.
CCTACATGCCCAGAATTGCCATTTCTTGGATGCTCTTTTAAAGAGTGACTATTTTGTTCAGGGTAACCTGTGCTTGGAGGGTTCATCTTGGAAAGTCCACAGCAAACTTAATGTCAATGAACAGGTTGTTCAAGTCCAGGAACCTCTCCAACAAACACTGGCTCTGAAGCTCAGAATGCCTTGTGCATAGACATCAGTGGCTCAGCAGCCACTTCTTCACTGCTCCAGAAAAGCCTGTGTGAACCCTTAGTACCTGAAACCCACCATGCACTGAGGCCACAACTCCAGTGGGGAAGATTATTGAAGTTTTCAACATATATGGGAATGATTCTTCAAAAACCATCTGCATGTTCTTGTGGGTTTCCCTGATTCACTGAAGCTCAGCTTTACTCCAGTTCCCCAGTGTCTGGGCCATGCACATTCTTTCAGTCATGCCTCTTAACTATCTCACGCGCATAAGTAGCCTGTATCACAGTAGGAGCTGCCCTCCACACACAGTGTCATCACTGACCCCCATCATCGTGAACAGTGAGAGCAGTCATTTACTAATGGTGCACCCTGAGAGGAAGGAAGAAAAACCTTAGGCAACTGCTTATTCTGAGAAGATAATTCTAGAATTGTCCATGAATTACCAGGCCCCACAGCAACATAACCTTAATTATAATAATTACTATTTCAAAGTCCCAGAATTTTAGCATTGAGGACACTCTCCCATGATGTAGCTTGTGTACTCCATGATGGAAGTGAGGACCAGTGCTACATTTCCTGGTTTATCTTTCACCAAGACTGAACCGGGAGCACACCCTGTGCAGGCCAGAAGGCAGAGAGGATACCAGAGTTTAGAGAGGTGCCTAGGCCTAATCCTCTCCCTGAGCTGTTCCTGCTGGCTGTATCATGATGGCTTCTCTATTGATGAAGATCTCATCAAAAGGATGTGTGAGCCCCTGTTCTTGGAGAAGGAAGGCTTGATGTGAGCATGTCGGATGCATGTGAGCTATGATGTCTGCATTGCTATAAGTAGCAATGAGTACTGCCTTAGCCACCTACGTGGGTCTCTAACTGAAGAAGCTGTGGTCTTCACCTTAGGAAGCTACTGCAGTTGAAGTGTGAAGTATCATATTCCAGAATGCTCATATGTAGATGGCTTCATCCCCAAATAGCACATTCAGCCACTTAAAGGGTCATGTAAGTAGAACAATTCTGATTCCTAAGCTCTGCATTGTCTCTCAGCACTGTGGAGACACATACTACAATTGTTTTGATGCTGAGAGTCAATTATTTCCATCATGACTTATGATAAAGTCTAAGGTGATTGTCCTGGTGTTCTTACTTTTTTTTCTATTGCTTCAATAAACAGCAGGACCAATGCAACTTGGAGAGGAAAGGGTTTATTTCAGTTTTCAATTCCACATTACAGTCCATCTTCAAAGTAAGTTGGGGTAGGAACATGGAGGCAGGTACCAGAGTAGAAGCCATAGAGGATCACTGCTTACTGGATTGCTCACTATGCTTTTTGCTCAGCCTGTTCCTTAAAGCATCCAGGACTACCTAGATGCCAGGGAGGTATTTTCCACATTGGGATCGGCCTCCCTTATTTACCATCAATCAATAGAGTGACCAGCAGTCTTACCCACAGTTGATGGAGGTGTTTTCTCAAGTAAGGTTCCCTCTTCCTAGATGACTTTGTGTTGTGTTTGGTTGACCAAAAATAAAACAAATCAGAACAAAAACAAACAAACAAAAAAACCAAAAATCAATCAAACAAACAAAACCCAACTAGCATCCTTAGGTTGGACATGTTATAGCCCCATTGATTTCTTATTCCAGATCTCATTGTATAGGCCAGACTTTACAACTCTGAATTAGAGGTATGACTGTTATCTTCAGACCTGAGGAAGAATTCTGAGAATGACCATTAAAAAGTTGTCCTTCCTCTCTTGTCTTTCACAGGAAAATAGAGTTTGTAATTCATCAAGTCAGCTGAAGATGACAGAACCAAGTCTTGAGAATGAATACGGCTTTTTAAACTCCCAATAGTGCATGAGCAAAAGTTGTATTCTTTTATGTGAATGTGTGCTTGCCTCCATGTGTGTACGTGCACCGTGAGAATGCTTTGTATCCTTACAGGTCAGAAGAGGGTGTCGGATACGCTGAGACTGGAGTCTCAAAAGTTATGACATGCCATATGGATTGTGGGAGCTCAACTTAGGTCCTCTGCAGGATCAGCAAGTGCTCATAACTGCTGAGCCTTCTTCTCAGCCCTCAATAGTCATATCTTGATATTCAGTTAATATGATGCAGAAAGTAGAGCTGTTCTCTCTAAATGGCAGGACCATGAAGTCCTTTTGGCACAGGCCTGACAACCCAGTTTCTCAGACAGAGTTGGTTTAAAGCCTGCCTGGACAAATTATTGATACTCTGTCTCAAAATTAAATAAAAAAAGGAAGGAGGTCTGGGTGTAACTCGGAAGGACAGTTGCCAGCCCCGGACACCGGACTGACAAGCATGCTCTTTGCCTGACTGCGTGTACCAGGCTGCCAGGCAGCATCTGTGTCTGCACTCATAACAGCATAACAGCAACTACCCTTAATCCTCAGAGAGGTGTGAGTGATGGGAGAGAGTAAGAAATAAATCCAGGGCTGGTGGAATCAGGTCGAACACAGAACACAGTCTACACTTCCTCTTCACTCCCACTTGACTTCAGAGTTTGCGTGAAGCCTATCTTCTGCCTTAAACTGCTTTGATCCTGCAACTCAGATGCAGATGAGCCAGTTAGCACCGCTCTGACATTACATCCATACCTGCTCCTTTTATAGGTGCCTACAGGTTTCCCCAGTGCTGTGAGAGTAAAGCCCACTTCACCCCTGTGCCACAGGCATCCATCGTGATGACTAGGCTTCAGTGTCTCCTCCTGATAAGCCCCATCCATGATGTGGCTTTGCCTGTGGATACCACGGGTCCCCAGACTTGTCTGTGACTATGGAGTGCTTTCTATTCATGTTCTCTGTGTGACACACCCACCTTGGGTTAATGGTGACTGCACTCCTTCCTTTTTGACATAGTCATAGTTGTCCATTGAGTATAAAATCTCAAGTCTATCTCTCAGCCTGATCAGGAGACAGGAGTGACCCTCCTGACTTGTTGTGCAGGACTCCCCTGAACTACATGTTTCTGTGACTAGACCTGTAATAACCATGATGCAAATGTGGCACGTCCCACAAAGTGACCTTGTTTGGAAATAAAGTCTATGACATAGTTAGGAAGATAAAGGCTAGTTGGGAAAAGGTGGGCCCTGATCAGGTGTGACTAACAGGACCTTTGGCTTGGCAATTCTTGCACACCTGCAATCCCACTCTTGAGGCAAAAACATGAGCTATCAAGTTCAAGGCCAGTTTGAGCAACAAGGTGAAATTTTGTTTTAAAAAAACCTAAAAAGTAACATTAAAAATGAAGACAAGGATTGGGTGCTATGTCTACCAATCTAGGACAACAAGATTGCCAGCAATCACCTAAAAGTAGGGCAGCCAGGCTTAGAGCGAGCTCCCACCCCCCACCCCCAGCAGCTAAATTCACTCATCTAGCAAACTCCTGACTATGGGGCTTCCAGCCTCCGAACTGAAACAAACCCAATCTGTGGTGTCTGATTGTAGCCTCCCTGGAAGTTGACTCCAATGAAGAAATAATAGCATAAGAACATTCACTACATTAATGGACGTAGCAGCTTTCTACAGCTATGAGCAGACATATGCATGAAAGTAAAGGTATAGTTTCTGCAGTTTCAGGGGCTCTGTCCATAGCTGCTTGGCTCCTCAAATACAGACTGGACATTACAACACCAACGACATGGTGAAGAGGTCACCCGGAGCCTATTGACCCTCCCTTGATAACCTGTCGAGGTCTTGCCTCTCAGTGACTTAGTTCTTTCCGCTATATCCCTCCTCCTAATGCTTCTAGGACTTTCTAAAACAGGGCCAGCAGCTGAGGACAAATCTTATTTGTGAGCATCTGGAGGGCATTTCATACTCAAATCATAACAGAAAATGGAGGAAGGGACAGAAAAGAAGTATAGGACACAGCTTCACCCTCGGGCTGAAGAGCCAAAGCAGGAAGGAAATAGTCAAGGGCTTCCTAGGCTTCCCCAGACAGCAGTGCTGCTGTATTGGTCCTTGGCTCTGAAAGAAATGATAATGGACAGGGTGCTTTAACATCAGAAGTGCCGGGAACCCCAAACTGGGCAGGCTGCTGCTCCCAGGTAAAAGCTACGCTGATTCTGAGTAGGGCAGAGGACATGAACCATCACCCTCTTCTTGAATTGTTGATTCTGGTGCCCTGTTTGCAGTCTGGAGAGAGAGGAGTGCCATGCAGAGCCCCAGCAATGCACTGGGCAAAGGGAAGCTGAGTTTAAATGTAACAGCTGGTTTCTGACCCAGTGCCTCTTCCTGCCTTGCAGAATCATTAGGTGTCTGTGTGTGGCACTTAATGTCTAATTTAGACACTTAGATACTTAGACAACTAATTTATCTCCGCTTACTCCACAGCACAAAATGCTGTCTATCCCATATACTGGTTCTCCTCGGGTGTGAGAGAATAAATAGATAAAGGGGAATTAAGGGATAAGGGAAGAAGGGTGGATGGAGAGAAGGGGAGGGAGTATCAGGCCATTGGAAGCTGGTAGCAGGAGTGGTGACAGGCTGGAAGGGAGGGCCAGGTCACCAGGCCTGCCTGTCCCTCACCATACACATGCCTGTTGAGCAAGTGCCAAGGTTCTAAGCCAGGACTTATTACCAATCACTTAACTCAACTCTAGAGATAACGTCACAATCTTCGGCTTGTGAAATGATCACTGATCCTTCATCATGGCTGTCACTGCCACAGTGGTTATGCACATACTGACAGTGAGGCGCTGCTACCAGGGAAGGCAGGAGTGGGCTCAGGCTGACCCTCTATACTGGAGTCATTTCTTGGCCAAACCTAAAGTGCAGGCAGCTCATCAGGCAAGTTCTCCCGGTGGTCACAATGGCTTTAGAACCACCCTTTTGTAAGTGAGAGGAAGTGGTACTGATACAAAATGATAGCCTGGACATTTCTTTGGCAGAATCGGTGTCATGGAAGTGCAATTGACATGTGCCGCAAGGGAGAGACCAGTGCTGCAACTGGCACTGTCTTCCGACGTATCTACCTGCTTGCCTACAAACTGGATGTCTACAGAAAAGTTCATGAGGGAAGTTAAATTTCACTTCAAGGCTCACCCTCTAGTCCTTCAATTATTCCTAAGAGGACCCTAGTCAGTGATGTGAATGCCTGCTGATTGGTCATCTGGTGTGGAAGCATGATCATCCTACAGGCTCTGTGGAGATATGGAAGATGGCTCTGAAATGGAGGAGCCTTAACAGACTCTATGGAGAGGGAAGAGATTTTGACTACAATGGCTTGGGCACAGGTATGTTACTTTCCTTAAGCCAACTTACTTTTGAAATTGCATCTGTCAGAAGGCAACAGTACTTCTTCTCTTTCCTTTTCATCCTGCCTCTTCTTTGGGAGTATCTAAGGATGTTTGCACACAGAGATTTCCCAAAACTCACAGAAGGTTGGGAGGCCAGGAGGCTAGGTGGCCAGGAGGCTTGTGTGCATTTCTTGTGGCATTAGAGAATAAAGAAGGGAACTAGAGGAATCTAGCCAGGAACTCCAAACTGTGGAACCTTTACAGAAGAATGACCTCAGCTGATAGCTAAGTGACAGGAAAGGTCATGTCCAGACAGGTCAAGGACCCTAGGTCCTGCCTGCATTTATCTGGAAGACCAGCCTTGGAGAATGCTGGTTACCACCAATGTTTTCTGGATTTCTCAGAATACCCAGGTGCCCAATAGCCTTTAAGATACTAGTTTTGGGGGACATTTTTGTTGAGGAGATATCTCTCAAATACAGAAAACACATTTGAACCCATCAACCCATGGCATGTCTTATGCATTCCATTGGGCTATGTTTTGTGGGTGTGTGTTTGTCAATAGATGTTGTACAGGACGCCTATCATGTCAGCTTTAATCTGCAGTGATATAAATGTTTCCAGGGTGATATGAAGTCCTATCACTGTTTGGTCTAAATTTCAAACATTTTTTTTTTGGAAGTGTCAAACACAAATATGCATTTTGTATTTCCTATCCTTCTGTCCTGTGTGTATCTTTTCCTCTGAGGGCCTGACTAGAAAGTCATCTGTGGATTTGCTCAGATCTGAGAAATGTGTTATCATTGCTCAGCTATTATCTCAAGTCCTCTCCAGTTGTTACTGTCACTTGTTATTTGGAAGAATATGTGAAGAAAATTCATAAATAAGCCTGAAAGCACATTCACACCATTCTGCTTCTATTGGGGGAAAAAAGATGATATTGTAGCCATAATTGATTAAATGGTCTGGTGCAGTTTAGGCTCTAAAGGCTCAGGTTACAGCCTGCATCAGGGTAGTTTCCACTTCCACCATTTGACACCCACATAACCAAAGGACTATTCTGCATCAGGAGAGGCTGAAAATGCACCTCGGAATCCAGATCGGAGAGTTCAGGGAGTTCCTGATATAAGCACTTCATAAGAAATGCAGACCACTAGTGAGTTCTCACAGCAGAGGCTTGCTGGGGCGGGGTGCGCCACTAAGTACATGAAATGCGTACAGCATAAACTAGATTTACATGATAAAAAGTCATAGGACATTAATTCACAAAGGGCCCCCTGTACACAGAGAAAAAGAACCAACCTTCGAGCTGATGGCAAGTCTTGGCAGTTCATCCCCCATCTGCCTGGATCAATCTGTGTTTGAGCTGTCCAGGAGCAGCTACAGACTCCGAGAGAGCTAAAGATCAGTCCTTAAACTGTAAAGTCCTGGCAACAAGTTATCTGAGGTCTGCCTGACACTTGGCAAACAAGACAGTTTACCTTTTAAACAAATAATTCATTAGGTAATTAAATTCAAGCGAGATTACACTAATTAAATGTACACTGCTGTAGAATCATAATTTCTATGTGCCTCAGTTAAAGATGAACAATCTCTATTCCAGAGAGACAGAGAGAACCTTAAAATAAGTTCTCCATGGGTTGAAGAATGGATTTACACGCTCTTCGCATAGTTCATTTCAAGAGGATAAGACATAAAGGGGTGGCTAGAAATTTCAGAGTATGCTCTCAGCTCTGCTCAGGCAAGGGTGAGTGAAACAGCCTCCCCATTCACAAGCTTTTCCCATACATCCTGCAGAAACCAACCCCACCCACCTTAAAAAGCAGCTGCAACTGGTGTGTTCTCTGGCCCCAAGGAAAGGCCACCGGAGATCATTGCTGGCCAATGGACTGCCGTAGCCCTGGAGGGAAATTATAAGTCTCTTTTGTCTCCAGGCTTGTGCTCTGGCTGCCTCTCTCTAATGACATTCTGAGCCTCCGTGGCAGTCTCATCGTCCCTGGCGCTCACAGGACTCATAAGTCCCACTGGCTTTGATCTGCGATCTCAGCTGCCGGGAGCTGACAGTCCTCTGCGTGGCAGCCCGGGTTTCATTTGTCAGACATGCGTTTGCTAGCTTAGGGGAGCAGGAAGCAACACCTGTACTGCAAGAATTTACATGGCCTTGCTCTGGGATGGGATTGATTCGGGACGGGTGAAATACAAACACAAACTAATTAAAAACTGCATAACAGAGCCCTACAGGAACACGGCGGAAAAACAAATAAATACAAGCGCAGCTGGCGCTCCGATTGCGCTTCTGCCCCTGGGCGACCATCGGGTGACATCAAATTATAAGCCCTGAAAACCTTCATTCACACCGTCGCTGTTGATGGCGTTGGAGGCATAATGGGAGTGATCTGGTTAATTAAGGGGACATTTATAAAATATTTACGTGTGTGCACACACGCATGCTATTCCAATCCTGCGATTCCGAGGATGCCGCCGATAACTTGTTTCTCTAGACTGATTCACTGAGGTCCAGTCTGCTCCGCAGTCCTTAGTCCCCTGCGATTTTCAGGCCTGGATCTGTCCGCAACTGGGAAGTGCAGGGCTGGGTTCTGCAAAGACCTTCTACAAAAGCCCGCCCGCCGGGTTTAGTCCTAGCCTGGGGCGATTCCCGCAGGGATGGGCTTCCTCCCTGGGCCCGGAATGTAGGCAGCAGAATCTTTTCTTTTAGACCGTTCCCTTCAGGGTTTTCAGGGAGGAACAACCAAGCAGGCTTCTGTCACAGTCCCTGCAGCTCCCAACTTACCGTGCTATTGCTGTGTGTTCCAGCGGTATGTGGCTCTTGTTTGCAGTCATCAAAATCTCCAAAAGCTCCTTAAGAGCCAGGGCTTGGTGCTGCAAAGAGTAGGAAATCCAACTTAGGGAGCCCTGGACATTGTGGATGTCCCAAGGGGTTAGGTGAGGGGGGGTTGCAGCTGCAAGCTCCCTTGTGGTTCTCAGCGTTTGATACACAGAGGACCCATAGACACTTGCCAGGGAATGGCAGCAGCCACATCCTGGCCCTGCTGGGGAAAGTTGCAAAATCCTAATGAGTACTTAACAAGAGCTTTAAATCAGCTTAAACAAGTCAGGGGGAGAGTCCCTGTGGCTTTGACCAGGTTAGCCCAGTCTTTGGCCATGTTAACCTAGACCTGGCGCTGCTGTCCTCAACCCCAGAACCCGACTCCTGTCATTTGCAATAGTAGCGGGGATTTTGCTTTGGAAATGAAACTGCCATCTGAGTGTTCCTAAGAATGACTTCAGACTCTGGCAGTCCTTTGCACAGCCTACTCTGGCAACCAGTGGGGGGGGGGGGGGTGATTTTTGAAGAAACAAGTTTGCAAGCTAGGATGTTATTAGCTTGATTGATCTCAAACTTAACTAAATAAGCCCCTGTGAGAGGAGCATGAGCAGACTTAGGGCTGCCCACCAGCAATGTGACCCTGGGAAGGCAGCACTAAAACGCAACCTTCTCTCATGTAGAAAAGTGTCCCCTAAGAACAAGTTTCCGCCATGCCTTAGGATCCCTTTAAAATTCAGCTTGACCCTAAGGTGGCTGGGCACACGTTCGCAGTCCCACCTTTGCCTGCTCTTCCCTGGTGCTTGTCTTTTCCCTTGGTCCACAGAGGTTCACTTCTGTTCCCAAAAGGTTCCAGTCCAAGTCCAGTTGACCCACCAGCGAGTCCCAGTCCTCCACTCTGAGCTTGTCTCAAAGCTCTGTGGCTCCCAGAGCTATGAGGGACTCCACCATGGGCAGGTTTGAACCCACCTTCAGAGACCCAAGGTCTGAGTCTCTTCTGCTTGCTTTGCCTTGAAAACCACAGGGATGACTACTAGAAGATACTCTTCTGCCAGGCAGAGCATCATCTGACCATCCCCATCCAGTTAGGAAGGCTGCGGCTGCGTAGGGTTCAGGAAGAAGATGTTTTTGTTGGAAGGATCCGTGGGTTCTGATAGGGTAGGCAGATGAAGCTCTATGCCCTTCACAGCTCATATGCCCTATGCCTTATTCTGTACTGCTCCACCCTCTATCTAAAACAGGCAAGGAGCCCTGATGAGCCTGGGCAGAACTGGGCAAGTGTGTCCCCTAACAAGGATGCTAAAATAAGACCCTATAGGGTTTCCAGCCTGGAACCGGTTTTCCAGAATGCAACAGATGCAGTCAGCTTCTTGGCCCTGATTTTCCACTGTATGTTAAACACTGGGAAAAGGGGCATGCTAGCAGCCAGAGACAGGAGTTTCTAGCTTCTGATAGGCATCCCCTCCAGGGGAAGGATTTGGTGTTTGCCATCTGCACCTGCCGGTTGCTCCCCACTGCTAGGTGCAAGCTTCAAGGTGAGGGGTCAAGGAGAAAGAAAGGAGGCTGACAATCTCTGCCAGCACCTTCCAGGACTGGTTTTAAGCACAAGTGTCTGTTTGTTTTTTCAGCCCCAGATGTGATTAAAGGCAAAGAGTAGACCACAGTCTATTTGTGCACACGCTTGCTGCTGCCTGGTCCTGAAGGGGAGTTAGCAAAGGTGTCCAGGATCCTCTTGAATGACTTTCTACTCATTTCCTGTCTCTGGTGCAAGCGACCCACATAGAGCATAGAAAGCTAGCACTGCGGGCAAATGGAGGGAGAGGAGAAAGTACCCACAGTTCTTCCCAATCCCCCTCCTAAAGGTCTAATAGACTTAAAGCAGGTGGCCCCAGACCTGCTGGTCGGGTGGGCTGCTGTGGGAGTGATGACAAGCTGGTGAACACCCTGTCCTGTCCGGGAGTACTGGCAGGGAGAGTTCTTGGACTGACTTCCCACCTTGCTCTCTGAGGTAACACCTCAGGTCTTATCTTACCTGTATTTACTTGTCATCTGAAATGTGACTCCGGGTTCACTGAGCCACAACAATGGTCGGACCCATTCTTCACAGTAAGGTCCCTGCAGTTCTGTGTTTGTTTGGAGTATGTGGAAGATAGGATTCCAAGATTCCGGTTAGAGACAGGGAAAGGTCACCAGGAGAAGCTTTGTAAGTTAGCCCCAAGTGTCCCCTTCTGGCACCCTCCAGTCTAAATCAAAGCAAGAAAGCAGGTCCCCAGAGGGTGGAGGGGCATGAAGTCTGCTGGGATGGATGGAGGAAGCAGCCTGAACCAGAGCAGAGAAAGGAAGCTGGACTTCCCAGCTGGTAATTGGTAACTTCTTTTACCGGCTGTGTTGTGGCTAATTCCAGACAAAGTTCAGTGTTTGTTACCAAGACCTCTAAGTGAGGACCTCCTGAGGGTGTGGGAGTTTAGAACTCCAGGCAGGCCAGGTGGGTTTAGCTGGTGTCCAGGGTCCTGATGGCCCCACCCCCACCCCGACCTAAGCTTATTATGCTTGTTTGGGGCTCTCGGGCCTGCCCCAGGAGCCCTAAATTCACCAAGGCTGGCTTTAGAACCCACAGCTGACACTCTGCCAGGATGACATGATATGACACACTTAGGCCTGTGCCACATTATAGGCAGTGGTAGGTTTCTGCACATTTTGGTTCTGCGCAGAAGCATCCTTCTCTGGCCTCTTCGGATGCAGGAGAGAGGAAGGCGCATTCAAATCTGCCCGGGAGAACAGAGCCTCCAGGCCTCCGGGCATCCCATAGCCTCTAGCTTTCAAATTGTCTAATTCTTCTTGCATCTGAAATAAGAGCTGGGCAGCGGGGTGGGGAGATGGGGACTCAAGGCCAGGGGAGTGGCAGCTGCCCTGTACGAAGGCTGGTCGCAGCGCCGCCTCAGGTACCTGAGCTTCGCACAAGTTGACTCTCCGCATCTGCACACCTAGAGGACAAACTCGGGCGCTCAGGCCAGACAGGCTTCTCCAAAGCGGGGATAGAGTGGTGGGTGGCTGCCGGCAAGATTCTCCAGGCTTTCACCTTGCGAAGGTCTGCTCCCCCCACTCCTTCCCCCTTCTTCTAGGATGACCTTCCCCCGCCCCCCTCCGCTAAGCAGCGACTTCTCAGCTGCCTCGCCTATTTTCAAAGTTTTTGTATTTGGAGAAACCGACAGAGCGCGGCCACATCCCGCTTCTCCAAGCGCAGGGAGGCCAGCCATTTCCAGAGGATCAGTTGGCAGCAAGAGAGGCCAAGGGGACGACGCACCCCGTAATCTGGGTGTCGACCCACGCGTTGATTTATCCGAGCACTTCAGCCAAATTCGTCCCACGGAGGTGCTGTAGAGCCAGCCACTGAAGAAAGGCAGCTCGCTCTAGACTGTCCCCTGGCCCCCGGCCTCCTTCCCCGCCGACCCAACCGGAGAAACGCAATCCCGGAGTTGCTTTTGTTAAAGGGGGGTCGGGGTGGGGAGACGTAACTCGGATGCAAAACCGGGTGTCAGACAGCTGTAAACCGGTGTCGGCAGGTTGTCAAAAGCCGCGGGGGCCGGTTGGGAAGGAGCCTGAGGCCTCCGGACCTACACCAGCAGACGGGCCGCGCGCGCCCACCGGAGGAGGAGGTGGCCCGGCGGGCGCGGGGCACCACGTGCTCGCTGTGAGGGGCGGGAGCGGCCAGCGAGGGCGGGCTGGAGGCAGGGAGGGGGCGGGAGGGGAGCCAGGGGCGGGGCCTGTGCTCAAGGGGATGCCAATCAAAGCATCAACTTCAAATTGTGTCTGAGAGCCCCGCCGCCGAGCGGAGGGCGGCCGCCGCAGTCGGCGCGCGATCTCGGATCCGGGCGCAGCCGGGAGCCGGGCGCCGCCAGCGAGCACCGGCCCGAACAGCCGAGAGCGGCCCCCGCCCCCGAGTCGCGGCTCGTCGGTGCCCAGCCGGCCGCCTGGCCCGCGCTCTTACTGTTGCCCTCCACCTCCGCCCAGCCCGCGGACATGTCCTTCCCGCAGCTGGGCTACCCGCAGTACCTCAGCGCCGCGGGCCCGGGCGCCTACGGCGGAGAGCGCCCTGGGGTGCTGGCTGCGGCGGCGGCTGCTGCGGCCGCAGCCTCGTCGGGCCGGCCGGGCACCGCGGAGCTGGGAGCGGGCGCGGGAGCGGCCGCGGTCACCTCGGTGCTGGGCATGTACGCCGCGGCGGGACCGTACGCGGGCGCACCCAACTACAGCGCCTTCCTGCCCTACGCCGCGGACCTCAGCCTTTTCTCTCAGATGGTGAGTGCTCCCGCCTCCCGCGCGCCCTCCTGGCCGGCGCCCGGGGACAGCGGGGGCGGCTAGCCGGAGGAGGGGGGCAGAGGACCCGCAGGCGGTGTCTGGGAAGGGCCCCTCCGAAGGGATCCGGTGGCGGAGACCCCGTTCCCTGGGGACTCGGGAGCGCGCGGAGCACGGCGCAGTGACCGCCGCGGTCGTGGGAGGCTGAAGAGCGGAGGCAGAAAGAGGAAAGCGAGCGAGTGGAGAGAAGCCTCCGGAGCCAGCCCCGGAAGGCGGCCGGAGGTCCCCGGCAGAATCGCCCGGCGCGGCCAGTGCGGCAGGCAGGCCCGCCGGGCTCCCGCAGCCGGGGACGCTCTACCAACACCGCCCTGGCCTCGCCCGAGTGCTGCTACAGCTTTCCCTCGGGCTCACGGGACCTTCCTTCTCCCTGTTTGGCAAAGCAGAGATAGTTGCCCTCGACTTTGCCAAAAGGCACCGGTCAAACCTAGTAGAGCTGATCACAAACATCATAACAAACAATAGACATCCGCACGGAGAGCGGTCTGTTATGGCGTGCGTAGGGATCCTGGCGATCAGAGATTAAGAAACACTAAGTTGACACAAATTCTGGCTTCCGAAACGCTGTTTGCCTTTACTTTCGTAAGTTGCCAAACTTTTCATTTCATTTGAACCGAAATTGAAAAGCACTTTCTTTCCCAAGTTACATAAGGAAGAATTAAAGGAACAGTGTCCCAGGACTTAAAATAAACGGTGGCCTCCCGTCTCGTGTCTCAGTGGGTGTCAGGTGGGGGAGGGGAGAATTTACTTCTCCGCAGCAGCTTCTGGCAGTCTGTCCTTCCGAATGATCAATTTTTCCTGGTCTGGCTGAAAGGAAGGGCTGCGTAAACTTGAGGCCGCTGGCAAATTGTGAGTCTGGCGCGGGCTTTTCGGCGGGCAGACCCCTGCCGCCCCGCTATCTTTTGGATGGTGCAATTTCCAAGAACCCCGAATTATCTCGTCTCCGGAAAAACAAAGCAGACAGGACTCCCTATAAAAGGTTGGCTTCCAACTGTGCAGAAGCAAAGCGGCCGGCGCGTTCTCCCGAACTTTTCTTGCAGTTTAGAAAGAAAGCCTATTTGTCAGTGGTCAGGCCAGCCGCCTTTCGGATACTTCCCAACCAGGCAGAGCAGCCCCCATTTTGTTCAGAGAGCCAGTGTGCCCCCGGAGCGAAGAGAGATTTACAAGGTGTCCTTTCACAAAAACAATTCCCAGCAGATCGGGGCCAAAATTCCCCTTTACGGTTACAACTGAAATAATTTTTGAAAAGCGAAAAGTAAATTTTCTAAGAACGAGGCACAAACGAATTCTGGCCACAGAAGCCTTTCAGGCGCGGCCCTGATTACTAAACTAATTAGTCAAAGAAATAGGTTTTTAATAACTTTCTCAGGGCGCCGGCTTCTTCGCTAACCTGCTAACTGGATTCTTTTTTTATTTTATTTTTTTAGTGGAGGATGAAAGGTTATTTATTTATTTATGCGCGTATTTTTTTAACTGAAATTTTGAATACAGATGTGAGCCATTTGGGGATTCTGCCTGTGTGCTTGAGGGGGAGGGAGGGTCTGCTCCCATTGTGGCGAGGTAAGGAGGGTCCACGGGAGGCCTTTGCTGTTGCTTAGTTTTGCTTTCTCTTTAAACCAAAGATAAAATAAAATTCCTTCCCAAAGGTGTTTGTGTTACCTCCAGGTCTCCTACCGGGTTCTTGGAAAGTAAGCCTAAATCCAAACCCTCAGCTGAGGCCTAGCTTCCCAATCTTTTATGATCCCGTATTTGGAACCCAAAAGATAAAATTGTGAGTGAGCCGCTGCCTGGGCAATTTATGGTAATAATGAGGCCTAATGAGGCTGTTAGAAAGATAAAATGTTATTTACCAAAAAAACCTGATGGGATAATTTGACTTGCTGTGTTTTACTACTGATGATAAAAAGAATATTGATTGCAAATAAATCATGGCCTCTAAATGCCTGCAAACAGTTTCTGTTTGCTCGGCTGCAGATCAAAGTCAAACTTAAGAGATAAAGTAGCCAAGAAGAGGCCCAGGAAACTGAACCGGTTCCCCTGAGTTGCAGCCTGTGGCTCCCGGGCCTGGCGTTAATATTTTACCGGATAAACTCTCCTTTTTGTATATAAAAGAATGTGTTTTGTCATTGTTACTGAGGATGGCCAGGATTAAATTTTAAATTATCCGTCACCATTACACAACCCTATGTGTGAATGAACCATTATATGCAGAATAATTTGGAAGGGGAAAGGAGGACCCTGCTTTCATTTTAAATTGCTGGTGAATTTAGACTGAGGAGTACCCTAGCTGGTTTATTTTGATTGAATCCTTCAGGGTGGAGAGGAGGGGCCTTGAGTTCTGAGTGCTTCACTTTGGAAAAACTGTTTCATCAGCCTACATGAAAGGTTTTCCCCTCCAGCTACAGTAAGCCGAACTTGAAAATCTGAATTTTGCGAAAGGGTGGCGTTGGGGACCAAGGGTCCTGGGAAGACTCCCCTGGGTCCAGGGCTTCTAGAAGTTTTTCCAGAGTGAACCACAATTTTTTTTTGTTGTTGTTGTTGTTGTTGATGATGATGATCAGTGGAGATCCGGCTTCTGCAATTCAGTTTAAGATCCCAGCTGCCTTGATTCTCCAAGGATTGCTGCGTGTGTGTGCACGCGTGCGTGTTCCTGTGTGTGTGTTCTTTTTCTGAGCCTGGTGAATCAGTTGTCCCAGAGGCCCCCAGGGTCCACGGGAGCGCGGGTCTTCCCTTTCTAACTCCTGGAACTCATCTGTCCTTCTTTTCTCCCTCCATGTCTTCTCTCTCTCTCCTCTCTCTTGCTCTGCGGCTGCGGCAGGGCTCTCAGTATGAACTAAAGGACAACCCCGGGGTGCACCCAGCCACCTTCGCAGCCCACACGACGCCTGCTTATTACCCCTATGGCCAGTTCCAATACGGGGATCCCGGGCGGCCCAAGAACGCTACCCGTGAGAGCACCAGCACGCTGAAGGCCTGGCTCAACGAACACCGCAAGAACCCGTACCCCACCAAGGGCGAGAAGATCATGTTGGCCATCATCACCAAGATGACCCTCACGCAGGTCTCCACCTGGTTCGCCAACGCGCGCAGGCGCCTCAAGAAGGAGAACAAAGTGACTTGGGGGGCGCGCAGCAAGGACCAGGAAGAGGGCACCCTCTTTGGCAGCGACACAGAGGGCGACCCCGAGAAGGCTGAGGACGACGAGGAGATCGACCTGGAGAGCATTGACATTGACCAGATCGACGAACGTGATGGCGACCAGAGCAACGAAGACGAGGAGGACAAGGCGGAGGCTCCGAGGGCGCGCATAGTCCCTCCCACCCCAGTTAGGGACCAGAGTTCACCGCTGTCTGCCGCTGAGACACTCAAGTCCCAGGATTCGCCCTTAGGCCTGGCTAAGGAGGTCTCGGAGCCTGGCAGCACCCGCCTGCTGAGTCCTGGCGCCGCGGCGGTCGGCCTGCAGGGCGCGCCTCACAACAAGCCCAAGATCTGGTCGCTGGCCGAGACAGCCACTAGCCCCGACGGTGCGCCTAAGGCGTCTCCCCCGCCACCCCCTAGCCACCCCAGCGCACACGGGCCTGCCGGCGGCTCGCCCCTGCAGCACCCGGCCTTCCTGCCCAGCCACGGACTGTACACCTGTCACATAGGCAAGTTTTCCAACTGGACCAACGGCGCGTTCCTAGCGCAGGGCTCGCTGCTCAACGTGCGCTCCTTCCTGGGCGTCGGCGCGCCGCACGCAGCCCCTCACGGCCCACACCTGACCGCCCCGCCGCCCCCGCAGCCGCCCGTCCAGGTTGCCGCCGGGGTGCTCCACGGTGAGAAGGCCTCCGCCCGTAGCAGCCCTGCACTTCCAGGTACCGAGCCAAAGGTCGTCTCCGCTTACTGGCTCCCAGGCAGAGACCTAAAGACGAGTGTGTGACGGTGGTGGGCAGGGGTGGCCTAACATAAGGGGCTAGGCCTAGGTTCTCTCTGAGAAGCGGGGTTGCACCCAAGGGCTTGTCCCAGGGAGGGGTGGGGGCGAGCGCTGGTCTCAGAAAATCTACCCGAGCTTTATAGGTGAATCTGGGCATAGGGGCCCTTCCAACCGGCGCACCCCGCTGCCTATATAGCTTTCCCCCTAACCTTGCGCATTTTCTGTTCCCTCGCAGAGAGAGACCTAGTCCCCAGGCCGGATTCGCCCCCACAGCAGTTAAAGTCGCCCTTCCAGCCCGTGCGCGACAAGTGAGTGCCTTTTGCTTTTGGCCTGGGGCGGGATGGTTGTGGCAGTGCGGGTCCCGCCGCGTAGTTGGAGAGCGCCACCGGTCCAGCCAGCTCCAGTTCCGGAGCGGAAACCCCGACGGGAGGCGGTCTCGCTCCAGCCCCGGCTCTGCCGGAAGAAGCTGCGGCTCGGTGGCGCTGGACCTGTCTCCTCATTGCTGTGTCTTCTTGCTGTGTTTCCCGTGCAGCTCGCTGGCCCCGCAGGAGGGAACGCCTCGGATCCTCGCAGCCCTCCCGTCTGCCTGATGGAGGGTCTTTTACTTTTGCGGGGGGAAGGGAGGGGGGAGGGGACAGGGAGGGAGGAGACGAGGGAAGAATTAAGACAAATATTTGAGA
Organism: Psammomys obesus; assembly: GCF_907164565.1. Classification (NCBI taxonomy): domain Eukaryota; kingdom Metazoa; phylum Chordata; class Mammalia; order Rodentia; family Muridae; genus Psammomys; species Psammomys obesus. The sequence continues at coordinate 3,675,983 of NW_026596440.1, read as the reverse complement.
CTTGTGTAAAGGACAAACGTGACGGCGGCGTCAGTGATCCTCACGCATCGTTCTCTGCAGAAAGGGGCTCATCCTGCCTAAGCGCTGGAGGGGAGGGCAGGTTCTGCCCGCCTCTCAGGTTGATTTTCCGATTCGGTAAATGCACCCCCTGTGTTTGTGTCTTTTCTTTGTTTCTTTTTCCCCCTCCCTTACTGTATATAGCGTGATTTCAGATTGTAAATACCGCGTCAGCGAACTTGTTTAAATCATATATTTTTGTCTAATAAACTCAATGAAACTATGTCCACGCTGCTTCAGCTGTTTGTCCCGGTGCTCCTGTGTTGGGGGCGGGGGGCAAGGGCATATGCGAAATCCTGGGCACAGTCCAGGGGGCTGTGGTTATGCCAGAGACTCCTTTGCGATCGGGGCCTTGGAACAGCGTTTCCACTGAACAAGGCACTGTGTCAGGCAGACAGTCTTTCCATGGGGCTGCTGGTTGAATTTGCTCATTTTGCTCCTAGGCCAGTTTCTTGTTGGCAGTTTGAATCTTCGCCACGCTCAGACAAGCGTTTATCTGGAGCAGCCTTTCTCAGAAAGCAAATGGGTTCAATTTTAGGCGGTTTACAAAAAACGATGTTTTAAAGTGGATCAAAATGGGGGAAAATGAAGAGAATTTCCAATCTCGCTCCCAAAGGGGAACTTCGGGCTCGAAATCAATTACTCACTAGTTGTGTGAGCGGTGCGTTTTGGAGGAGGGTCGTTTTCTGGGCAGAGCGTGGACGTAATGGAGTATGAAATATCGCTCGCTATGTGTTTATTTACTCGGTTAAGTGTAGAGAGGAGAAAACGGAAGGTTCTTTTAAAGGTCCTCGGAAGACGAGAGAGACGGGATGCGGTCCCGGTCCCGGAGTTCCCTGCGCTTGTGACTCAAGATGCCGCATTGGCTTCAGAGAAGGAGGCGCGGGTGGGTGTGGGGGTGAAGGGTGGTTGTAGTGGAGGGGCTGCCAAGGGCGCGTCTCTAAACCCGGGTAGGACGATCTGCGACCGCGCACCAACGGAAGCCCCGGACAAAAAGTCCCCCAGAAGCCGGAGCAACTGGAGCAACAAAGCAGGAAGGCACTGGAAGGCGCTGGAAGGAGCTGGCGCCCATCACGCTGGAAAAGGAGCTTTGAAAGCCACAGCGAGTTAGGAGTCCTGCCACTCCCGGCTTTGCGGCTTTAGGGGCCAGCTGCGCGCGGCACTCTCTTGAACCGTGGGAGGCTCCGATAACCCCGACTCTGATGACTGAGGAATTCGTGACGACTGTGCATGCAAACATTAAAACTGCCTAAGGGGGTGTAAACTGGGAGAGAAGCAGGCTTGGTGGGGAAAGTCTAAGTTGGGGAGCCCCTCCCCAGCTTGGGCTCAGCTCTTCGCAGCTGCCAAGGAAACTTGCTCTGTCCCCATGCTGCTCAGAGCAGTCAGTGTGTGCGTGTGTGTGTGCGTGCGTGCGTGTGTGTGTGTGTGTGTTGCCTGCCATGCCACACTGCACTGGGGCATGCTCCCTTTCCTCCTCAATTCTTCCTGTTCTTGCCCACCGGGTGGGTGAGGATTGGGCTTCTGGACCTCCAGACTGGAAAAAGAGGCTGAGAGCCGCTGCCAAGGCAAGTAGCTCTACCTCGCGTGGGATCACGAGTCCATGCGCCATGAATGCTAGACTGAGGGAGCAGCTGAGGAGCCGGGCAGCCCAGCGAGGCAGACTTCGGTCCGGTAGACTCCCTCTGCTGAGCCGGTGGGAGCTCCGAGGTCTGAATGGACATGCTCGAGGCGCCCTCTATGGTCCGAAAGCAGAATGGGGCCTTGACCCCTGCCTTCGGTGTTTCTGAGACTCCTTGACACTCAGGGGCCAGTTGGCCCTTGAGGCTCCCTGGGCAAGAGTGTGGATTTGTAGTGACAAGGCTTAAGGCTTGTTCCTGGGATCAATCATGTGTGTGAGCGTGTGTGCGGTGTGTGTCTGGGGGCCTGCCAGGCCACTGGCATTTGAAGGCAAATGTGGGCCTTGGCTGTAAGCTGTGCTTTCACTGTCCTGATGCGGTTTGCTAAGTCAAAAGTATCCTTTTACAACGGTCAGTGCTGAGGTTGCATGGAGCCTCACGTCCCTGCACCCTTCACCCCAGGGGCTCTGGAGTGGGGTCTCTGGTGAAACTGCATCTCCAAGGAAGCCTGACCAACCATGCCTTCTGTCTGGAATGAAGAATGGGGTACTCAGGCACAGTGACTGCTCAGACCTTCAAAATATGCTGGAGATCTGTTCTGAATGACTGGTGGGAGGCAGCCGACTTTGCTGGACTCCGGCAGCCCAGACAGGTAAGGTTCTCCTTTTTCTCACCTCTAATTCTAGTAATTGCCTGGTTGCCCACCCTCCCTTCTATTTATTGTTTCCCCCTGTAAGATACATTTGGGGTACTCTGCTGGCGTGTGCTGCTGTGGCTGAACTCACACATGCCTAAGTGACAGAATCCCACCAGTGGAGGAGCCTAATTGTCTACAAGGTGGGGCTGAACAGCCTGCGTCCTCCTCCCGAGAATCAGCCTTGCCTTTGTACAAGGCAGGTCTCAGTCAGAACTGCTCTTCTTCAGTGAAAAGCTAAAAATGAATTTTTAATCAAGCCCCAAAGCATTGTTTGTTTACATCTTTCTCTACAGTCGCTACACATGTACAAATGTACTGTTGTGTGGTGTTGGGTGCTGGGTGCTGAACTTCATCTTTTGGAAAAAAAATTCTGGTCACAAAGAACTTAGGTAGCACCTTCTAACTCAGAGCCACAGAAGTTCCTTGGGAAGTTTTTGCCTGTACAAAAACTGGCGGAGTGGGGGGATAAGACTCCCTACAGAACCAGTGCTCGTTGCATAGCCCATCCCTCCTCCCTGGGAAGGACATGCAGTGCCCTGGACAGACAGACTGAGCTTCATTACAAGTTTTCTGGAGGACACAGAAGGATGAGAAACAGCTAGCCTCGCCTAGTCCAGGGGCCCAGGCTTGAGTGCGTAGCCTGGCTCCTGCAGGGTAGGAACCAGCCCCCTTGGCTGACCTGCTGGAACTTCTGCAGTCTCCCTGCTCCACCCAGTCCTGCTTCCTCTGATCCATTATACAAAAGCACATTTATCTCCCTGCAATATGGAGAATTCATATTCATATCTCCATTATAGCGGTCTGACACTGATTAATGTAATACGGGCCTTGGCTCAGAGGGGCGACACCCGATGAATCATGTCCTGCCGAGTTCCAGTTGTCCTTTGGTCCAGACTCAGGCGAAAATGAGGAGAGGGAGGACAGGGCCAGACACAGCACCTGGGGTGCCTCCGGCTGCCTTCTAGTCCATCTCGCAAATCTTCCAAACCTCAGCTGAGTGGGAACTCCTCCCTATGGCCCTTGATCACTTTTCTCCCTCTCCTGAGGGTGCAGAGAACCCCAGAAGTGCTTCCGTCTTAGAGAGGCCTGGTCCACCAGGGGGTGGGCCTTCCAAGGCAGAGACTGGGGTTTGTGGATGCTTGTTTGGGAGTTTGGGGGAGTGTAGAACAGGAAATGTGTTCCCAAAGGGACTGGTCCTTTGACAACAGTTACTATAAGTGGAAATGCTGAAACGAGTAAGGGAAGCAGAGTCCAGAGAGGCCACTTGTTGTGTGAGGCGATGAAGCAGAGTGGGGTCTAGGTTAGGAGGACAACCAGGGTTTGGAATCCACCAGTCACAGGGATTTGCAAGGCCAGACCGATTTCTAGGCATCTCTGACCTCATTACAAATGGAGTGCTGTAGGAGGAGTCATCGAGGCTCTGGGGTCCCCCAAATTAGACAGGGAGGCTTTAGGGTACAAGATTCCAAGTGTGAGGGGGTAGCGAGGGAGAGCAAGGGTGTGGCTTTCAGGGGCAAAGCCGTGGAGAGGGCATGTGGGATGGATTGGCCATACCTTTGGAATGCAGGGTTGGAGCCAGGAGCCAAGAGCTGAAGCTGGTCCATGATCTGACAATGGTGATGCAGCTCCCGCCACCCCTGGAGTTTGAGGGAGTCCTTGATGGCTTGTAGATGTGTTAGGGGGTGAGATGTGCAGAATGAGAGAGTCTCACCTCAAAGGCTCTTTACAGCTTCAACCCATGAGCTGCTCTGGGTTGAAGCTGGAAGTGGGTGTTAGTTGTATGGTTTCCATGCAGACCCTGCAGTCGTTTTCATGGGAGAGAAAAGCTTTGAAAGTCATCCCGCCATCAGGGTGGAGGATTCTTGTACAGCCTAAGATACTAAGGTTGTTTGATGTAGGCAGCAGACAGGAGAGAAGCTTGGCGTCTGGAAGGTGAGCCAGAGCAAGCCGGCCCCTGAGAGAGTTTTCTGAGGCTTGTCCTGGCACAGGGGACTCAACAAGGGTAGGTCCCTCACAGGGCTCTGGAGATTTGGTCTGAGATGCCAGTCTGCGGCTACTCCTGTCAGCTTGTGAAGGAAGAACTCTCAGTGCCCTCTAGTCTGTGAGGTATCCCTTGGCAGGGCCCAAGTACCAGCCTTTTCTATAAAGCCACTGCTGGTTTTTCTGAAAACCCCTGGGCTGTTTCTGATTACCTAATTCTTTCTTTAGCTTCTTGAGCATATTGGTTGGACAAGGGGATGTTATGGTTAGGATGCACAGAGGACTGAGGCAGGAATAAACTAGTGAACCTATGACCTGAGCCCATTTTCCTTTTCTCACCTTGACCAGGAAGCTTCTAAACCCACAACCAGAGAGGCCAAACCTAAGCGAAGGGTTTTTATTTTGAATTCCCATTCCTAATTCATCTTCTACTAATTTATTTCTTTCCATGCTCTCCTAGACTAGGGAAGAAAGTAGCCCAACATTACCCCTAGTCATTTTCCAGCTCTTTGTTGGAGCTGTAGAAGGCCAAAAGATGGGAGAGGGTCTGAATGCTGGAGTCACATGATGACTGGTCATCATCAGCCTGGGAGCCTGTCCTGTATCCTCCCATTGGCTTGTTTGTTTGTTGTTGTGCTTGTTATTGACATTTAAGTGTATGCTTAATTGCTGGTTCTTTGGAAAGCTTCAACAATGTCAGGAAATATTAAAAATGGCTGTGAGGGGGGGTAAGAGGAATGAGAAAGGTGCAGGCTGTCCTGAATGCTAAAAGGATCTCACAATGAAGTGATTAACATTTTTATGAATAAAATTAATCAAGCATTAGTTCAGCAGTGCGCATATAGGAAAGCCAAGTGCACTTCGGCAGCCCCTTGCCTGCACCTACAAACTTTGGGGGTCTTCCTGGTCTCACTGCAAAATACAGCCCTCAGGGCCTTCAGGGTAATGGGTGGTATTAACTCAGTAATAGATGTCTAATCTTGAGGCACTGACAGAAAAAAACAATTTTTAAAAAATCTGCCCCTGGGAATGTTACAAAAGTAGCCATCCTTTTGGGGGTCACCATCTCTTTAAGAAATCCTGAATTGACAAGCCATAGCCATTTCAAATATGCACACTCAGTCCCGAGGACTGGGGACACAAAAGGGCCTCTGAGGTAAAATGGGGTCCCCAAGGTGGTGCCCTGGTCTGGCTGACCTGTACTAGGTCCACTCCACTGGCCAAGTAGGTGAGACCAGGGGACAAGCTAAACCCTCTGACTTATTAAAAATCTCTGCGCGCTCCCAGATAATGAAGTGAGATTTCTTCTCCCTAACACGATCTCCCTTTCTGCCTACTTTCTAATCTCTGGCCACTGTGGTTTGGGGATTACTCCAGCAGGCTGTACAAAGGCAGGCGAAGCCATCTGAAGTGTCACTCGGCGGCTGCAGTGAAGCAGCTGCATTGCCATTTTGTTGATGCCCCCAGCTCATGTGTGCGGCAGAAGGTGAAATCAAAGCAGCCCGTCTTCCTCAGTTCTGCACATTATTTTTCACCGCTGTGGCGAATCTCTCCAAGCTCCGTGAACCAATAAAACAACGGCCCCTGTTTGAGTTGATATATTAATATTTACTGAGGATTTGCAAGGTCGGGGCTAAATGTCAGCAGATTGCTGGGGCAGTCCTGTGGGGAATAATTAAACACATCTCACAGCAGTTCAGCTTTCTAACATCTTTATTAATCTTTTTTCCTTCCCTCCTGAAAGAGTACATTGAAATATTGCTCTGCAACCTCAGAGAAGGCTCAGAATAAGTTTAATAATAAAACACTGTGTTGGCGGTGTTAGCTCCTGACAGTTTCCTGGGATCTTCCCTGGCAGATGTTTGCGAACAGGGAAGCTCTGATGTGTGAATTATCACCAAGCTGTTGGGATTCTCACCTGCCTCTCCATCAGATTTATCCTGACCAATTTGCCAAGTGTGATAATATTGTTTCTGTGATTTGCTCTATGGACTGGCAGCGCCTACATGGCCCCTTTTGCCACACAAGGTGACCAGGGGCTGTTCATTCTCCAGGTTCACCTCCTTTAACATAATTATAATATGCACTTTAGTACAAGTTTGACAATTCTCTTTAATAAGCTTCATAATTAGTGTTGGGATACCTCATTACAAGTCATTGCCTGTAGCAGTGCCAGGCCAAACCCCCTTCTGCAATCTGATTTATTTTTTATCAGGCAGCCAGAGCTGTGTGGAGTTTTTGTTTATATAATGGGGTCCTGCATTAAGCCCCCAGTGTAAAAACACCACCAGGAAACTAATTACTTCTGTGTGGATTCACCACATATGTGTCCTGCTGATCAGAATGGCGTATTTCTGACTTTGGTCTCCTGTGGTGACTTGTATAAAAGATGAGAGGCAGCAGCTCCGGCGTTCTAGCCTCTACTTGGGTTCAGCCTGGCATAATTCAAACCAGGGGGTTGTGGAGGAGGTCATTTAGGTGAGCTAGTTTGTGGGGAGCACTGCCCCTTTCTGCCCTCCTCAGACATCTGCTTTGTTGGTTTCTGCTGTGAGCGTTCATTTACTCCTGCTGAGTGGACTTTCCTATGAAGTGAGTACTAGGGATTTTTGGCTGAAAGATCCTTTTACAGGTAAGTGCACCCTCTTGGGGTGACCTTTCACCTCCCCCAAACTTGACATCAACACTTCCGCATCTCAAAACAGGGCCCATACCAGGTGCTTGCCTTGGTGGATGCTGGGGCACCGGCTTGGGGAGAGTTCCTGGGCTCTGCGTGTGCGCTGAGCCTGTGTCCCTGTCCCCAGCCCTGCCTGTGCCCTCTGAGCTCTTTCCAAGGGGATCCAGAAACTCTCACTTGACCCTCTCACTTGGAACATGTCAGGATCTTTGGGGTTCTCCACTCCTGGGTCAGACCTTTGAGTTGCTTGTTTAGTGCTCAGCGTGGAGACTCAGTGGGGGACCAGGGTCTCAACTTCCCAGGTGTTGGTCTCTTTGTTGGTTCCTTACTCCCTGGGGTTGACGGTGTGGGGGTGGGGTGGGGAAGAAAACCAGAGTCTGCTCTTGCAGCCACTTCTAAAGCTACTGATTTTTCTCCTTACTCGTCGCAGTTTTGGTTTGAGTTTGCAAATATAATCTCAGAGAAATTGGCAGCAGCATTGTATTTATGGAAGGAAAATATTAATGATGGCTGCAGCAATCAATAACAGGGAATCAGGAATGCTTAGGGCCTGAGAAAGTTAGAGACCTAACTTTGCCTGAGGAAGCATGAGACATTTTGTACCAGTACCCAGAAAACTGTTAGAACTGACACTTAAAACTGTCAGTTCAGATGCACAAAGACCTCCATGACATGAAGATACTGTCATTGCTAGAAGGTGAAGGCTACCCCAGCTCTCAGGCAGGGGCAAGTGCCCACCAGGAGAGGTGTGCTGTGCTACACCCTGTCTGTCTGCAGTAAAGGCAATCCATGGGATAAAGGCTTTATGCCTATGCACAGGGTGTCTAGGGTTTAAGAGAGCTAAATTCTCCCTCTCCCAAGCTGGGAGAGGGAGAATTATAAGAAGAGAGGGGGCTGAGCCAGCCTTGGACTTCCTATTCTGGGGACTTGTAATCTTTGTGTACCCTTCCCCAGACAATTCTCACTGCTTCAGCTTCTGGAGAAAAGTGAGGGGCTTTCAGAGAAACACATCCTCTGTAGTTCCTTTTTGGCAGGACTGGGATGAACTCCAGAAATCTACATCATAGGTAAGGTCACATTGAGGGATGCAGTAGAGCCACCCCTGGACTAGAAAGCTGCCTGAGTTCCTGAGATGCAGGCAACCACTTCCTGTTTTAGAATCAGCTTGTGTTACTTTTCTTGGTTAATTGACACTTGAACTAGAAATGTAAAGTTCCAAGCAAATTGATCTTGAAGGGTGAGAATAATTTGTGGTAGTCAGAGTAGGATTTCCTGAGCATGGTGCAGTGTCCTCTAGCCAGCCGCTTAGAGGCCAAGAGAGTCACAGCAGACACACGGACAGTTATATAAAACTGCTCAGGATGATAGATCTTTACAAAAACTCTATGCCCACAGTCAGCAGAGCCATTTTTTCAATGCCCCACAGAAAAAGAGGGGTTATAGAACTCCAGCAGGACATCCACCTCATGGTGGGAGCTGGAACACTGCAACTTACACAATTCAGGCAGTGGCTGCAGGTCCTCTAGGCTCTCATCCAGGGCTAGGTGTGACCAAATTCTCACCCCCCCCCCCCCGTTGGCAGTTCACTGGCTGTTTGTGCATGCAGTTCATCTGCCCTTGTGCAATGCTTTCCTCCACCCAGGCAGCTGCTAATGCCAAAATCATGGCGTTTGCCTAAGGCTTAGCTAAGGAATGGATAAACGCTAGTCTCCAACTCGATGCTCATGCCCACTGAAGTCTGCTGAAGGGACCTCAGTTATACAAGTAAGAGACTGATTAGAAATAACAATTAAGAACAACATCCTGAGATGTGCAAACGATACCTCAGGGCTGGTGTACAGGATGGAGAGCTTTCCACGGGTAGAAGGCATCTCAAATATGAAGTCCATTTTTGCCAGGGTCTTTGCCTTAGTTTATCCGTCACCCACACTTGAAAGTATCGATAGAAAAAGAGTTTGTGCACATGCATGTATGTGTGTGTTGTACACATATGGATGCCAGAGGTGTCCTCTGTTGTTTTCTACATTACTTTCTGCAGCGGATCTCTGAACTTGGAGTCCCCTTTTCCGTTGCAGCTACACTGGCTGGCCTGACAAGGCAAAGTTTGCTTGATCTCCACATCCCCACCATTGGGATTAGATGAGGCCGCCATGCCCAAGTTTTATGAGGATTGTAGCAATCTGAACTCAGGTCTTTTTGCATGACAAGCACTTTACAACTGGGTCACTTTCTCAGCCCCAAAGCTTTTCTCAAGCAACTTTGAAACCAGCTTCATCCATGGGCTTGAAGGTGATTCTTTTGCCCTGGGAAATATCTTATTCCTAAAAAGAGAAACTAAGGAGAAAATTTGTTAAAATATGACCCAATCTTCTAAAGCACAGAGTATCTGAAGAAAAAAACAAAAATAGCTTGATAAGATATGCATGAATAAACCACAGCACATGGCTTTGGTTTCCCCTAAAAACCTTTCCATTTTCAACACCAAAATGGAAAACTTTTTTTTTCAGAAGTTTACAGTGTTCAAAGACCATTTGGGTACACTCATATATAATTTTGAGGAACTGAATTCAATACACATGTTTCTGGTATATTTACAATTATCAAATTTCTCTGTTTATTTGGATGGATTTTGATGTCCAAGCACTCCTTTGAGGCTAATTCTGGAATCCCTCTTTACCTTTGACAGCTGCAGGGACGTCTTTTCAGTGCTGTTCTGCCTTCCCTCTGTGCCACACGATGTAGTCTTTCAGTTTCATTGACAAGTTTTTAGGAATCTGTGAAAATGTATGTTGATGTTGGCAGGAGATTCAAGTGGTTCTCAGAGAGTATTGACTCCATTTCTTCCCAATGTCAAGTGATGAAAGAGTCTGTTTTTCTCATGTTCTGTCTTCAGAGGAGTTTCAGTGGGGAAACCATGAATGAAAACTTCATGTGGGTAAGCTGGTGTCAGTGCATGGAGCTATAGCATAGTTCATGTGGTAACTATAGGCAAAGTCCTTCTCATAGCCCTATACAATGTCCACATAAAACTTGTTCTGATGGCTTATATTAGTCCATATCAGGCTGGTTCAGGGCTCATGGCTTGCCCATGTTGGCTGCAATTGTCAACAATTACCAGGCTTCCACTGAAGGGTGAGAGATTGGCTCTTGTGGAACTTTCAGGAAGCAAACTCAGGATTGGCATCTGACAAGATGCAGCTCTTAAAGGACTGTGCAGCTCAGAATGAGTCTGTGTGGCTCATTATTCCCTTGATTTTCTTGGGACTAGGTTGGTCCAACTGGATCTTTTTTTTTTTTTTTAATTTGATTCCATTTAAAAGTCATTACTAAAGACCATTATTTATTTTCTTAAGAATATCTTATGCTAAAATAGGACAGGCCTACATATCTGCCAGCATTATCTGTGCAGGACAAAGACACTGGCTTTCTATACTCAAAGTCATGTTGCTGCTCTGTAAGATAAGATCCACTTGTTAGGAGACCTACACGTTGACCATGCTGCACATCTGCTGCATGTGTGTAGGGCTCTTTGGTTGGTGGTTCAGTCTCTGTGAGCCCCCATGGGCCCAGGTTAGTTGACTCTGTATGTCTTCTTGTGGTGTCCTTGATCTCTATGGCTCCCTCTACCGTTCCTCTCAGTCTTCCCGGAATTCCCCTAGGGGCTGTCTCTGACTCTGTCTCTGTCTCTGTTGCTCTTCCACTGTATCCCTTCCCTCCAGCCCGGTTGCCTATCAGGCCCCAATGGGAGAGGATGTGCTTATTCCTGCTGTGACTTGAGGTTCTGGGTAGGTTGACACCCCTTGGGACCTCCCCTTCTCTGAAAAAAAGAGAGGGAGGATGTGGGAAGGGAGGGTGTCAGGGCTGGACTGGGAATAGAGTAGGGAAGGGGCTGTGATTAGGCTGTAAAGTGATTAAATTAATAAATAAATGAAAAAAATAGACAGGATCTAATAACTCACCATTTCTCCTTTCAGTCTCATCAAGCCTCCTTTCTCTAGAGTATGGAGCATCTCTGACATTTCTTCTTTTCCTCTCTTCCAGGTTGGGCTGGGGACATGTGAGAATAGGTATCCTGAGGGACTTTCCACAGATAAGCCTCTAAATGTCTCAGTAGGTCCTTGGGGGTGGTCTCACAGCAAGGGATCAGCCAAGACTTTAAAGCCTAGTGGACCAGGCGCCATCCTCCTGGGTTGCTCTGCCTGTAGGTCTTGGAGCCCAGAGAATGAGTCAGCAGATGCTGGCACCTGCTCCTTCTTCCATCTTGTTTTCTTACCTCCAGAGAGGGCCATTAGTATTTTAGTATCCCTACGAAGAATACTCATTCAAAAATACAATATCATCCTCTCAGCAGGCTAAGCAATCTGTGGCCTACTAATGAATGAAGGCTCATTTTTCTTTTCCTTTGTATAGCAGAGAGAGGCAAGGGACACAGAACACTTGGGTTCCTTGTTAGGTTTTCCATGGCCTGCTATGGTATTTGCTAAGTCACCCAGCAATGAGAAAGCCATGTGTCTTGGCATTTCCTTTGCAGAACAAGGCTATTTCTGCTCAACAGTCATATACCTTTAATGGCCCCAAAGGCAAACAGGACAAGTTTATTATGGTTCTGCAAGTTCTGTGCAACGGGCTTTTCTATCCTGTCAGAGAAGCATGCTGTATCATGGCCAGCTTCCATTTGAGCAGAGGACTTCTCTTCAGTCAGCAAGAGACTTGAGAGTTGTGCTGATGGCGTTTGTCAGCAGGAGGGGAAGCTGATGTGACCCCACTGCTCTTTGGATGGTGTTCCTTTTAGGACTTCAGCAGAGGTGCATTCTTTTGAGAGGGTGGAACTTACAATGCAGCAGATGGAAATGGGTGGTCAGCTGTGTCAGAGAGGTAATTCCAGCCGGAACTGGTCAGCTGCAGATGTTTTTATTAGGAATGTCAGCTGCTCAAGGAAGTGTTAGGAGATATTTGCCAGAGAGAGTATATCTGCATGGGGGACTGGATTACTTGAAGCTCTAGACTTCTACGGTCTCTTCTGGTTCTAGAACTGTGAATTAGTAAAATAAAAAAGACTCTTGACTTGTTTAGGTCTTCATTGACCAAGTAGCTCACGTGTGTGTATATATGTGTTCAGGTAGCTCTATCTGTGTGCAGAATATACATGCACATGCCTGGTGTGTGCCTCCATGCCTGCTTGCATGTGTGTGTGTGTGTGTGTGTGTGTGTGTGTGTGTGTGTATGTGTCTGGTGTGTGCAGGTGTGGATCTGGAAGTCTGTGTGCCTGGTGCATGTTCCGTTGTCTAAAGCTTTTTGCTCTCTGGCTGTTATCCTCACTCAGCAATGCCTGTCTCCATCTGGAACACAGAACCTCAACTGCCCCCAGAAGAACTGTAGCAGCCTTTGCAGCTGTAATGCAAACCTAGAACAAATTCTCAACCCCAGCCCCATTTACAAACGACACAGTTTCTGGGGGCAAGGATTGAGAAAAAAACTTGGAAGCAGAAGTAAAAACACAAGAAACTTTGCTGTTGAGAGTCAAAAAAACTGAGAAAGCAAGTCACTTTTTTTTTTTTGTCTCTTCTCTCTGTGCTCCATCAAAACTGCCCATAGCTTCTCAGACACTAGGAAGTGCAGCACCAGGTTCCAGGAAACCTGGGTGAGGAGGAGGAGTCTTGGTGGCTGCAGGTTCACAGAGGAGGAAGTCGTACACTCAGCTATTAGACATCTACTCTTTTGTTGTACTCAAGGTTTAATATATGATAGAGGACCTAATGACTATTCTGAATCATAAATGAGTGTGTGTGCATGGGGAGGGAAAGGAGTATTGCTGGCAAGGGAGACAATTTGGCTGATTTGAAACATATTGTGCGTAATTCCACCACTGAGACCCTGAAACCTTCCTTCCACTCAACTGATCATGGGCAGGACTGTGCTTACTTGGAGTATCCTGTGCACTCTTAGAGACATGGACTCGATTTTATAGCTAAGAAAATGGACCCGCATATTTAGAACACTGTCCTGAGAACACTGCACTGTGCTGACCAGGCAGAACCAGAGGAAATGGCCAAGGCTTGGCTTTCCCATGCTAAGTTCAACAGATCCACCAGCTTTAACAGATTCCTTTTCTGATGGGCAGCCTTCATGCTGGGCCTGGTCTACTAGATGGTCTTTGCTGACCTTGGGATTGGACCAGGACAGCCTCTGAAGTGTGTGCCTAGGCATCATGCATTTGTGTTTATGGCCTAGTCATGCTTTGATTCTTCTGATGCTGAGTCTTTCTGCCCTTCCCACTGGGTGGATTGTGGTTACATAATTTTGTACCCTTTGAATGTAAACATCAAGACCCATAGCTCTTCCAAAAGGCTGTCAAAATTCATTTTGCTAATAGCAGCTGCTTAGTTTCTGGGCCTATGCCAGGCTTTCTCATTGAAGATGTTCAATGTGTTCTCATTTGCATCAGGGGTCCTACACCCAGCCTGAGCCATGCACTTCCTGGACGACAGCAGCCTCCTAGTGGTGGAAGCTTTTCTTCAAATAAAATAACCTGTAATAGGCAAAGTGGGTCACTCTTCCTCCACACCTCACAGAGTCCACACTCAACACCGCCCAAATGGTTTTCACACTCCTTTTGCCACCCAGCCTTGTGTGGTGGCGTAGGTGATCACATGGGGAGTGAGTACTAAGGGGACTGCTTTGCAAGTTGTGAGATGACCGGCAAACAGGCCAGATGGCCCTGGGTGAAACCCACGTGGAGCGCCCCTCATGACAGATTCCTGTTGTGGTATTTGTCTTTTACGCCTCCCATTGGCTGTGCACATGTTCGGTATTCCCACTTTCCACACCTCCTTCTTGCGGCATTTTGCTTTCCGGGCTTCTTGTAAGAACATTCTAAGGGAAATTCCCTGAATTTAAAATATGAGCACTAAGCCCCTGGAGACGAGTTGATTGATGCCATCCTAGGCCCCAGTTCTTCATTTCCTGGCAGATGTGGCACCCTGAACTGGAATGTCCCAAGAGCCTTCAGTGGCTCGGCCTTCTTTTCCTAGTGGGGGAACAAATTCATTCAATTAGTTCTTTGCCTTTTGGTCTTGGTGTACCCTGAGAACATTAGTCATTCCAGGGCCTGCTGTCCCCCACCTCTGGAGGCCTGGGAGAGAGGTGTCCTAGGGGAAGCAAAGAGTGACAGCATTCCTGTGGGCTTCCAGGGTCATTTCCTATGTGTTTCAGATGAAATGCTTAAAAATAAGAACAACTGGGAACTATGTGTTTCCAAGTTTGGTTTGAATTCCCTTTCCTCCCTCCCCACCCCCAGACCCCAGGTTAAAGCCATTGGTGAAAACAGTTAGCATCTCTATATTTCAGGATACAGGCAGGGCCTTGTAGGAATCTTATTTAATTATGTGCAATATTAATGTTATATTGATTATGTTATTGCCTGTAAATCCAGTTGCTTAATAAAGCTGCAGGCATTTTGCAATAAAGTTTCATTTGCAGTCAATTAAAGGGTGTCAAGGGGCAAGGAGCTATGTGAGGGAGGCGTTGATGCTAAGAAAAAAGGTCCGAGGACTGAGGGACACAGGAGCTGCAGAGAATGGGCTATTTGTGCAGCCACAGGAATGTGCATGTGGAGACACGTAGACTTGGGTACACCGGAGGGAGCAGAAATCCATTGCCCTTTATTTTTAGCACAGGGATCTGGAGATTTACAAAGGGCTGTCGGTACCTTCGCCTCTAATGCTGCACCAGGGCAGCATCTGCAGTGGGCAGGATAAGGCCTGATTTAAAAACTAGAAGGAAGTGATAACTGCCAATATTGAGAGCACGTGGGGTGGGAACAAAGCATACTTCTATTGCTAGTCATGTTTGCATCCAAGTCAGAGGAAATGCCATTACCCTTCGACAATCACATCTGCCACCAATATCAGGCCACATGTGGTCCTCCTTTTATCTCCCCACCAAAATCTCACGTCCTGCTTTTAGCATCTGATGCTGAATTCAGGTCATTGCAAAGTGTGTGTGTATGTGTGTGTGTGTCGGGGGGGGGTTTGCTTGTTTTTGTCTTTTCTTTCAGGGTGCACCTAAGATGTGGGTTCTAATAACCACATATAAAGAAAGTCAATATTAATGTTCTATAAATGATCCTTTGACAACAGACTACAGGAAATAAAATAGGTGTTGTGTTTCAGAGATCTAGCTGACATTTTCCATCAGTGGATGTCATGGGAAAGCTATTTAGTTGTCTTTAAGTTCTCTGATGCTGGGAAAATCCACCGTAGTGGCTCACTTTAGCTTCTCTCTGTGCCTGACCACTCACCTGTGAGGCTGAATGCCTAGTTGCATGGTCAGTGCTTCATCACAGCAAGGATTACCACTGACAATACTTCTGATTATCACAGAGGCTATCAAAGGGACCCAAGCTGCTGCTCTTGTCAGTGCCAAACAACGTTAAATTAAATCACACAGTAAAACCTAGTATTTTCTCCACGGCTCTGAATGGGCCTTCTGAGGCTTCACCTCACAGTGAGATGGATGGTTCATCTTGATTGTCAGCTTTGTTTGGGAGTCTTCTAGAAGACCGACACAGGAAGATTTTTTTTTTTTTCCGAAGAGAACTGCTCCAGCATCTCTGATCTGGTCAGCTGTTTAGTTCACTGATTGACTTTAAAATTCAATGGTCTGTTGAGAAATGGTGGACGCTGAGGGAAATGGGGCATGGCAGGAGGAAGTGGTCACTGTGGGTATGTGTTTGAGGGAAATTTCTTGCCTTGGTCACTTTATGTCTTTTCTCTTCTCTCTATCTCTCTTTACTTATGCCTCTGTCCCAAAGTATCTTTCTTTCCAGCTTGATATACTGAATGCTCTGAAACTGTGAGCCAAAATAAAACTCTCCTTTTTAAGATGTTATATTCAAGTCTTTGATTACAGCAAGTCTACCTGACGGCCATGCTGCTTTGGGTCAGAGAGCTCTGCCATTCCCCATGCTGCAAGCTTGTCCACAGCAACCTTTACTTGTGTGTGAGGAGCCACTCCCAGAACTCTGTGGGGCCTCCTGTGCCAAAGACATCTCTGTATGGAAATTCTCAATGTTTTCATGCTGCATTACTGTTTGTGTTCCCACTATCAATATGCACCGAGTTTACAAGAGAATGGCTGCTGCCTGGTTAAAAAAGGCTTTGGTGTTCTACTCATCATGAGGCAGCTGGGCCATGGGTCAGCTCGTTTTTTCTGCTTCAGCTCTTGAATGGCAGTGAATCTCCTTGTTTTCTGTTGTCAGGCAAGCCCAGAATGGCAGGATTTACTCCACAATCATTTCCAAGGGGAGAGTTTTCTTTTCTGAGAGAACTCGTTTAGGGGGTCCAATTCATTCCATTGTGCTGTCACATGATTTCTAAAGGCATTAGTGATAATATAGAGATGAGAAGCATCATCTTGATCACATATAGGATGAGAATGAAACAGAAGTGTTTCAAAGATGGAACAGGGCTATCCTGATATGACATTTTCTGAACAGGGTCCCAGAAGGACTTGGAATGGAGTAGAAAACTATGTAGAGGCTGGAAAGCATTAGAGCAGAATCAGCTTCCAGAGCTCTAAGGGCCCAAGTGAAAGTTGGAGTTTTCTGAGGGGGTTGGGCTCCCACACTATTAGCATACTGTGATGAATGCAATGGAGATGCACCATGATCAACAAACTCTTAAGAAATGGAAGAAAGTCAACATGGCTGAGTGAAATGTAAGTCATATTCACACTGATCAGTCCAAGAAATGGTTCTATTTACTCTTAGTTTCCCACAAAGGGGAGGAATTTAAACCCTGAAGATACTGCCCAAAGACAACATAGCTCCTCCCTGCAGTCCTCACAACCCCCCCCATCCATGCTCCTGCTGTGCTCTTCTCCAGTGACTCAGTAATGATGAGATGCTGTGAGATTCCCAACAGCTAGGAGGGAGGATCTGGAACATTCCCATCACAGAAAGATGATAAATGTTACAAATGATAGATGTGGCACAATTATGCTTCCGTTTTGATGCCAAATGGCAATGATGTGAACTGACTATATTTGTGACTTAATCCCAAACTGGGTTATATGGACTTGAAGCCACATTCCATTCACCACATATGCTGTGGAAGTTGGCAGAAAGCGTGGAGAGCTGTGGATCCTGCTTTCTGTTAAATGGTGAGATATTGCTCGGTGGTGCTGCTGCTTTAGATTGTGTGAACATCTAACATTCCTTAATGGCAAAAGAAAAGCTTACAATTAAAAAATTGTCAGTGTGGTTATTTGAGTAATAGTTTTCATTATAAACTTAAAGAAACTAGCTCTTTCTGAGATCTAGGCTATCTTAGAAGATGGCATGATGTGGGTGTGTAATGTGTATGTATGTGTATGTTTTTGTGTGTGTGTGGTCTGAGTATATGTGGTGTGTGTGTAAGTGTCTGTGTGAGCACATGTCTGTGCATAAAGCATGCGGGTATGTGTGTATGTACGTATATACATGAATATGTGTCTGAACTGTCATTAAGCTGTCTCTGTGAGATCTCAGGTAAGCAAAAAGTGAAGAACTCAATATCCAAGTGTCCTCAGAACCCACACCCACCGTAGCTAAACACAGTGAGGCCTGCAGATGCACAGCCTTGGAAGTAACTCTCTCAACCACCATCTGTGTGTCCTAAGGGAGGACAAAGCACCGATGCCCTTCATGTCTTTATACACCCATAACAGGAACAGTGACCGAGGCCAGGTCCTCACTGTTCTCAATCATTCAACTCTAGACACGAGGCCCGTTTCTCAATGCTCGCATGCCTTGTGACACTCCTGCTAGAGAACTTCAACTGGAGCAATGGCTCCGAGTTAAGAACACTTGCTGCTCTTGCAGAGGACCCAGGTTCAGTTCCTAGCAGCTCCCAATCATGTATAAATCCAATTCTATGGGACCTCATACCTCCTCCGATGTCTGCAGGCTCCTGTATGTATGTGGTGCCAATAGGAATGCACAGATAACATCTTAAATACATTAAATAAATATTTATAAAGTGTTTAGAAAGCCTTAAGCTTACCACAGTCAATGTTTTGACTGTGAAAAGAATTTCCGGAATGATACAGCATGGACTGGTGTCTGCTTCCATCTGTTGAGTATTGGTCATCACAGAGATCATACCCGAGGCCTTCTTAAGGATGAGTCCCATTTTAAAATAGGACATATATGGTGTTTGATCTTTGTATCCATTTAATTGGATCTGGGATCAAGCAAGAGACATATCTCTGGGTGATGCTGTGAAGACATTTTTAGAAAGGATTATCTGAGGATTGAGGCTTCCTTCCTCCACATGGGAAGCATTTTCTGGAAGCCCAGATAGAAAGAGGTCTGAGGGGAGAGCAATGCTACCTTTTACTTGCCATGTTCACACTTTGCTGGTGAGCACACCTACTTTGATGCTGACCTCCTCCTCTGACATGAGAACTAATTTTTTTTCTTGCTTTTGACATGAACTGAAGATCAGCTGCAATTCAGCAGTTCTACAGGCTGTCAGCATTAGATTGGGACTGCTGAGATGTCTAGCTTTCTAGACTGAGCAGCTATCATGTTCTCAGCCTCACTTGTGTGAAGTCAGCTGCCATCTAGCTGCCCAGACCATATCATGCAAGTCAGTGGAACACATACCTTTGTAACATATTTATATTTCATTGGTTCTGTTCCTGTAGAGAATCCTGACTAACACAATGGCCCTGTTTATATTGTTTTTGGACCAAGGAAAATTCCTGGATGTTCATCTGTGAAGGATTCTAGTAGTCATGATTATGATAAAGCATTTCACACCTAACAATCACAAAACTTAGCTTTGTGAGGCAATGGAGTGGAGCTCAGGTGCTGTATATCCTGAAAAAACACTAGGCAATCTGGGGTAAGTCACTCAAGACCGCAGGAAGGGTTAGACTGGGATAAAATCACTTAGTACAATCACTTCAAGAATAATTGCCCTGAAGTCTGACACAGAGTACACATATGTGTGTACTCATATGATAGACAAATATCATTAAAAAAGCCTTATGGAAATGACATTTTTTTCAGTGTTTAACAACCCTATGGTTTCTAATTTAAGCTACTGTCACTTTAAATGTTGTCTGTGACCACTATGTTTATACTGGGCTCTGCAGATGTGGTGAGAGGTGATGGTAAGATGTATCCTGCTTCCTGCTATAGTGGCAAATGCCCCCTAGAGATGGCTGTAATACTATAATCCTTTCATTCTGCAGTGTGGTCCTTTAAGGCAGCTGTTTCCAGCTTGATGAACAGCTGTGATAGCATAAGAAACCATAAGTTATCACAGCTCTGACTCTTCCAGGTAAGAGAAGGTTGTGCTTCATGCTTCTCCTCAAGGTTCCAGGATGGATGCCCCATAGTTCCAGAGACCACATCTGGCATCTTAAAATCTGATGATCACTTTGTTAACTGACACAACAAAAATACCTGACAGGAACAACTTTAAAGGTAAACGGGGACAGCAGGAGTATGCGAGTGTTGCCTGCTTACATCTTGGGGGACTTGCAAGCAGAGAGAGAGCACAAGGGTTCAAACATACAAGTTTGAGGGGCAATTTACACTTAAATCATGACAATCACCCTCCTAATGGCTTTAGTTTTTATGAACAATGAAATCCTCTCCCACAAGTCAGCTGGAGATACTTCCTTTGGCCCAGCTGGCCCAGGTTGGATTCCATCCTGGGCTCATGTCATCCTGTATTCCAGAGATGTCAGAATCATGTTCTTTCAGGCCATGAGGGCTATCAGAAGGCTCTGTCCACATGGGTGAGTGTGGGACTTGAGTGCTACTGGGCAGGAGGGAAAAGGCAAGAAAAGGGGGCTGAGGTAGACACTTCCTTTGTCATCTGCCACCCAGTCTCCCTGCTTCCCCTGGAGTCTTAAAGGCTGGTTAAGGTAGGCACACTGGAAGCTCTTAGCAAGATTTGAGCACTATGAGCCTGTTTCCATCTGGAAACTCCGCCATCCTCTTGACACATGTGTTTGGGGCATGAGGAGGCTCAATTCTGAGCATTGGTCTACCCAACAGGAGCCATTGCTGATGCCTCACTTCAATGAACACACCCATGTCCCCCACTCCCCACTTCGGGACTCCACTCTTAGCCAATGGCCAGAGTAAACCCAAGAGCAGTGCATCTTCCACACACACCAACCAGCCCCTCTCATCCCTGTGACAAGGCTAGTCCCTCCCTTCATATGGGGTCTTTGTTTGCCCACCACCTAATAGACTTAGAGTTATCACATAGCTTCTCTTTTCTGTCTTCTTCCATTCTTTGTTTGATCTGCTAGCTCAGCCTATGACATCTCAACATCTCCCTCCAGTGACTGATAAGCAGAGAACTCTAGCCTGGTCTTAAAGCAGGGGTCCAAAGAAGCCAAACTTCTCTTTATTTAAAACATTCCCAGAAATCACCTTGAGCCTCAGGTCTACTTCCTTAACTTCATCCTCTCCTAGCTTCACACCCAGATTCCTTCAAGTAAGACCTTATATATCTAGACTCAGGAGCATGCTCTCTCTCTCTCTCTCTCTCTCTCTCTCTCTCTCTCTCTCTCTCACACACACACACACACACACACACTAGCTCTTACTTTCCCTCTTGCTCTCATTCTCCCTCCTCTCCCTTTACCATGAAGCTTCTCTGTGGCATTTATCACAACTGACATCCTTTGTGCTCATAACGGGGAGACCAGTTCAGTCAGCCGTACGGTAGTATGGTTAGTGTCCACAGATTTAGCTGGCCTAGTCACTGGGGTGGATTGACTCTAGGATTTACTGCAGTGTAGTTATGCCTGATCATTAGTTGCCTCTCTCCTGCCCCATCCTTCTGAAAGGTTCAAGGATATCTGCTCGGGCTTTGTCGCTTACTCTCTGCATATGCTCACCCACTTAGAGGATTTTGAACATCATCAATGGTGATGACTTCTGTTGGAGATCCTGTAGCCTGGGCCTTTTCACTGGCCTCACATTTCCACCTTGCTCATCTGTAGGCTTTTCCAGCCCGACAATCACACACAGGGGGCCTTGATTTCCTTTATAATATCTGTGCCATGCCTATCCTGTCCTTCAAAATGAGTTGAAACTGTGCAGACTGACATCTTGGAATCAGCATCCAAGTTCTCTCTCCTTCATTCTTGTCAGTACTTTATTACCTATATGTCTTCCACTTCTACTACTGTGATCCAATCCACTCATGTCCTGCTCCTACACACACTATTGAAGAGCCATGGACTCTTCCTACAGAGCTGATGTTGGGTGGCTCAGGAAGCTGGGAAGGAGGTGGGGAGCATCCAGTGGTGTAAATCCCATGACCTAGTTCCCATGACTGTGAGCTGCCAGTGGCTGTCTTTTAAAGGGAACAGTACACATTTAACCATGAGATTTATCTACTCTTTACATGGGAGAGAAATCAACCCTTGATTGAAACCATCAGTCTGAGCCACAGCACAGTCTTTTTTTCATTATGCACAGCATAACCCATGTTGAAGTGGTATACTGGGATGCCACTCCTGCTGAAGCCTGAGGGAGGTGAGGGGTCACTAGGTTGTGACCCTCTTAGATGTGATTAGGGGCCTAAGAGTGACAAAAGAAGCTGTCTGCCTCTTCAATGATGTATACAGATGCCAGACAGCTGGCAACCATGAATCCCATCTCATCAGACGTTGCTGGCAGCAGCATGGAGACCTCATCCCTGGAGGTGTGCAATTCAGATATTTTCTGACATACTGCTGTGAGCAGGACTTCAAGTAACCAAGGCCCAGCGAGGTCCTTACTGACTCAGTTCTTAGGCAGCAGGATAGCTCCTACACACCCCATCACCTCAGCTTTGGGAGGCAGATGCCATTGATTCCCATCTTAGAGGAGAGAAATGTGAAGTGCTGAGAGCGTGGGCAACTCTTGAGAACTGGAAGTGGATTTCCTGGCAACACTCTGGAGAGGAGCAAAGGACATGAGCCATCAAGAGCATTCACAGCATGGCTCCATGCTCAGGGACCCAAGCTGCCAAAGGGTCATACTCATGGCTCCTCCGTATTCAGGGTCCCAGACTGTGAAGATCCAGCACTACTGGATCTGACTATGATGTAACTCAACTCTCATTTCAGCAACTGATGTGCAAAGCAATATTCTACCTGGATGGAGCTCTGTGCTCAGGTCCTCGAGGCATCACGAGCAGGTCCATGTGTGTGATTCTACGTTCATGACCAAGCAGACAATGAGCAGCAGACACCCTGAACCTTGCATTTGCTCAGGCTGATGTGGAACCAGGATGATAATTCTATGTCCCTTTCTTCCTGGACAGCTCCCACCTGCCTGCTTGCATTATTAACAGAGAACACTTGGCTTCACTTTTCCCCAGGACTGGTGAGGATTAATAAGGAGAGTTGAAAGGTGCCTTTGGGTAAAGCAGCCTGAGTGGGAGGAAAACAGCCCTCCTGATCTCAGATGGACTTGTGTTTCCTGTGGACATGCCCAAGGCTGTTTCTGTCTGGCTTTCATGGTGAGTTATGTCATCAGGATCCAGGCAAGTGAAGGAGATGGCACAAGAGGTTAAAAGGAGTGAAGGGAAAAATTGATTTTTCAATCGAAAGTGTCGTTGCATTGATAACAGACTGCCCAAAGATTATAAAACTTCCTACATCTGTGTCCACTGTGGTCACCCAGAATTCATTGAGCTTTTTCTTTTCTTCATAATGAAAAAACCAGGATTAATAGCTAGCTAAACAAATTTATGTGGGATTGGGTTCTTTGTAGCTACAAATGAGTAATTGTTGCAATTTATTATTGTGGTCTTGTTAGGGACAAATGTAGAGGGAATAAGAAAGTAGCTGAAGCCTGGCTCTGAAGCAGAGCTGTTGAGAGTCACAGTGTGGTCCTCATGCAACCTCAGCAGCAGCCTTCTACTCTGAAACAGAGGCAGAAGGGTTGCTCCATGACCCTCTGCTTACCCTGGAGTTTATGTGCTGGGTCTGAGGGGAAGAAGCAGGACTAGAGATTTGGTACAGCCATGTTTCCCTGGGAACCCTTCTAAAGGATTTTGATATCCTTTGGAAGATGATGGAGGTCTGAGGGAGACTCTGCCTTCCTTGGCTCCTGAAAATGACCTGCTCCAGGCTTCAGTCACACCTTTGCACACATTAGCTAGTTGGCTTGGAAGAAAGAAGGAGAGGAGGACCTCCCCTATCAGTGGGCTTGGGGAGGGGCATGCATGCAGAAAGGGGAGGGGGGTGGGACCTGGAAGGGGAGGAGGGAGGGCTTATGGGGGATGCAAAATGAATAAAGTGTAATTAATAAAAGTTAAATAAAAAATTAAAAAAAAAACATTTTTTTCCCTCTGGAACTGGGAATTGAACCCAGGGCATTGTGCATGACAGACAAGGGAAGCACTCAGCCACTGGGCTACATTCTTAACTCCCCCCCTTCATAGTTTTCATTTTGAGACAGTGTCATGCTAGATTGCCCAAGCTTGATACTTTATTTTGATACAAGATCTCACACCATAAGGCAGACCAGTAGAGACTTGCTATGTAGTCCATGCTGGCCTCCAAACTCAAGGCAATCCTCTGCCTCAGACTTCCAAGTGCTGGGATCACAGGTCTGCACTACCATGCCCAGTTCAAAGTGGCACTCTAGTGACAGGCACAGCTGCTCACCTGGCACAGCTGAGTTCTCTCTTCTACACAGCACAGTGAGGCTGGATTCGAGTAGCCAGAAGACAGGCAGCCTCTCATTTCTTCCAGCCTTCCAACTCCAGCCTTCTTGCTTCTAGATATACGTGCCCAGGGATTCCAGGTAGGTTCTGTGGCCACTTTTTACTCTTGTTACAAACTCATTTTCCTCAGACAGTTTGCAATGCAGTATTCAAAAGCCTTTGTTCAGGGCTCTTTTAAATTTGGAGATAACCTTTTCATTTCTGAATGGAGTATTAACCTAGCCAGACATAGCCTTGATAAAGATTATTTTCTGAAAGTAATTTTTAATTTATTTTTTTTAATACACTGATAAATGTATGAACTCATAGAGACTGTGGCAGCATGCACAGTGCCTGTGCAGGATCAAGCCAGACAAAATCACAGCACTAAGAAGGGAAGTGCAGATGGCTATGTTCTTTCTGATGAGGACACCAGTCATGGCTGACTCATGCCATGCTAAGACCCTCCTTTTTAGCTCTATTGTACCTTTAAAGGTCCCATCTCCAAATGCTTTCATGCTCAGCCGTATGAGATCATGGTTTTGGAATATATATTCTGGGGAACTTAGACAGGGATGCATTTTCAGAATCTTGAAGGACCCTCTGCCAAGGGAAGTTCTCACCCCTGACTTGGGCCACCCCATCTCCCATAAAGTTTGTCAGAGTGAGGTGTCTGTTCTCACACAAAGATGTGCCCCTTTCTAGCTCCTGTGTTCTGTTTCAGCTGCCCTCTCTCTAGTAAACATTTGCTTTTACCACCAAAGCACTGACTTTATAGACATGATTTACTTTGAATGACCTTGAACCATCTTAGGACTAGACTGGAAATAGAGAAGTATGTTGCAGCATGGGTGTGCTTTGGTGTCAGTTTTAGGCTTAATGAGTTGAATTTCAGTTGGAGTTAAGTTCATCTCTTAAAAAAAAAAGAAAAAGAAAAATCTATGGCTGGCCATATGTTTTACACTCAATGCAGGGTTTTCAGAAAATCCTGCCTCTTTTGGGCCAGAACGGGACTAGTCTTTCTTAGCTTCTAAGTACAGGCACTCTGTGTAAGAGTGGGCAGAGATGGAACAGCTTTGGGTACTGGACATTGAAAAGTCTGTCTGTTTGTTTTACAACTTATCTTCTTCCAAACTATAGGTTAGCTGAAGCCCCAAGAAATTGTGTTAGAGTTGTGCTTTTGAAGAATGAATGGGTCACAGGGTGATGCTTTCAATATGAGATTAATTTTACTCTAAGTCTGAGGATGCAGTCATACCTGTTCACCCAAGAGCAAGTGTCAAGAAAGTAAGACCTAATAATCCCAAACCAAGATGATCTTAGTCTGTGTTCTCTCACTGTAACACAGTGCCACAGGCTGAATAATTTATGAGGAAGGAAGTCTTATTTGATTACTGCCCTGAAGTCTGCCTTAAGAGTTGCACCTGACACAGGCCTGGTGACCATAAGTAGAAAGCAAATATATATATGCATGTAAGAGAAGGTTGGTGCAGATTTCACAGCAAATATATTCATCTTTTACCAAAGATTTTCAATCAGGATGGTTGGACCAGGGGTTAACCAACCTAGGGCTTTAGAGAGCAACTTTAAAGACATCAGGGACCCTCACCACACACCAAGTCTGCTGCCGCCTTGAACTTGGCTACCCTGTCTTCACAGTCCTAAGAAACAGATCTTTGCTGTCTGCCATTCTCTGTGTCTGTGGTGTTTGATTACGGCAACCAGAGTGGAAAGACCCCAGTGTCAAGGCACAGGGCATCATCTGTGGAAATCACTTTCAAACCCCCGCAAGCTGCATGTGCATAAGAGTTACTTCTCACTGCATCAGGGCACTGGTGGGAAGAACAGTGGGTGTGTACCGAGGGCCGGGAGACCATGGGAACTTGGAATGAGCTCTGTTTCATTGAAGCCAAACTTCTCTAAAATAAGATTTATTAAAATATAAACTCCAATAACCCCAACAGAAGGGTCTGAGCCCCAGGGTCTTCCTACAGCCTTCTTTGCAGCGCTCTCAGTGAGGCTCTCTGGCATTGAACCTCAGATCTATCCATCACGTGTCAAAATAAATGCAGCCTCCTGGTTACGGAATACCTTCTCATCCCTCATGCCCACAGACTTCACAGCCAGGCCTACCTTTAGTCTGCACCAGAAGAAAGGAGCTGTGATCTCAACGTTGCAAGCTTTTATTTACCTTATCTGTAATATAATTAATAGATGACTGCTTGGAGATCAAGGTGCTTTGAAAGGGAATGAGACAGCCTTGTATGAAACTTACTCTTTTGAGTCCGTCCAGGCCCCTATCAAAGTCTGCCTGATAATTTCATGTAAATCCTGGTGTTCCCAACCAGAGTCTTTTAACCTGCGCACACCATTCTTAACACACTGCATTTCAAAGACGGTGAAGGCTGGTCTAACGTGTTACAGGGTTCCATGAAAATCGGCAGAAAATCACCTCATTTCTTCAAATTAACAGAGAAGCTCATTCCCAAGTTATCCTCCCGGCTCTCCCAATCTCTCAAGGGTTAGGAGTAGGAAACCATCTCCCCTGTGTCAGAGTGTCTGCTTTCCTGCATGGAGAGCCTTGCCGGGGATTCTTGGATTCTGGACCTGCCTGGGAAACCCGCCGTGATGTCTTCAGGTGCCACTGTACATGCTGCAAACCACAATACATGTATTTACACTCTTTCTATTGTGTGCCTGGACGTAATCATGCACGCTTGCTCTGCTAATCAGTTGTTCTTTTAACCTGTCTCCTACCATTAAAAAGAGAGCTCATTGGGGAATGGAGAAATGCTTCAACTGGGAAGTTGCTTACTATGAAAGCATGAGGACCTAAGTTTGGATACCTAGGACCCACATAAAACAAACAAACAACAGTATGCAGATAAATGGCTCAAAGATAAATGCTTGTTGTGTAAACAAGAACACCCATATAAAAGAAAAAGCAGGAGTGTGGTTAGCCCTCTTCACATGGTTTTTGTTTCTGAGTTTTAGTATAGACTTGGCAGCCATGGTCATGGTGCCTCACTGGATAACAGTATAGACTTGGCAGTGATGGGCAGAGTGCCCCAATAGATGACAGTATAGACTTGGCACAATGGGCATAATGCCTTGCTTTACTGGAATCAAATCCCATTAACTTACTTGCAGACTCTAAGTTAACCCACCCACAAGGACACTGCTTCTCAAGATCCATAAACACATTCATAAACCCAAAGACCCAAAGACAGAGATGTGGCCATTCCTGTGGAGAGACACTAGTCTCTGAGAGTGAAAGGAGGGGAAACTCTAGGTGGAAAATGTGTTGTACAGAACTGGAGATGAAACAAGGTCCCAAAGGAAGGGGACTTATTGATACTCAGTTTGCTTCGCACAAAAATGTAGGCATCCTCATAAGTGCGAGTGACATTCTCTCAGTCCAGTGCATCAGCTTATTTCAGTGGAAGACTTGGGGACAGACAGGAGTTTCTTTGTTCCTTAGCAAATTCTTGCCACTGGGCTCAGAACCCTGTGAAGGAGTGTAGAGTTGGAGGGTGATTCAGTCATCAAAGCATGTTGAGAAGATCTCTGGTAAACTCTGCTGGTTTGAGACAAGCTGGAGTTGGCCCAGGCAAAGTGTCTTGGCAGGACTTGTGCTGCATTGAATCTTCTCTGTGAGGACAGCCCATGCACATCTCCCTTTTAGGGGGAATCATGCTCAGATGAGGCTGGTATTTCATACTGGAGGTTGGACAATGCACATCAGGGGAACCCTTTCCTCAGCAGTCCTGGTCATGATTTTTCTTTCTACATCAGGACTGTCAATTTCCTTTCCCTCTGGAGAAGTATGGTACCAAACTCCTACTGAGATGTCCAGGATGGTGGCTTCAGTAGTGTTCCACATCCTTCCCAAAATGATGCTTTGTCGCTGAATTTGAGTATCTTAGGTTGGAATATTGTGAAACCCTCTAACATCCACAGTCTCAGGACCATCTGTGAAGTTGATGACTTTCTTCTGTTTGTACCATGACCTCCACATCTCAGACATGTGGAATTCCTTCCTAGGTTCTTCCAAGTGTAGATGACACCCCAAGGCTGCTACGCACTAGCTTTCATCCTACCATGTCACTGGGTTGAAGTCTGAACTCACTGGGTGTTCTAGTCTGTGTCCAGGTGAAAAGTAAATCCTTATAGGACAAACAGGGATATATGTGTGCATATCCCTTGAGTCTCACCCCAATATGCTGCAAGCATGGGGTGAGACCATCTTCCAAAATAACCCCCTAAGTCATGCCTATCCCTTCTCAATGGCATGAGTTCTTTTGTAGTGTGTGCAGAGGAGGTGGTCAGGAATATTCTTGCCACACTGCTTGTGGTACTCATCTGTCAACTTCCTGGTCTGCCTTCAGGGGTCCAGCTGACCTCAGGATGCACCCCAGAACCTTACTACAGGTACAAAGCAAAGGGGAAAATGTCCAGATGGAAGGTGTTGGGGAGGTGTTGAGAGGCTAGAAGGCATCAGGGGCCCTCCAGACAGCACCCCAACTATGCAGGGCTCCACCAGGGAATTTAGATTTTTTTGTGGGTAGGAGATACTCAGAAGAAAAGCTTTTATGAGTATGGTCTGAAAAACCAACATTAGAGGCAGATGTTAATAGTAGCCCAGAGCAGACCACTCCACCTCCATTCCCTGGACAGAAGTTTTCCAAACACATAGAACAGAGGCTTGATTGGGATGATCTCTCATTTTTTTCCCCACCAGGCTTCTTTGGATACTGAGTATAGACCCAGAAATAATTTGAGTCACTCTTGATTTTTTAACTCATATTCTCAACAAGCCCCTGGAGTATTTAGGGCACAGGAAGGGGTCTAGCAGAAACAGGAAAAAGGCCTTTGTCTTGTCTGTGGGTGTCCTTCCTACTCACTAATGATGTCCCTGCGTGACTATGTGAGCAGACAAGTGTGTTTTCTGTGCTCACCCGCTCACTTACTCATTTATGCACAGAACAATCAATCACTCACCTGTCAACCACAGCACTCATCAGGAGGTCATTAGGTATGAAGCAGGCTACGTGACTTGTTCTTAGTGACTTAGGAAGCAGAACCTAGAATCAGGCTCCAAGATCTCTGGGTCCTTATCTCAGCTAGGCTGTGGCCTAGGATGATGCTGAATGAACCTTGTCCATGCTGACTTCCCCAGTGCCATAGGGCAAGGGTCACTTTGATGACACCTGATCTGTCTACACTGTTATGAAGGGTCAATTTCCCACACTGAGAAGAAACAGTAATCAGGGGTCCCAGAGGACTGAGAGCCTGTGGGTGCTATATTCACCAGAGACCCAAGAGACTTGCAGGAAACTATTACTTACATGGGGAGACCATGTCACTCCCAGCCAAGAAAACAGAGTTTATGTTGCACAAAGAACATCTTAGGAGAGGTTATGCATTGTCAGGATGGAGAACAGGACTTTGTCATTGCTTCTCCCATGTTCTAGTTTTCGTCCTATTCCTGTGATAATGGATTTTGATCAAAAGCAACTTAGTGGAGGAAAGGGTTTATTTCATGTTACATCTTATTGTAACTCCTGGGTATAGTCCATTATTTAGGGAAGTCAGGACAGGAACTCAAGCAGGAAACAGAAACTGTGGAGGAACCAGCTTGTTGGCTCACCGAGGCTATTCTCACCTAGCTTTCTTACGCAGCCCAGGACCACCTGCCTAGGAAATGGTACCATCTACAGTAGGGTGCAGTGTTAACGTACCTCGTAAATGAGTAGTCAGTTGCCCTGGCAGGATCGGTTGCTGTCAGCAGACACTGGGTGCTTGTTTCTGTTACTCCAACTACACATTATGCGGAGCGCAGCACCTTGCCTTCCCACGTCAGCTCATGCAGGCACCTAGACCAGCGCCACCAGATCCATTGCAAAGAGAGGCTCTTCAGGGTCTACAGCCCAGTGTGCATTTCTTGGGGCAGCTCTGTGGTCCTGATGGACCTTTGTGGGGTATTGAAGATGGGTTGAGATTATTATGTGGGGGATTTTACAGGGACACTAAACACTGCTGGTCTGGGGCTCCTTGCTGGACTTCAAATCCTTCCTTTTGCTACCTATAGCTGTGGGATTTGCACTAACACAAACACTTCACTTCCTGCTTGTCACAGGTGTGGAGCATTCTGCGAGGCAGATGTCCTGGCTTGTAGACAGCCTTATCATATACTACCATTATTGCCAGTAGTACATGCATTTTTGCCACAAAACTCAAGAGGATGCCCTTTCTTCCAAGGGGATGTATCTCAGGGTCAGGAAACTCAAGGAGACAGCAGGGAAAGTTTCCTCCCTGAGCAGTATGCTCTCTGTTTGGTGTCAACTTTATCAGCTGGATTGGCACCTGAAGCATCTTTATCGGCTGGACAGCACTCTAAGGTTGTGAATGAGGAAAAGAGAAACATACTGTGGGTCTCATTATTTCTGTGTAGCTAATTATGATTTCTGCAACAATTTGTAACACATTTTTGGGACATTTGGATAATCCCAAATAAATACGCAAACCACACATTACTATTCTGGAAAATGGCGCTGAAAGCACACACTTCTGCACAGTCTAACTCATTGTATTTTTATGACTTTGGTTAACACCGGACTTTTAAAACCAGTAAATAACTGTTAAGGGCAGAGCCATTTGCTTTAAAAATATTTTATGGGCTTAATTTTGGGGATGGTCAAACATCCTCCTAGATTTCCCTCCCCTCAGAATTTGTGGAAACTTGGTGTTCTGAATGGCTCTGGTTGGTCACAGTGCTTTCCTGATCAGCGAGGGAGGGCTGCATTTCTGCCAGGAGGATGCATTATGCAACTTCCCCAGAGAACCCTCAGGAGCCATGTCAGTCCCAGTTTGGTTATTACTAAGCCATCCCAAAGGCTCGAGACCACCAGATCCTGCCAGGATTTTATTCTTGGAATCCAGACAGCTGCAGAAGAGCTTGGTCCTCCAAATACTCATTTGCACTCTGATGTCATATGCCTGTACTTCAGGTTTGCAGGGACTGATAGTCAAACTTTACCCTCGCACTGAAGGCTGGGTACAAAAAAGACAGAGTAGACATGGGTTGTTTCTGGACTTCTAGCCTAAGCCTGATCTCTGCTCACCAGTTCTTAGGAGTCCTTTGAGCCAGGAGAGACTCAGAAAACTTACAAGGGCAGAAGAGTCACAGGTGAAAGAATGATACTCAGATGTCTGTCACCCGGGGCTGGGGCTGTCAGTGAAAGGCCATACGCTGTGTAGGGCTCTTAGGCCCCCAGTGCCCTAAGCAGCCAATGGTGCCATGATGTGGCTGGCAGCACAGAGGCTCTGTTGATGATATGCTCTCATTTTAACATGAACAAACAGAGGACTTGGAAAGAAAAGCTTGCCTTACATGCAGTCAAGAAATGGCAGGGCCATTGGTATCTGCGGATTAACACAGTCTCACAGGGACCATGGTCCCAACAGCTTCTTCCGCATCCTTCTCCAAAGCTGCTGAACTGAGGAGCCAGGACCCAGATTTTGAGAGTGGCACCCATCTATGCCTTACATATGAGTATGCCCAGGCCTACATGAGAACTCCAATCTCTGCAGCAGGATTTAATTCCTACTCCTCACTAGCGCCACACCGAATAACCCCCTGCCATACAGTCTGGGAGCTTAGGTGATGTCTGTAAGAATGTGGGGAACATTCCAAGTTCCCACCACAATGGGTGATCAATGTGGGATAGAATTTGCCAAGAAACATGGAAAGACTAGAGAAATCCATCCTCAACAGCATGTGCCACCAGTACGGCTGAATTACTTTACCAGGTCTAGTGAGAGGTGGGATATTCAGGTTTGGTGCAGGTTGAGTATGGGATGAGGATTAGATGGTCAACCCAAAAGCTGAACTTTAACTTTCAGCTTTAACTTTAACTTGAGGTGCCTGTGCTTTTCCTGGGGTTCATCAAATGCCATCCCATTTCAGAGACATAAACACTAGGGGATTCATTTATTTCGACATGAAAAACTTCACACCTAGCAGTGTGTGAGTTTCCTGTGTCCCAGTTTAGCTGTGAATATAGCCCAACACAACTGATCACAGGTTCATGTCGCAGTGTTGAAAGACTAGACACTGATGCTGGAAATGTGGAACCACGGGCCTCACCCAGTCTCCTTTATTATCATTTGCTATTGCTGCTTGTTTGATTTCCCCAGGTTGTGGTGTGTGTGTGTGTGTGTGTTTGTGTGGTGTAGCATTGCCCAAAGCTTCTTACATGGCAGATATATCTTCTCTTCCATTTAGTGTCCCTCTCTGTGCATCCTTTCCCAACTCCACAAGGCTAGTAAAAGAACATGAGGCTTATGGGGAGAGAGTAGAGACTGGGAGCCTCTGGTAACATAAAGGTGGTAGCAAAACTCTGCCTTGTACCACTGTGTGCAAGTCTGGAAATCATGTGTTCCCTTTTGCACTACATATTCGTAGAGGCAGGATCATACACCCTGCTTCTGTGAAATACTGTTGTAATTATAAGAATGCAGGAGATACATATGCCACACACCTAGAATCTCACCCTCCATAAGCCCTAGTTAGAACTCAGGACTAATAGGGATCCCAGCTGCCATGATGGGGTGCCTTCATCCTCAAGAGAGGGGAGGGGATGCTGGCTGCATTGACTGGCCCTTCTTCACAGGCCTCTTGTGATGTATCTGATGGAGACATCTGAGTCTGCACGCTTTGTGGTCTTCATCCGAATCTAGATGGGAAACGCTTTGTCAAGATTTAGAGCCCAGGAAATCAGTCCATTACATTCTCAGTAGGTGCCACTTATACGCCTTTAAGCCACATCTGTCGAGATAAAACGGCATTCCCGAGACATTTGGCTGCATGGAGGCTGCACAGTTGTTACAGAATGTGAAGTGTTAGGACAGAGCGATGTCAGAGATAACCCTGTTTTTCTCAGTGCCCCCTTGAAGAAGCATCACCTGCTGCCCTGGAGTGGAGAGTCCTGACCCAAGACCAAGCAGGCCCTGAAAACTGATACTAACTATATTTTTAGGAAATGCAATTTTTACAAGACCAAGCCATGTACCCTGCTTAATGTGGTTGTCTTGTTAAGTGGATTGCCACCTTGGGATGTGTAAATCACAGAGGCCCTGAAAGTAGCTCCTGCCCCCACATCTGTGCTTCTTACTGTGGTCTCTAAGCCAGAGCTTGTTCTGTTGAGCTAGCAAACTGTACACACACAGTGCACATCAGTCATGAAGTCCACCTTGGCTGTGGCCAAGGAAGAGGTGATTCTGGTTTCCAGACTGCTTAAATTACAGCTGTGTATGGGTTTGTTAAGGCAGGGCACTGTGTAACATTGACATTGTATGAACATCTGAAGGTATTTTCTCACCCAGGATACCTAGGGAAGTTGATACACAATACT
Source organism: Psammomys obesus (assembly GCF_907164565.1). NCBI lineage: Eukaryota > Metazoa > Chordata > Mammalia > Rodentia > Muridae > Psammomys > Psammomys obesus. Next base: position 3,642,831 of record NW_026596440.1, on the reverse strand, counting down.
CTTCACAGGACCATCAACTCTATTATAGGTATATTTACTTTGCAATGAACTTAGTGCAACAATGTCTTTCTTGTAGCCACTTTCCTTTTTTTTTCTGAGTAACTTATTTACAAATTTTACCCTCATTCCCTCTCTTCAACTCCTTCAGTGTACCACTCCACTTCTCAAATTCAAGGACTCTTTCAATTATTGTTTCGGGCACACACACACACATACACACACACACACTCCTGAGTGCATTTAATGTTCTCATATACATATTATTTTAGGGCTGACCACATGCTATTAAATTGCTAGTTAGATGGCTCATCTCTGGGAAAAGCCTATGTTACCTCTCTCCACAGTTGTTAATTGCTGTGGCTTTTCATGTAGTGGTTGGGACCCGTGAGATCTCTCCCTGTCTACACTGACCCACCTACACTGATGATGTATTCATCATTCAGGTCTTCTTCAGGTGGCCATACTGTTGTGATTTCATTGGTGCCCTTCCCAATGTTCCTGTCAAAAGCCGCAATCTGCAGCAGAGGCCCTGTCCGCTGTCTCTTACAGTCTTTCCACCTTATCTTCTGTGATGCTCCCCATGCTTTAGGTACACAGATTGCACTACAGGTTTGTCAGTGTGGCCTGCGCTCTCCATGAGATTCCCTGTTCTCCGAGTTTTGACCACTTGTATCTTTCTGTAATGGTCTCCATCTGATGCAGAAAGGAGTCTCTATGATGAGAGTCCAGAGCTACACCTATCTGTGGGCATAATAATAAATATTCAAAAGGCAGCTAGGAATTGTCCTGGGTATTGAGAATGATTAGAACCCTTTGCAATTCAACCTTATTATTTTTTCCTGCCTCCCTGAGGTACTGTGGGTAAAGATAATAGTAGACATCCTAAGTGCTTATTTGATGTATGTCTGTTTTGTGAAATGGTAATTGGAATCAAGACAGCCACAGCCGTAAGAGTCACCATTCATGGGTGTGCACACTGAAGACCTACTGTCCCATTCTTTGCGTCCATGGGATATGGCTGAGATGTACAGTCACCGCAGTCTCTGTTGGGTCTGTTTTGAGTCCAACTCCTTTATTTCTCATGTAAATAAGACCCTGTGATTTTGGATTTCTTTGTCTTATTTTCCTTTACTATACCATCTTCAAGGTTCATCCACATTGTTGCCAATGCTTCCATGCTGAAACGTTCTAATGGAATGTTTAGCTGTCAGTGGACTGTTAGGCTGTTTCCACAACTTGGTCACTGTGAATAGAGCTTTAGGGACCATGAGGTGCTAACATCCCCAAAGATATGTATTTCAATTTTTCAGTTGCACGTGCATGACAGTTGCTGTTGATTTTTGTGGTAGTTTCATTTACTTATTTAATTTTCACTAATCTCTTTGCTGTTTTCTAAAACATCTGCACCAATTTTATTTATTCCCCAATAAGGCACAAAGGTCCCTCTTTCTCCATATTGTCAGCAGCATTTGCTATTGTTACTCATCCAATGGTTGTATTTTAACTATAAAAAAATCTGTAATCTTGAAAGGTAAAACCACACCCCCAAGGGATTTTTAAAATTTTATGTATTCAGTCACCTTATCACCCAATCCCAGCCCCCACCTCTCTCTCCTCCCAGTCCCACCTTCCAGCCCTCCTCCCTCCATTCCCCTCTCCCCTTCTTCTCAGAGAAGAGGAGGCCCTTAAGGAATACCAGCTCACCAAGGTGCCTCAAGTCACAGCAGGACTAAGCACATCTTCTCCCACTGAGACCAGATGAGGCAGCCCATCTAAGAGAAAGGGAACCAAAGGCAAGTAACAGAGTCAAAGACAGGCCTTACTCCTATTGTGAGGGGGCCTACATGTTGACTAAGCTGCGTATCTGCTACATGTGTGTAGAGGATCTAGGCCTTGTCCATGTAAGCTCTTTGGTTGGTGGTTCAGTCTCTGTGAGGCTTCATAGGCCCAGGTTAGTTTACTCTGTAGGTCTTCTTGTGGTATTCTTGGTCCTTCTGGCTCCTTCAATCCTTCCCCTGACTCTTCTGCAAGACTCCCTAAGCTCAGCCTACTGCTTGTCTGTGGGTCTCTGCATCTATTTCCATCAGCTGCTGAATGAATCCTCTCAGAAAATAGTTACCCTAGGCTTCTGTCTGCAAGTGTAGAAGAGTATCATTAACAGTATCAGAGGTTAGCTCTGTTCCCCATTTTTTAAGTGGATTACTTGGATTGTTGCTTTTCAGCTTCTTTAGTTCTTTATATATACTGGATATTAGCCCTCTGTCAGATAAAGGGTTGGTTCTTTCTAAAGATTCTTTCCCAATCTGTAGGCAGTCGTTTTGTTTTGATGACGGTGTCCTTTGCTTTACAGAAGCTTTTCAGTTTCAGGAGGTCCCATTTATTGATTGTTGCTCTTAAAGCCTGTGCTGTTGGAGTTCTGTTCAGGAAGTTGTCTTCTGTGCCAATGAGTTCTAGGCTGTTCCCCACTTTTTCTTCTAACAGATTTAGCATATCTGGTTTTATGTTGAGGTAGAATGGCAGAGAAACACTTAAAAAAATGTTCAACCTCATTAGCCATTAGGGAAATGCAAATCAAAATGACCCTGAGATTTCACCTTACACCCATCAGAATGGCCAAGATGAAAAACTCAAGTGACAACACATGCTGGAGAGGTTGTGGAGAAAGGGGAACCCTCCTCCATTGCTGGTGGGAATGTAAACTGGTACAACCACTTTGGAAGTCAATCTGGCACTTTCTCAGACAATTAGGAATAGTGCTTCTTCAAGACCCAGCTATACCACTGCTAGGCATATACCCAAAATTTGCTCAAGTACGCAATAAGGACATTTGCTCAACCATGTTTGTAGCAGCTTTATTTGTAATAGCCAGAACCTGGAAACAACCCAGATGTCCATCAACGGAGGAATGGGTACAGAAATTGTGGAATTTTTACACAATGGAATACTACTCAGCAATCCAAAAAGAGGAAATCATGAAATTTGAAGGCAAATGGTGGGATCTAGAAAAGATCATTCTGAGTGAAGTATCCCAGAAGGAGAAAGACAAACATGGAATATACTCGCTTATATAGACCTACAAGACATGATAAACATAATGAAATCTATACACCTGAAGAAGATAATTAAGAAAGCGGACATGAGATATGATGATCATTTAGAAAGACTAATGAGATATGCATTGAACGTATGACAGGAGTCTACTGCAGAAACCATCCGAAAGACTCTACCTAGCAGTGTTCCAAAGTAGATACTAAGACTCATAACCAAACCTTCGGCAGAGTGCAAGGAATCATATGAAAGAAGGGGAGTTTGATGTGGAAAGGATAGGAGCTCCACAAGGACCAAACATATCTGGGCACAGGGTCTTTTCTGAGATGGACACTCAACCAAAGACAATGAGAGGATAAAACCTAGAACCTGTGCTCAGATGTGACCCGTGATAGCTCAGTAATCAATTGGTTTCCCATAGTAAGGGGAACAAGGATTATTTCTAACAGGAACTCAATGACTGGCTCTTTGACCTCCCCACGTCCCAAGGGAGGAACAGTATTGTTAGGCCACAGAGGAGGACTTTGCAGCCTGTCCTGGAAATACCTGACAAAACGGAGTCATATGAAAGGGGAGGAGGTCTTCCCCTATCAGTGAACTTGGAAAGGGGCAGGGAGGAGATGAGGGAGCGAGGGTGGGATTGGGGAGGGAATGAGGGATACAGCTGGGATACAGAATTAACAAAATGTAAGTAATGAGAATTAAAAAAAAAAAAAACAGTGTCAGAGGTTGATGTCTCTCCCATAGGATTGGTCTCAAATTGGGCCAGTCATTGGTTTGCCATTTCCTCAATCTCTGCTCCATCTTTTTCCCTACACTCATTGTAGGCAAGACGAATTTTGGGTTGAAGGTTTTATGGGTGGATTGGTGTTGCCTTCTCTCTACTGGAAGTTCCACAGGGATCTCAGCCTCAATTTACATTTTCTTACTCTATAGTCCTGTCTTTATTAGTCATTTTAAAGCATCTACTGTATCTTTCTTGTATGTAACTTTTTTTCAGAAAGTAAGCAATATTAGCATGTATTTGCCTTTCTTTCCTGAAAAGAGTGTCTGTATACTTTGCAATATTTCTTAGTTGGACTGATCATCTCTCCTTCAGCCATAAAGACTTCTCTCCCCAGTTCCCTTCTCTTTCCTCAGAGAACACCCACTGTGAGGACCACCCAGCTCATGTTCATGTTCAGTCTTTCACTTGTGTGCAGACCCTGGTCAAGTGGCCACATAGACACCTGTGTAATGGCAAAAGCCATAAGGAGATGGGGAGGATGGAGAGCTTTTTTCGCCAGAGATTTTATGAAAATGTTAAGCTGAGTCTAATCCCTATGAAACAAAAAACCACACCAGATTATGAAATATCAAAAAAAATTCTGGGACTATTCTAAAATATCAAGACCAGGAAGGACAGTAAATAAGAGCCAGCTGGGGATAAAGGGAACTGCAAGCAGATCCAGCCCAACTTCTCCTCAGTCCTTAGTTGAAGAAACAAAGCAAAGAACATTAAATAATGTTCTGGAAATGTAAGAAAAAACAAATGGAAGATAGATAATGTTACATGAGCAGTAGGAGTCGTTGGGGTGATGATGGTAAGGAGAGGGTGTGCTTGGATGCACTGAAGGCATCTGTGAGGGTCCAGAGCCCAAGGGTACAAGGTCATCTCAGCTTCTTACTGAGTCCCTCTATTTCTAACCTCTATTCTGAGTATCCTGGTGGGGGAGCCAGGGGAGATGGATAATTAGTATCACATATCCTAAATGGTAAGGTGCTGACAGCTCCCATAGGCACATTTAGCTGATGGATAGCTTCCCTGGAATTCACCTGACCCTTGGCCATGTGACACCAGCAGCATCTCCCAGACACCCTGGGGCTCAGAAGGGTTGTGACTGAAAACATGGGGACAGACTCACCCAGTTGTGCATCTTGTCTGCAGGATTTTCTCAATGACTGACATTTTACCACAGCATCGTGGGGTGCTGTGCTGCACTCTATCCTTCATCTCCCATGGAAACATGGTCTGCTGCCGTTCTTGAAATGCAAGGGACTGAAAACAGCTGTCTTTGAGATTTCAGAGCTCCCACTGTTGTTCTGAGCTTAGCCCTTTGCCTTACTTCTATGAGCTAGTGTCAGGGTCTCCTTGGCATCCTTTAGGGAACCACTGTCTACACAGTACAGCAAAACCAGTTGCTCTTAGGGACGCATTCCAGGGACAGGGGAAAAGGACTCTTGCTTTCTTGCACCTTTGCTTTGAGTTCCCTCATTCTCAGCTGCTCATGAGGCCTGTTCCCAGCAGGACCTTGTCACTTGGGGCTTTTTATTGCTACTCCAAAGCTCTCCCCAGATCACTTAGATGATTCTAAAGTGCCCACAGATTACTTTGTAATTGCAGGTGACACATATATGTCACCTTAGTTTACTAAATATATATTCTTCTTGTCAGATGCAGGCTGTGCCCATGACATTTGCACCAAGCAGGTCCTGGTCAGGGACATTGGATCTGTGAGTGCATAAGCTACCTCGATGTGCCTTGGCCTTTTTTTTGGAAAAAGGATTCAACAGGAAACCAAGTAACAGAGAGACCTCTGACTCAAAGATAAGAAGTTTATGAAGAGTAGTTCATGTAAATAATAGAATACAGGAGCCAGGAGGAGGAAAGCAGTGTGTATGGTACACACAGAGTAATTGAATACAGAACTATGTCCCAGAGGGCACAGCCAGGGGAAGCCCCTCCAGCCAGCCCCTCCTTTCTGCCAGGGTTCAGCCCCTCCTCTTGTCAGGTATGTACTGCTCCTGTTTCCTGTGGAGAAGGTGGAGAATTGGGGAAAATGCAAGGGAGTAACCTTAAATATATACCAACAGAGGGAGTAAGACTGTATTGTTTTTGTCCCATGTAGAAAAGCTCAGCTAACTTGTTTCGTTCCAATGCTGAACCTGCTACCTTCTCTCCCTGAGAATAAATTGGTTAATTTTGCAGAGTGCTTTGAAAACGCACAGTGCTGTAAAATGGCCCGGACTGGAGGAGGCCCCACACAGATACTGGGAGGAGAAAAGGCAAGTGGGAGCTCAGGTTTGTCATTTGCATAGCAAATTTCATGACTGCCTTCGGAAATTATGCTTTCTTATTTATAAGTCTTGTCAATGAAATAAATTGTATGGAGTCACCAGATGGCCTTGAATTTTGTCTTTTACTGCTTAGTACCATCTTTGGAGAGCCTTTGTTCATGGGACTGGAGAGTGTGAGGGTGTTAAATGGCAGAAAAGGGAACTCAGTCTAATCCATGATTGTCATGGCTATCTATTTATTTGCTCAGTGAGGTGAGGGGGAGATATCTCATTTAGGCTTATTAAAGGGTCCAAAAGTGTAGCACTCCCTAGAAGGGTCACTATAAATATGCCACACACTATATTTCATAGGATTTATGGGAAAGGAAATTGAAATCTCCTAAAAATAGAATTGAATCTTGTCCAAACAATATTGGATATACCAAACTAGTGTCTCTGTTATTACAGAACGGGCTGCTTTTCTAAGTACAGTTTTATAAACCTTTGGTTTATTTTCATAAATTTCAGACCTTATAATTCTACAGTATTCTGAAGTCATCAGCCAGGATGATAGCACTTTGGAAAATAATGAGAGGCTTGTTTGTGGCCGAGTGGCTACTTCTTTTTGTCCTTCCCACTAAGACAGCGAGACATCCACAGGCAGCTCCACAGTTCCAAGAAGTCAAGGAGGAAGGGCTACCTGGGTCAGGCAAGTCTTGTTTCTCACAGAAAGAGGCTCTGGGCTCTCATGGATCCTTCCACATTACCTTCTCTTCAAGGTGAGGTCTGCTTTTGCTCTTTTCCTCAAGTATGTCTTACATGCTCCCCCAACTATGCCTCTTTTTATTTATTTATTTATCTATTTATTTATCTATTTATTTATTTATTTATTTATTTATTTATTTATTTATTTATTTTACTTTGCTTTCAGAGATGAGGTCCCTTGTGCAAGTCTGCTTTTAATACTATGGCTTGTCTCCACACTCCACAGACCACAGGAGTGCAGGCATCACATGTTTTTGTGTGCGTGCTCTCTGACCGACCCCACATACAAAGGAAGAGCTTTCCCAGTGAGTGAACCCAAGGCTGGCCTACAGAACACAGCACACCACACCCCTGCGTTTACCCTGAGACCCCTTTCATTCTCCTCTACTCCTGCCACTGCCTAGGGTTTGCCTGCAAGAGGGTGACCCACACAAACTGCCCCCAGAACCCCAGTGGAGGAATGCGAGGGAGTCCCAGGAACACTTTGCCTTTTTTGACCCCAAGTTCTCTTTTGGTTTTAACATTTTAATTATAAACAAACTACTAAGGGGAACCCCAAAGCCATGGAAATTGCTGTTTTCTGACAGAAAGTGATGGAATGGGAGAAGGCAGAAGCACATCCTGGGGAGGGAGAGGAAGGCTGGGAGCCTCCCTGCCTGGGGTGGCTCCTTACCTGTTTGAAGGCTGCTTCTGTGTGTGTCACTCCTGCGCTGTTAGAAGGTTAGTCTTTTGTTAAATTATTTAGAGCTTTTGTGGGTGCCACTCAGGCTGGGATTAAAGCTCTAGGCCTTTTTCTTGGCCCTGCCGGGAGGCTGCCACATGTTTTCTATAACAAGATCTCCAGGAAAAACAGTTTGAACAGGAAAAATTAGCATTTGATACACATTAATCCTGTATCAATGGCATTCAGTCCAGATAATAGCAAGAAAGATGCTTCTGCAGGCGCCACTTATTCATCTTCCACCTCAGGTTCCAAGTCTCATCTGCTCACATCTTCACCATAAAGGTGACATATGCTTCCTATGACGTCAGAGTGATTAATTAGCAACGTATAAATTACTTGTAATGATCTTGGAAAGGATTTATGATCTGTCTTGTCCTAGGATAGAAGCCTGCTACTGTTGCCAAGATTGTGAAAATCTAAAATCATTATTGACACTCTTCAAAATGGCAAGATATCCTGTACTGATAGGCTCAGGTCCTCCTGGAAACATTTGTGGGGGCTGTGCAGCCTCACAGGATACACTTGTCAGCAGAACGCCTCCTCTTTTCCCTCAGTGTCAGATCCCTTCAGTCCAGCCCACAGGCTCAGCTGCTTTTCAACAGAGAAGTTGCAAAGGGGCCCAGAGCCCACCTTGAACAGACTCTCCTTGGGAACAAAGCAAGCTGCTGGTAACCTTCACCCACAGAGGGCTACTTTTGGCTGGGCCTGGCTCGTCTCATACACATTATCTTTGAATGTTCCCAACACTCTGAGAGCATAAGTGTCATTAAAGATTTATAGACAGAAAAAGAGAAACCTGAACAGGTCAAGGCATATCCAGGTGTCTGAAGTCAGTCAGTGGACCATTCCAGGGGCAAGGCCATCTGATGGAGAAGCTTTGTTCTCAGCTACTGCAAAACAGAGGAGAAAGGTCTGGAGCACAGACTGACTCTTAATACCTGCCAGTATTTTTTTTCTTTAAAGAATTTTTAATTTTTTTAATTATTATTTTTAACAGGGTCTTACCAAGGCTTGTCTGGAACTCGCCCTGCAGTGGAGGCTAGCCTCAGATTAATTCAGATGTGCATTTAAACACATCTGAGGCCTGGAAGGCAGACAGGGAGGGGTTGACTCTGACCTCTGTGAACCTGAGGAGTGTTCTAAATGTCCGTCAGCCAGTGAATGCTGAGTGCTGCTTGTAACCAGCTGCTGGGTTCCTCACTACCACAACTTTTGGCTTGGCATTGGCAAGCCATCAACTCTTTAATGTCTTTTTCCTCAAGCTGGACAGTGCCTCTCTTTTTCCCCAACTGTACTGGGGGGCATGAACAATCTCTGTGAGCACTTTTTTTTTCTTTTTTTAGAGAGGGACAGTGACCCATTGTCTCACCTTGGGTGCCAAACAGTCAGGAGCGGCTTGCTATGCACATCTTGCCAGTTCTCCATGCCCAAGTTCACAGGCTGTGAGAGCTAAGAGGTGCCCTTTGAACTATGTGGTGAAAGCTATGGGACCCTATAGGTCTATTTTACTGTCACTCCTGCATATAGAAGGTGTCCCTTCTCCTTGGGTGAGTCAACCAGTCAATTCTCTGGCTATTGTAAAATGGCTTCCTTGTTCTTCAGTGGCAAAGCCTAAGGGTCTGAGTACCTTGGCAGTTGATTATGAGAGCAGACAGGATATCTAGGTGACTCACAGACATCACCACTGTCTTAGTAACGATTCTATTGCTATGAAGAAACACAGTGACCAAGGCAACTCTTATAAAAGAAAACATTTCACTGGAAGCTTGCTTACAGTTTCAGAAGTTTATTCTATTACCATCATGGTGGTAAACATGGCAGTAAGCAGGCAGATGCTGGACCAGCAGCTCTCCCTTTCTCTAACAAGGCCATCTCTCTTAATCCTTCTAATAATTTTAAATAGTACAACTACCTGGTGATTAATCATTCAAATATACAAACTTTTATGTTTTGGGCCATTCTTATTTAAGCCTCCACGCCACTTTCTGATGTCTCTCCCCCAGTTTTGAAAGTAACTGAACCTTCAAATGGAAATATCCTGCCAGACTGTCAGCAGGTAGAGCACAGAGATCCATGTTAACATGCCTCTCAGCTTTCTTGTTGCCTTCTTTGGGAGGAGGGGAGTGGGAGCTTATAGCTCAGCCTAGCAGCTTTCAGTGGAAGGAAGAGGAATAACCATGCTCATAGAGAATAACTCTATAGTCCAGGTTGCCCCTGGTAAGAGATAGTTACCTCTCCCATAACTCTCTTCAGAATTAAGTACTCCTGTCTTCTTTACGTTCTTTCACAGCCCATGGCTGCTTCTGATTCCACAGGGGGAAAAAAAAACTACCTTTTGTTGATTTTTTTTTTCTGGAGCTATTATCTGGGTGGCTCAAGTAGAAAGGGATGCAAGATAGCTGTGAAAGGATCTTTCAGAAGTTTTCTAGCCTCTCCTAGATATGGACCAAACAAACACTGAACTTCAGACCGCTGACTCCGCTCAGTGACTTGGGTGCAGGACAGGACAAGGTTCACAGGAGACCCTAACACCTGGCAATTGCCTGCCTCTAGGATGTGCCCAGTGGCTCTGTCTCTAAGCTTCTGGCTTTGGTGGACACCAGCCAGGAGGGAAAGTCCTTTGAGCTCCCTTGTTGCTGTGTCTAACTGTGAGCTCATTCTAACCCTTGCCCATATTCCATTCTTGGGTCTATGTAGCTCTTTCATCCTTAGGCCCCTGTCAAACTTGTCCAGCTGCAGAAGGGAATTCCTATAAACTGACTGTCTGGCTGACTGATGACTGATGCAGGATTCCAGGGAGGTAGGTCTTCCTGGCTTGCAGGATGTGGCCACTATGAACTTGTATTGTCTCTCCAGTGCAGTGCAGGAGAGAGACACAGAGAAACAGCTATGGCTTCTTATAAGGGCTTTAATTCAGGCATTAGGGTCTCACCTTCACAACCTTTGTCAACCTTAATTTCTTCCTTACTACAAATACAACCACAATGGGAGTTAAAATTTCATCTAGTGAGTCTTGTGGGGTCAAACATAGGCAAAGTTAAATCTATCAAGGCCCCAGTATCCATGGAGAGACACACAAGGATTCAAAATACACATTTCCATTTCCAGTCTTCCCAGGAACCGTCTTTGCAGAGGTGAGGGACCATCTCTGAGAAGAGAGATTGACCACAGGAGATGCCTGGGACAGGGTTCACAGAGGAAACAGAGACATGGAAGATCACAGCAGGTGGCTCTTCTATGATGTGTTCTGCATGATTTGTGGGCACTGATTTCTTGAGCTGAATGTATGGCAAAACGTTTCCACTGGAAAGCCTTTCTGCCTGTAGACAATCTGGCAGGCTCTGAGAAAAAAACTTGGGAAGCCCAGGTCCACAAAATACAATGTTATGGGCCATGCAATGGTCCTTTCTATTTCTTCAAGGGGAGCTAGACATCCATGATGCCTAGTACATTAAGAAAGATGAAAATCCGATAGGCCCCCAAAGGATGTACATGCAAATATGACTTTGAAAAAAAAATGTTCTCTACAGAATAATAAGGGCCACATCTATGATTCACTAAAGGCAGAGTTCAAGCTTGTGAGTTCAATGCAGGCAGAAGGCTAACCTTCCAGTCCTTCACCACCCTCCCACCCCAGCTTGGGTGCCTGACCCATGCTTCACTCATTTTCATCTTGTAGACAGCAATGATGAATGACCAGATGGAGGCAGGGTATAGTAAATCCTAGCATATTTACATCATAAACCATGATGAAGATGGTCAGAGTCAGATCTGCTCTGACAAAATTATCCAGTGATTTATGTCCAACAAACACTTTGGAGATTTAAACTACATATGAGTTTTTTTTTTAGCGATGAGAAAATTTATAATTGCATGCCTGCTTAGATGGAAATCACTCAAGCAAGAAGTGAAGACAAAATTCTTTCTTACTCTTCCACAATCTTGACATAGGCTCATGACTATGGCCATCTTGCCATTTTCTCCTATATTTGCTTCTTCCTTTGCTTCTTCTCCTATTCTTCATCCTTTGAGGTTTTATTACTCTTTTTTGACACCGTGGCTGTGCGTATCTACAGGGCATAATAGGATGTCCAGTGTACATACATATTAACATGGTCAGATTAAACCAATCACTTGCCTATTACTTTCTATGGTAGGAATACATGAAGTCCACTCTTTGGGAATTTCTGAAATGTGGACTATCATTACGTATGATCACCATGATGTTCTTTAGATCCCCTAAGGGTGTTCTCCCTGTATCTCTGGAACTGTGTGTCTTTGATAAATACTCGCCCTTTCTCGCTACACAGTTCACAATCTCACAGTTATTTGGACCCATCAATCAATTCCAGTATCCACTTACCACACCAGTCTCAGTTAGCTCAGTCCTGAAAACAGCCCTTGGACTAGGCTACACTTCTAACAATGGCCCATTTTTATTGACAGGTGAGATATTTCCAATGAAATGAATGTTCAAAATTTCTCCCAAGTGAACATTAGCCCCTGGAAATGAGGGATGCTCCCAGCAACACTTTGTTCTGTCACTCTTTGCCAATCTATTCCTACCTTCCAGGTGCACATTCATCTAGCTCTGTGACCTATACTTACAGATCCCCAAGAATATAAATGGAAGTTTCATCCCCAAAGTGCCAATTATAGGAACAAGGATCTAAGCCAAAAAAACAAACAAATCAACAAAAAACAAAAAAAACTTTATTGAATCTTTGTGAATATCACATCATGTACCCCAATTCCACTCATTATCCTGTCCCTTCATATCTGCCCTCTGCCCTTGCAACATCCACCAAATGAAACAAACAAACAAACAAAAAAGAAAACAAAACAAAACAAATCAAAAGCTGTGGTGTGTCACAGTGTGTCACACAGCATACCCTTTTGCCCAGACAGCTTTACCTGCAAAGGTTCATTGCAGTGAGTCATTGGTCTGGTTTCAATTTCTTTGCTCCTGCTATACTATCAATACTGGATCCTTACTGATGATAGTCTTGGATGTTCTGCTGTTGCCCTGTATCATGGGGATCTTTCAGGTTTGGATCTGTAGGACTGGCCCCTTCACATGCTATATAGCCTTTTTTAGATGGGGTAGATATTGAGTGAGCCAACTAAAAGCCCTGGATCTTGTTCCCAGTGGAAGCTGAGTTGGTCAGCAGTCCACATCTCCCATTTTGTACAGGTAAGGGATGGGGCCAGCTTTCCTGATCATGCCTTCAGGCTTGCTCTCCTTCTCCCACACCACCAGGGCCAGCTCTACTATCCTGCCCAGGCAAATCGCAGGGCCTTCTCATGAGCCAATAAAGGGCTGGGACACCTCTTCTGGGTCTGAGCCCTTTGACAGTGTCAGTTGATGGTTTTAGGTTTGAGACACATTATTCACTTTCATTCTTCTGGAAACCTTTTAGGACTTACTTGAGGGCATGAATGGAGGGAGGTATCCTCTGACTGTTCAGGGGAAATGCCAAGATCCTGGAGCCAGGCTTTGATTTGGTTGCAGAGTGTGGCACTTGTACATGCTAGCCTCTTTTTTTTTTCTATTGAGGATGAATTTCCTGGAACTTCTTCAGCACTGGGCTGCAGAAGCCCTCCCCCAGGTTGTGTCCAGGTCGGGTCTTGGGTTTTGGTGTGGTGTGTGGTTGCTCTATATAGACCCACTGCTTACCTTTTGGATGATTACCTGAAGATCACCCTGACTCCCTGGGAAGACACTGTTCTCTCTCATGAAGACTTAATGCATCACCTGAACTGAGGGAAGAGGCCACTGCTGCTTTCAAATATTTCCAGAAATGTGAATGAGTCTCTGGCCCAGGTACTTGGAGTCTGTTCTCTTCAAGAACTGGGGTGTGAAATCAGAATCTGCTGGCCAAACTGTTTGTGCTTAGGAGACTTAAAAAATATCTAAGGCAAATGCAAGAGATTGAATTTTATCTTGCTAGGAGCAATCTGAGGAAAGAGGCCATGGGTTGGTTGAGGCGCCTGCTAAACTCTATGAACCAAGACCTAACACCCTTATGAGATGGGTCATAGCCCCCTCTGAGACTCTGTTTTCTTGTCTGTAGGACAGGACACTAATGACACCCATGCTCAACATCTGAAGATTCACAAGGGTGCAGATAACCAGCTTTTATGAAGCTGTCTATGCAGATTGTTTGGATAATCTGTTTTGAAGTATGAAGTTATAGTTTGTTGTTCAAAACCTACCCAGGTGGGCAGAGCACTTTGGCACATAGATGGCTGAATTCAGGTGTCAACACCCCTGGAGCCTCTGAGGAGGGCACTCCAGAGGCACTGGCAACACAGAGCTGCTGGCCACAATGGTGAGGTGTTCTGAGAGGACTCTCAGCCCCTTTCATTCAAAGGCTGTGCACTCTGCTAAGGCTGGAGAAGAGTGATGTCCTCATCTCCACATGTAGGGCTGAGTACCACTTCTATGCCAGAGAAGTCTGTGGATGTCAGTACATGCTGCCACACCAGGGGATTGCATAGGTAGCCCAGATAGCTTTCTCCTTTCTTATGCTTTCTTCCCATCCGTTGGGCAGCTCCTGTTTAAGGATGGTTGGGAGTTCATCATAGCCAGGAGCCTGGGTGCCTTGTGGGTGGCAGGCTGATGACTTTAATTGGAGCAAAGTCTGTTGATATAAAGTGGGAGTCAGTAACCATGCCGTTTGGGGAGTGGAAGGCAGGGGAGGGATTTTGAATTTCAATGCTTCCATGGAATCTGTGTTAGTTTTCTTTTCTAATGTTATTTTCCTTTCCTGTATGAGAAGATCAGGCACAATCTTGGGATTTTCATAACTGATTTATTTTCCAAGTTAATTCTGGCAGGACAAGAGTTGTTTTAGGCTTAGTTTAGTTTCTAACAGACACTCCTGTTTAGAGTTCATACTGTGGCAAATGGTTCAGGTTGGCCTGCAATATTTGAAACAGTGGAGCTTAATAGACTTCTGGCTTACCTCCTCCTGTGAGACGAAGACCTCAGCAAGGCTAAAGCATGCATATGATCATGAGGTTACTCCAGTAGTTTAAGGGCTATCATCTCTACTTTTGGCCTCCATTCCCACCCTAGTGGTGTGTGGCACATAACCTCAACTTCCTGGAGTTCTCCCTTCTCTACAGTAGAAGGTTGAAGAGATGGTTCAGGAGTTAACAGCACTGGGTGCTGTTCCACAGGATCTGGATTTGATTCTCAACACCCACATTATAATTTAGGAGTGTCGGAAACTCAGGTTCTTGGGGATCCACTGCCCCCTCCTGGCCTCTATAAGTAGTGCATGCAAATGGTACACAGACATACATTCAGGCAGAACACATATGCATCAAATAATATACAAATAAATTAGAGTTATGGTCGCAGGTATGTGGTGCTCATATGGCTTTGGAGTTTGCCCTTGACACACACTATTGAGTCACCATGTGCTACTAATGTTAGAATCATGGCTGCCCAACACCCAACAGAAACGATGCAAAGGAGGAAAGGTTTGCTTAGCTTATGGTTTCACAGGGATTTCAGCCCATCATGGCGGGAAGGCAGTACAGTGAGGCTTTATCTGTGGTGGCCGCAGCATGAGTGACTGTTCACAAGGTGGAGACAGTAAGCAAGAGCATGGAGCCAGAAGCAAGTGGGAATACAACCTCCAGTTACCTACAACTTTCTTTCAGGCCCAGGCTTGTGAAATTCCATAGCCCTCAAAACAGCACCATAAGCTGAGGACCCAGGGTCAAGACACAAGTCTGTGGACAAGTTTCAGATTCAAACCCTGATGGTTGCTTAGCTTCACCATAGGGTATGGGATTATTTTCCATCTGCCCCTCATCTGGGCGATTTCCTTGAGTGAAGGGAGACTTGTGGGTGTTTGTGGAGCAAGAAAGAGTTAACTTCAAAGAGTTTGAAGCCAGAAATTTAGGATCAGATTACTGAAGCTAACAACATGTTTCATCCAGTCAGAAGAATCTAGAAAAAAGATACTAAAAATACTCAAGACTTTAAGGAAAAAATATTTTATTTTAAGTGTCTTTAAAAACTGTGCAGTATTAGGTATCAACAATAATGTATGAATCATAAACTCAGCTTTTAATGAATTGATTTTCAAAATATTTGGTTCAAAATAACAAATTAAAGTTGACCAAACTATAGTCTCATGTTCACCCCTTTACCATTCTAGAGAAAGAAATCTTGGCCTATAGCTGAAACTTTAGTTTACTTAATGTTTTCACAGTCAGTTAAAGGTTAAGGTTCTATGAGATAAAATAATGTTATTAAGTATTTATAATGTCTAATGCCTCACAGAATAACTTTAAAGTCAGCAATGAGACATTTTCCTATATGAGGTGTGCTGCATCATTTCACAAGGCATTCATAATTGAAGTTCTACAGAGTTAAGTTCTGGGAAGAAAAATCCTTAAAATACCTGATAATGACTGATAATGTCTTGAATTATATTTAACAATTTATTTTAGTGTGTGTGTGTGTGTGTGTGTGTGTGTGTGTGTGTGTGTGTGTGTGCAGGCTTATCCATGCCATAGTACACATGTGATATCAGAGGATAATTCTGGGATTGGTTTTCTCTAATCACCTTGTAGGGTTAGGGATTTGAGTTTAGAAGGCCTTCCAATTTATGCATTAGTGCCCTTATCCATTGATAGATCCCTCTAGCCCCACTGCCATTTCTTTAAAGTAAAAAATTTGCTCAAATAAATATAAGAAGTCCCTATTTAAACCAAGTTTTGAAGAATAACGCTTGATCCTCAAAAAGCAAATTTGTACCTTGAACTGATGTCTGCATGCCTAAAAGTTGAAGAGATGGTGTTGAGAAAAATCATTTGAATTAGGCTCAATAGATCCAAGAGCCTGTTGGCACACTCATGGTAGCCCAGGGTAGATGCCTTCATGACAAACCACTTCCAGAGGGAATTGTAGCACCTCTATATAATGACACATAGAGTACATAAACAGTCTTTAGCAGTTGCAGGGACCTTGAAATAGCAGAGACGTGCTGGCGTTCCCACTCTTCTGAACCAGCCTGTGGTGAGAATGTGTTTAGCCTCACTGCAGCCTGATGGAAAGGGGACACATTCTCATGTGGAAGGCATTTTCATGTTGACAGAGCACATGCTTTTCAGATTCACTACTTTAAGCATTGCTATTTGTTTTCAAAACAATCTGTCTTTTCACTCTACCATGAACTGATTCAAGAGGCCAATCTACAAAATCATAGAATAAATGAAAAAGAATAAGTTGTTTCAATGCAACCAGAAAGAAAATAAATAAAAAGAAAATTTAAAAAGCAAAAAAAGGAAGAAATCCTCAAGACTGCAACTGATAGATTCTGACTTTTTAAAAGTCCACCCATTTCCTTACATACTTTGAACACACACACACAGGTACACACACAGGCATATAGACACGAATATGCACAGAGACAGACCACACACACACACACACACCATGGCAAGGTGAGTGTTTCTGTCAGGCATCTCTCCCAGTGCCCAGGGAGCAAGCTTGAGTTTGGTTACCCTAGAGGGCACTTCTGGCCTGGGGATCCTTTATGAAGCATGAGAGCTCAGCTATTTTATTTTATTACACTCTTCTATCTGGAGTGTTTGAATTTGCACCACAGCCATCTTCACAACAAGCCAGAAGGAGACAGGAGCCAAAGATCTTGCACCCTATGAAGTGCAGCCACAGAGGGGCCCCTTTTTTGCTGAGTTTGGCAGAATGAAACGAGGCTGTCAGGGGCACCAAGGTGAAGAAGTCCCACTCCCCAGTGAGATGATGTAGAAGTTTTCCCACATGTTTCAGCGCTGCTCAGTATGAGCCCCACTCACACAAAGCATACGAGGCTACACGTGCCTCCCAAGTGCTTCCCAGCGCCGGCAAGACTGGCACATGCGTGTTCCAGGTGAGTGGTCTGCTGCAGCCCCAGGAAGTCTGAGTGCAGCCGAGGAGGCACTGTGCAGTCGGTGGCTGGTGCCCAGCCTGCAGCCCCAGGGCACCAACATGAAGATCAGCCTGAAGGAGGATGACAGCGCCAGCTCAGCTGAGGTGTTCTGTGTAAATCCCAGGCCATCAGAAACTGAAGCTGGGTTTCAATTTAACCGAGTGAAATGTCAACTTCTTCTTACTATCAGGAACTTCTTTAATAGATTTCCAGCATGAGCCCTCAGGTCGCAGGGAGAAGTGCAGGGCAGGGAGATTAGTCGAGAACTGTCACTGTGCTCGCCAGAACTGGCAGTATCCGCCCTATAAATAGTTGGCCCCATGCACCTTGCAGGATTTTCAAACCCATTCCATGACCTCCACTCGGGCCTCTTGGAAATCATTCTAACCAGATGTCATGAGGTTTACAAACCTGAAAATGCCCTGGAACAATGTCTTCTCTCAATTACATTCCTTCTGGCCAAGAAGGTGCTAGGCTGTGTGGGTGTGGGAGACAGCTATCTGAGTGCAACGCAACAGGACCAGAGCATCCCAGGAGTCACCTTCCCATGAGCCTTCAGGTCTGCACAGGAGCGCTCATGGTCCTCCTCAATGAATGCAGGAGCTTCTTTGAAGCCTGTGAGCATGATGCTGTTGGTTTGCTGCTACTGTGTAATTGAGGTGCTACTGAAGATCCTCTTACTTGGTGGTGATAAAGTCTCTCTGATGTTTCATGGTCATCACTGATACTTCAGTCATTTTTAGACAGACTAGCCATAATGGTGTGAAGATCACAAATTGTTTTCCTTGAATGCTTATGGTGTGTTTCTCTAATGTTGTGTCTTCTCACAGTTAGTTTGTTTTTTTGTCTTGCTTATTTAAACTCCATATTCATATTTTTTGATGGTTTCTCTTTTAGGTTGTCATTCCTTTCATTATATTAAGACAAAACATACATAAAATTTAAGATTGGAAGCTTTTTCACCTCTTGGCGCAGTGTCTCATGTAGAGCACATGGCTTTGGATTTTTCATGTGGCAGGAAGGAAGATCACCTTGAGCTTCTGTATGCCCCGAGTTCTGGGGTTCCAGGACTGAAACACCACACCTGACCTCTGCAGTGCTGGGAATGGAACCGAGAGCTTCATGGAAGCCAAATAAGAACTCTTCCAGCTGAGCCACATCCCGGCCCCCATGTTATCAAATTTTCTTGTATATGTTGCAATTGTCTCCTGTCAGGTTAGAGGCCCCTCTCACCCATTTTTCTATAGCACTTTTAATAAGCTCTTCATTCTAGTGTGAACTAACTAATGCACATTTTCTTTGAAGAGGCAAGATTCTTGTATTAAAAATTGTTTCCCTATAGTAAGGCATGTGGACATAAGGTTTCATCATTAATCATGTGCAACTGATTTTTGGCTGTAGTTCTCTTACATCAGCATTGGACTCTTCTGCTGAGAATGGGAGCCGCAGCCATGCTCACGGGCATGGGAGGGTAGGGCTTATGTGATCTGTTCCCTTCCTAGTGTCTTCTGGGACCTTTGGTCACACTGCTGTGACCGAAAGCTACCATTTTGCACAAGATGATCTAAACACAACTTGATATTTTTGTTTTCATTCCAGGTATGGTATGTGGGACTGATTCAGATGGTCCACAGCAGCAAACTATTTGCCTCATATGGGCTCTGAGAGGAGCTCTTTGCCAGCTGCAGATAGTTTAAATCTGAGGACTCTGGAGAGAGAATAAATGCCAGGGTCCAGAGACTGTGGAGAGCTCTGAGAAAGAACAAGGCTGCTGCTGCTTTCTCTTGGCGGCTCCTGTTGCTGTTGATGCAGTGAGACAAGAAGTTGGAGATCTCCAGACACAAGGATTGGATTGGCTCCAAGGAACTTGACGACCCTAATGAGCAGGAAGCAGCTAAGGGAACTGCACCCCTGTCTTCCACTAACCCTCTTTCCTACCTGGTGTTGGAAGGAATTGGGGTGGAGTAGGGAGAAAGAGATATAAGAAATTTAAATAGAAGAGTTTTTAAAAAATATGACAATAATCACCTCCGGATATTCTTTCTCAGAAGCTGATCCTCAACAATTGTATCTAATTGTTCTAATCAGTTTCAGTTTTCTCTCTCAGTTTTTGAGACAAATATATCCTCTCACAATCATATTGGGTATTTTAAGTTTTTTTAAAAAATATAATTTTAATTAAAACAGAATTCTATCACTTTCTCCCTTCCTTTCCTCCCTCCAGTCCTTCTCACATACCCTCACTCCAACATCTCCCATACCCCTCACTCCTAAATTTATAGCCATTGTTCTTCTATTATAATTGCTACGCAAATGTGTGTATGAACATATCTGTGCATTCGCACACAACTTTTTGAGTTCATCTTCCTTATTTGTGTGTAGATGGCTTCAGGGCTGACCATTCTGCAATGGCTAGCCAATCAGAGGGTTCATTCCTGGAAGAGGTTAATCCTCCTTTCTCCAGTATTCAGTAGTTGCTTATGGCTCTTTGTCTAAGGCTGGGACCTGGAGAAAATTCTCCCATTTCCCATTGGCATGCCTACTGGTATTGCCATTATTAAAACCGTGTTTATGCTGTCATTTTTGGGAGAGAGTGTATCACAAAGGACTCCCTGGTATTCTGGCTCTTAAAATCTTTCTACCCTATTTCTGTGATGTTCCCTGAGCTTCAAATGCAGTGATGTAGCTGTGTCCATGGAGCTCCCCTCACGTTGTTGCTATGCTTGTGTACAGCTCTGGTTTTCTATGATGGTCTCCATTTGCTATTTAAAAAAAAAAGCTTCTCTGATGGTGTGTTTTAGTGCTGTAGTGTACCACTGTGTGTGTAAGGATAAGATTAGAATGTAGTGAGGAATTATGCTGGTCTAGCAAAGTGGTAGTAGATTCTTTTCTAAGGTCCATGACCTCACAGCCCTGGGAAGTTGGCCAGATGTCTAGGAGCAGGCCTGAATTCCCTCCTGTTAAATGGGCCTTAAGTCCAATGAGATGCTCTACTGACATGATAGTGACACTTAAAGCACTTACTGTACATCTTGAAATATTTTGCACAGCCATAATAATAAAAACAATGTTACTTGCACAAAACAGGCATGTGCAACAAAAGAGGGTACTCAAACATGGGTATTCATGACTTCAGCCATTTGATTCTTGACGAAGTGGCAAAACATGTACACTGCAGAAAGGACAGCTTCTTCAACAAACGGTGCTGGCAAAACTGGAGGTCCACATGCAGAAAAGTAAAACTAGATTTGTACTTAGAACCCGCCCCAAAATTAGATCCAAACAGAACAAAGACCTCAACTTGAAATCTGAGACACTAAGACTGCTAGAAGAAGTCACAGGCAGTGCCACACAAGAACAGGTATAAGAAAGGACCTGCTGAGCTGGACTCCATTGCCCAGGAAGTAAGGTCAACAAGTGACAACTGGGGTCTCGCAAAACTAAGAAGCTCTGTACAGTGAGCGAGACAGTGAAGCTAGTGAAGGAACACGCAGGTGGGAGAGAATCTTTGCCAGTTCTACACCTACAAAGGATTAATATCCAACATACAGAAAACTAAAACAAACAAACAAACAAAAACAGAGGCAAGGAAACAAATCTCCAATTAAAAAAAATGGGCCATGGCTCTAAACAGAGAATTCTCAGAAGACACAAAAATGGCCAAGAAATACCTCAAAAAGTGTTCATCATTATTAGCATTAAAGGAAATGCAAATAGAGATTTCAAGCTTTTAAAAGTAGATTTCTATTGTATTTGTTTTAAATTTCTATTATAAAATTAGAAATGAAACATTTTCTGAAAAGTGAGATATTTTTATGATTGTGGACAATTTTGGCCTGCTATTCTTTCCTCCCTAGAGGTTTATATTTTGTGTCATTTCTGATATGTTCGGGTTTATTTTTTCAGAATGCTTTTTATTTTCCTCTCTCTCTCTCTTCCCCTCTCTCTCTCTCTCTCTTTCTCACACACACACACACACACACACACACACACACACACACACACACACACTTATTGCTTTTAATCTTTCTCTTTCTGCATTTACTTTTGGTTAGTTTTGAAGGCTTATATTCTAAAAGTTCATTTTGTTGTTTTCATAGGATTTGTACCTGGGGTATTTTGTTTGTTTAACTTGGAAGCCAGGTTAAATCCACCTTTTTATTTTTTCTGAGACTGTAGGAGGGTAGAGTGTTTGTCTTTTCCTCTCCTGAATTAATATTTGATAATTTCTGACACTGTGTCTTGATTTTTCTTACTGTGGCAGGTCTGACTCTGCTTTGCTTCATGAGACATTTCTCACTTTGGGAGACTCACATATTCACATCACTTCTTTCCATTTCTTTTTACCTGACAGGTGTTTCTCTGAGTTTGTTACACAATTTCTTTTATTTTAATTCTTCTTAAAGATATTCTCTATCGTGCCCATACCTTAAGAAGGGGCTCTGAAGCCAGGCATGGTGGTGTACATCTATAACCACAGCACTCTGGGAGGCAGAGGCAGATTGATTGACAGGTGGATTTCTGTGAGTTTGAGGCCAGCCTGCTCTATAAAGCAAGTCCAGGGCAGCCAAGGTTGCACGGAGAAACCCTGTCTCCAAAAGAGAGAGAGAGAGAGAGAGAGAGAGAGAGAGAGCTGATGGCAGGTATGACATTTCTGGATAAAATCTTGACACACAAGCATGATGACATGAGTTCAAATTCAAAAAACTACTAAACATCCCAGGAGGTGTTGCACACATCACTAATGCAGGCTCTGAGAGGGGGATAAAAAGAAGATCCCAGGGTTCACATCCCAGCCAGACTAGACAAGACAGGACTTCAGTGAGAGACAGTGAGAGATCCTGTCTCAAAACACAATGAGTTTACCTTCTGACTACCACATGCACACATACACACTTGCTTGTATAGTTGTATGTGCATGAAGAGAAGATGTTTCATTGCTCTTTGTACAGGATCAGCTTTGAGACTGGGTGATTTTTTTTCTTTTTTTATTTATTTAACTTTTATTAATTACACTTTATTCATTTTGTATCCCCCCATAAACTCCTCCCTCCCCCCTCTCGGTCCCCCCTCCCCCCTTTCTGCATGCATACCCCTCCCCAAGTCTACTGATAGGGAAAGTCCTGCTCTCCTTCTTTCTGATCTTAGTCTATCAGTTCTCATCAGAAGTGGCTGCATTGTCAGTGTTCTAGGTTATCTCCATGGATAGTCCTTGGTTGGAGTATGAGTCTCTGGGAAGTTCCCTGTGTTCAAATTTTCTTGTTCTGTTAATCTCCTTGTGGAGTTCCTGTCCTCTCCAGCTCTTACTATTTCCCACTTCTTACATAAAATTCCATGCACTCTGCCCAACAGTTGGCCATCAGGCTCAGCATCTGCTTTAACAGTCCGCACGGCAGAGGCTTTCAGAGGCCCTCTGTGGCAGGTTCCGAGGTTGTTTCCTGTTTCCTTCTTCTGGCTTTCAGAGGCCCTCTGTAGCAGGTTCCTAGGTTGTTTCCTGTACTCTTCTTCTTCTTCTGATGTCCATCCTCTTTGCCTTTCAGGATGGGGATTGAGCATTTTAGTTAGGCTCCTCTCTTTTGCTTAGTTTGTTTAGATGTACAGATTTTAGTGGGTTTATTCTATGTTGTATGTTTATATGAGTGAGTATATACCGTGTGTGTCTTTTTGCTTCTGGGACAACTCACTCAGGATGATCCTTTCCAGGTCCCACCATTTACTTGCAAATTTCATGATTTCCTTATTTTTCATTGCTGAGTAATACTCCATTGCATAGATGTACCACAGTTTCTGCATCCATTCTTCAGTTGAGGGGCATCTGGGCTGTTTCCAGCTTCTGGCTATTACAAATAAAGCTGCTACAAACATAGTTGAACAAGTGTCCTTTTTGTGTACTTGAGCCTCTTTTGAGACTGGGTGATTTTTATGGAGGAAACTTCATAGAAAAACCTGCCCTTTCTAACCTGAAAGTGAGCCACCTTCACCTGGCAGTGAGCTCATTTTGGAAAAATCTCTCTATTTTGTTCTAGTTTTTAGACATGGTCTCATGTTATCTTTAGTTCTGAATTCACTGTGTAGCTGAGGATGGTCCTAAATTCCTGATCCTCCTGGCTCCTCCTCCTGATTACTAAGATTACAGTCACATACCACTATGTCTGACCAAACCAAGATCTTGGTGCAAAGTAGGCATCAGTCACGCTACCAATTAAGCTACATTCCCAGCTCTTACCTTTATTTTTGAATGATTATTTCTGGGTATTAGTAGTACTGACAGGCAAATGTTACTTCTGCTCACACTGGAGATTTATCTGTTGCCTTTGATCTTCTTTATGTTGTCACCCAGAGAGCAGATCACACTGTGGGGTGGGAAGGAAAGTTCCTCCCTCAGCTGTCTTTAACAAGCACACACACTCTTTGAGGACCACAATGCTCCTCTGCAGTTCTTTCCCACTATTTCTAAGTTGGCTCTGGGCCCATGTGGCCACATCCCTTCCTGGTTCACAGCTTCCAATAGACAGTGAACAGATCCTTCCCTTCATCCTTCCCTTCTTAACTTTTATCTGGTAAA
Source organism: Psammomys obesus (assembly GCF_907164565.1). Lineage (NCBI taxonomy): Eukaryota > Metazoa > Chordata > Mammalia > Rodentia > Muridae > Psammomys > Psammomys obesus. Next base: position 3,618,740 of record NW_026596440.1, on the reverse strand, counting down.
GCATCTGTGCTTTCCACATGAAGATCCTTTTATCCTTTTAAATATTTATATATAATCTAAAAGAAATGGACTATTTTCTTGATAGATTCTACTTACCAAAGCTAAATCATGATCAGGAAAATATGTTAAATCGTCCAATAGTCCCTAAGGAAATATAAGCACTCATCAAAAGTCTCCCATCAAAAACAAACAAACAAACAAAAAACAGGGCCAGATGGTTTCAGGGCAGAATTTTACCAGACCTTCAAAGAAGAGTTGACACCAATACTCTTCAAACTATTCCACAAAATAGAAACAGAAGGAACATTACCAAACACATTATATGAAGACACAGTCACCTTGATAATTAAACCTAATAAAGACCCAACAAAGAAAGAAAATTTCAGGCCAATCTCCCTTATGAACATAAGTGCAAAAATACTCAATAAAATACTCGCAAACCAAATCCAAGAACACATAAAAGGTATCATTCACCATGACCAAGTAGGGTTCACCCAAGATGTGCAGGGGTGGTTCAATATAGGGAAATCCATCAATGTAATCCGCCATATAGACAAACTGAAAGAAAAACACACACACACACACACACACGATAATATCCTTAGATGCGGAAAAAGCATTTGACAAAATCCAACATCCATTCATGTTTAAAGTCTTGGAGAGATCAGGGATACAAAGCACACACCTAAACATAGTAACAGTAATATACAGCAAGCCTATAGTCAACATCAAAGTAAATGGAGAGAAATTTAAATCAATCCCACTGAAATCAGGGACAAGGCAAGGCTGTCTACTCTCTCCATATTTCTTCAACGTATTTCTTGAAGTCCTTGCAAGAGCAATAAGGCAATTAAAGGAGATCAAGGGGATTCAGTTCAGAAAGGAAGAAGTCAAGGTATCACTATTTGCAGATGATATGATAGTATAGATGAGTGACCCCAAAAATGCTACCATCAAGCTCCTACAGCTGACAAACACCTTCAGCAAAGTGGCTGGATAAAAAATTAATTAAAAAAAAATCAGTAGCTTTCCTGTATACAAAAGACAAATGGGCTGAGAAAGAAATTAAGGAAACAACACCCTTCACAATAGCCACAAAGGAAATAAATTACCTTGGTGTGACTAACCAAGCAAGTTGAAGACTTGCATGAAAAAAAAAAAAAAAAAACCTTCCAGTCTCTGAAGAATGAAATAGAAGAAGATATCAGAAGTTGGAAAAATCTCCCATGCTCATGGCTTGGCAGGATTAACATAGTAAAAATGTATATCTTACCAAAAGCAACCTACAGATTCAATGCAATTCCTATCAAATTACCAACAAAATTATTTACAGACCTTGAAAGAGAAATTCTAAACTTCATATGGAATAACAAGAAACCCAGAATTGCTAAAACAATCCTCTACAATAAAAGATCTTCTGGAGGTATCTCCATCCCTGATCTCAAGATGTACTATAGAGAAACAGTAGTAAAAACTGCCTGGTACTGGCATAGAAACTGACTGGTGAATCAATGGAATCAAATAGAAGACCCAGAAATAAACCCACATACTTACGGACACCTGATTTTTGACAAAGATGCCAAAACCATACAATGGAAAAAGAGATAGCATCTTAAAAAAATCGTGCTGGTGTAAGTGTATATCTTCATGAAGAAAAATTCAAATAGATCCATACTTATCACCCTGCAAAAAAAGTAAAGTTCAAGTAGATAAAAAACCTCAATAGAAAACTAGACACACTAAACCTGTTAGAAGAAAAAGTGGGGAAGTGCCTTGAGCTCATTGGCACAGGAGACAACTTCCTGAACACCAACATCACAGGCTCTAAGATCAACAATCAATAAATGGGACTTCATGAAACTGAAAAGCTTCTAAAGCAAAGGACACTGTCACCAAAACAAAATGACAGTCTACCGATTGGGAAAGGATCTTCATCAACCCTTTATCTGACAGAGGGCTAATATTCAGAATATGTAAAGAACTCAAGAAGGTAAACAGTAACAAATCAAGTAATTCAATTTTTGAATGGGGTACAGAGCTAAAGAGAGAATTGTTTTCAATAGTGGAATATCAAATGGTAGAGAAATACTTAAAGAAATGCTCAACATCCTTAGCTATCAGGGAAATGTAAATCAAAATGACCCAGTGACAACACACATTGGAAAGGATTTGGAGAAAGGAGAACCCTCCTCCATTGCTGGTGGGAATGTGAAATTGTACGCCCACTTTGAAAATCAATCTGGAGCTTTCTCAGACAATTAGGAAGGGTGCTACCTGAAGATTCAGCTATATCACTCCTAGGCATATATCCAAAAGATGGTCAAGTATACAAGAAGGACATTTGCTCAACCATGTTTGTAGCAGCTTTATTTGTAATTGCCAGAAGCTGGATACAACCCAGATGTCCCTCAGTTGAGAAATGGATATAGAAAGTTTGGTGCATTTACACAATGAAATACTACTCAGCAATCAAAAACAAGAAAATCATGAAATTTGCATGCAAATGGTGGGAACTAGAAAAGATCATCCTGAGTGAGGTATCCCAGAAGCAGGAAATCACACATGGTATATACTCACTCATAAGTGGATATTAGACATAGAATATAGGGTAATCATGCTAAAATCAGTGCTCCTAAAGATGCTAATCAAGAAGGAGGACCCTGGGTAAGACGCTCAATCCTTACTTAGAAAGGCAAATGGGATGGCCATCGGAAGAAGGAGAAAATAGGGAACAGGACAGAAGCCTACCACAGAGGGCCTCTGAAAGACTACCCAGCAGGGTGTCAAAGCAGAGGCTGAGACTCATAGACAAACTTTGGGCAGAGTGCAGAGAATATTATGAAAGAAGGGGAGACAGAAATACCTGGAGGGGACAGGAACTTCACAAAGAGAACAACAGAACCAAAACTTCTGCACCCAGGGATCTTTTCTGAGACTGATACTCCAACCAATGACCATTCATGGAGATAACCTAGAACTCCTGCACAGATGTAGTCCATGGCAACTCAGTGTCCAAGTGGGCTCCCCAGTAATAGGAATAGGTACTGTCTCTGACATGAACTGATTGGCCTGCTCTTTAATAATCTCCCTTTGATGGGGGTACAGCCTTATTAGGCCACAGAGGATGACAGTGCAGCCACTCCTGATGAGACCTGATAGACTAGGATCAGAAGGAAGGAGAGGAAGACCTCCCCTATCAGTGGACTTGGGAAGGGGCATGGGTGGAGAAGGGGGAGGGAGGGCAGGGTAGGGAGGGAGGGTGGGTATGGGAGGGGAGGAGGGAGTGAGCTACAGAGAGAATGCAGAGTGAATAAAGTGTAATTAATAAAATTTAAAAAAAATAAAGAAGAATTCTTAAAAAAAAAAAAAAGACAATGCAGCCAGTCCTTATGAGACCGATAGGCTAGGGTCAGATGGAAGGGGAGGAGGACCTCCCCATCAGTGGACTGGGGAAGGGCAAGGGTAAAGATGAGGGAGGGAGGGTGGGATTGGGAAGGCATGTGGAAGGAGCTACAGCTGACATACAAAGTGAATAAATTAAAATAATTAAAAATAAAATTTTAAAAGGCAAAAATGCATTATTTGGATACAGTAGAGAACTATTTCCTTATTCAGACATGAATTTACTGAATTCTTGAACCAGCCTTGCCTCTTCCTGGAAGTTCTTCTGGTCACTCAAACTCTCAGGCCACCACTAAGGCACTGAGCTAAGCCTAAGGATAAAAAGTGCATCATGGGACTGTAAAAACGTCACAGTAGCTGAACCCATTCTGCGTAGCTCACCTTCCTAAGCTGGAACTATATTAGACATTTCACTGTTAAACATAACATAAAAGTAGTTAATGGGAATATAATTATATATCTTCCAGGTTTTACTTTACTGCACTTTAATAAGAATATTTCACTTATTGATAGGTTTTAATCCCATGATATTTCTGCTAAAACTCATTACTTGGTAAATCACAGTGAGAGAGTTTGATTTGCTTCCCATAGGAAATGTTGGCAAGGAAAACCACCATGGGTTTTATTAAGTTGCATACATACCTGGTATGGTGGTTTGAAGAAGAAATAGGCTCAGGTATTTGAACACTAGCTCTGCTGTTTATGGTGTTCTTTGGGGAGGTCATAAAACCTTCAGAACATGGAGGTTTGCTGGAGCAAGTTTATCACTGGTGATTATAACCTTCCCCACTTCCGGTTCATTCTCATTGTGTTGATGGTTAAAGATGTGATGTTGAGTTTCCTGTTCTAGGCACCTGCTGCAGTGACTTTTCATCACTATAGACTCTTCCTCTGGAATGGTAAGGCAAACTGTTTCTTCCATTAGTCACTTTTGGCCATGGTGCTTTATCACAGCAATACAAAGTAACTGATACACAAGTAAAACATATCATTTAGTGCTATTCCTTTTAACATTGAAATAATTATGAATCTTTGATAGTTACTTTAAATTGTAAACTTGACACATTCTAAAATCTACTGGAAAGGGTGTCTCAGGGAGGCATTGTTGATTGGGTTGGCCTTCAGGTATGTCTTTCTGACATCTTGATTACATTAATTGATGTGGAAAGAGCTGCCCACTGTGGGTGGCACCATTCCATTGCAGGGAATTTTGCGTTGTGTAATAGTGGAGAAAAAAATCTGAGCAGCAGGAGGCATGCATTAATTCATTCCTGCCTGGTTCTTGCTTGTGAGTGCAATGTGGCTGGCTGTCTCAGGCTCCTTCCACTGTAACTTCCTTGGAGTGACAGGCTGTAACCTGAAACAAACCTGTGTCCTATGAGTTGCTTTTGTTGGGGCATTTTATCACAACAACAGGAATAAAACCCAGATGCTATTTATTAAAACTTACTAATAGTCACAACACATCACTAACGCAAAATCAGCAACCTATTTGTTTCTATTATGAACAATTTTCAACATTTCAGAAACTTAGTAAATGTTTTCAAAATATAATTAAATGTTCTTCAGAATATTTTCTGAAAAGCAGGTATTATGGTTTTGAGATAATAACATCTTCTAAATATTTTACCAAATAATGATCTTAGAGTAAATTACTGTTATTATTTTTATGGGACTTATTTTTTTGACTATATTTTATTTACTTTAGGGATGATTTTATTATTATTATTATTTGTTTATGTATATAAACATGTTTGTATGTGTATTTTTGGGTTTGTGTGTGCCTCATATGTGCAAGTGCTTGCAGAGGCCAGAAGAGAGCTTCAGTTGCCCTTAAGTTGGAGGTACAGTAATTACAAGCTGCCTGATGTGGGTGCTGGTAACTAAATATGTGGCTCTTCTAAGTGCTGAGCCATCTTTCCAGCCCCTTGTTACCTCTTCATTGAAACAAATAAAATAAAATAAAAACAAATTCACAAGTCACACCCCCTTCCTCAGTGTATACTAACTACTACCTTATAATTAGAGAAAGGGTGGGGTGTTGTGTTACTGAAGATGGTCATGGGTAGGCATTGTGCCCCTAGGAGTGAAGAAAATCCAAGATCCTTTCCCACAGAGAGCTGTGTCTTTACCATTCAATTATTACTTTACTAATTGGTTCTGTGTTAGTACAAGGTTGGGTTATTGGCTTATGCGGATTCTCAAAATGAGCTACTCAGTTGCTTAGATGTTTCCTTTGATTGGCATCACCTGTGTTCTAAATAATTGAGGTTTTATTTAAGTCAATATAGCCTGCTCTTACCATGCACCAAGTGATAACTTTGGTATAACTGCTAGGCTAATTGGGCATCAGGGATTCTTAGAAGTCTTTATTATGTGGAAATGCCTACATAACATCTGTCACTGTATCCCTGTATCTGGGGCTGCTTTGTAGTTGCCACGTCTTCAGGGACCATCGATACCATAAATAAAGAAATTCAATATAAACTGCACTTTGTAGAAATCTTTTTAAACCCTCATAGTGTGTGTGACCGGAGCCTGGGTTAGCTGAACCTTCATGCCGAGAGAGGTACTTGCTTACCCTACTTTCCAAAGTTACATAGAAACCCCATTCTTTCACTTCCCAGAATGAAGATGAATTCATAGGCCACTATTCACCAAGCGCAGTTTCTCTTCCGTTCTGCAGAACTCTGACTCATGTCATTCTGCTATGGCTTAGTCTGAAGGCCTGTTGGGAAATATCCCCAGGGCCCTTCTATGATCCTGTACTTTGTGGCTTTCCGACTACCCCACTCTTTCCCAGGGAAGAGACACTTTCCTTTGATGCAATGAAGTTAGTCACCGTGAAGCTTAGGAAATGGGAGTTTGGGGTTGTTACCAGGAAGGGACATCTCTAGTCCTCACATCCAAAGGTCGGCAAGATGTCAGTCCACTTCTGCTTGCCTGGCACAGTGATGGAATTTGCTCCAGGGACAGGTCTCTGGGTTGTGCTGCACACAGAGGGGGATGCCACATCAGATGTCCCTGTTCAGTGGCAGTCCTTTACAGCCAGCCAATTTTAGCCTACCTTCAGTGCATCAGGCTGAGCTGCAGGCTTGGGAATGGGAAGCGTACACCCACTTCCAGGGACAACCATTGAGGATAGCTTCTCAGGGATCCAGGGTGTCCAGCACCTTCACCTACCTCTCCTTCTCCCTGGCAGTGTTTAATCAGGCACCAAAGTCCCAGGGAAATGTCTGCAGTTCCAGCAGAGATCAAAGCCAAGTAAGACCACCCATGTTCATCACCCATCCTAACAGACTGAAATCAGATGCTCATGCTTTATGTGAGCACCTTTCTGTCTATGCCATACCACATTCAGCATGGTGGTTCCTTAGGCTGGAGCACCTAGTGGTGCAGCTGTTGTTGTCTGTGTAAGGGTACTCTGCACTACTGAGAAAGCACAGTTTCCTGATGCTATTATCAGAACACGTTTCTGTTGTTATGTGGTACATAACTGTTTATGTAATGTCTGTAATAGTTGTATGTCTGCACCAATGTGTGTTTGCATACATATGTGTTTGTCTTTGTGTGTGAGTGCTTCTATATGCGCTTTGCATATAAATTTTTTTTTGCATGTGGAAGGGTTTGTAGATTTGTAGGTGGTTTGTGGTAAGAAACTGTCATTGTGTGATATATATTTTATTTAGTTCATTTGTTTCTTATTTTAAAATAAGATTTATGTTTAATTATATGCATATGTGGGTTTCTGCATGTGATTAGCATGCCTGAAGATGCTAAAAGAGAGTATCAAAGTCCCTTAAGCAGAAGTTATATATACATGGCTATGAGGGTACCGGTTTCTTTCTACTTTCTACTGCAAGAGTAGAAAGCACTCTTTAAAATTTTTTAATTGAAGCAGAATTGAATTACTTCAGATTTTTGACTCTTTCTTCCTCTTTGCATACTCTCCCAGGTACCCTCCCTCCAACCCCTCCCAACTCACCCCATTCTCAAGTTGAAATACATACATGCACAAATGTGTAAACACAGCCTTGTCCAAAGCAGCAGCTGCTATGCCACCACTCCAGTTCCTTGCTTCTTACTCTACCCTAACATTTTTTCCATATTGAGTTTCTTCAGTGATCCTGGGAAAAGGTATCTACATCTGATTTTCTTTGTTTCTCCTTCTAAAGGAGAGCTGGGACAGACAGGCTACCTTCTGGTTTTGTGACTTCTGACTTGCCTGGGGAGCTCTAAGGGCCAAGGTATGAACTAGAACATAAGAGAAAACCAAACTTTATAAAATCTGAAAATTAGTCAGAGAAAATAGCTAGTATTCCAAGAGGAGTCAGAGGCATGACATAAAGAGCTGAAGCAGAGACCAGGCTTGAGCAGGATGATTAGACACATAAAGAAATGGACATAAATAAGGAGTGCAAGCACAGGGAAGGAAGGAGAGCCCACATTTACAGGCTGAAATGGCTAATAGATCATGACCTCCAAGATGAAAGAAAAAGCTCTGACAAGTATCCAGACGCAGGTTTCCAGCCAAACGAAAGGAGCTGCACTTATGTTCTTGGTTATAGAATGTGCAGGTGAAACAGTGGTCCCCACTGAAACTGAGGCAAACACATTGATAATAGTTCCTGGAAAGGTATCAGTCCAAGACTTTTATACCCTGCTGTGCTATGTTGATGGGCACAGGAAACCTATGGCAAAAAAATGTTGAAGTACACCAGAGAATTGTCAGGTGCTCCCAGAAAGTTGATCTGAGCCATACAAGAAACAAACACAGCCCCTGCACTCCATGCTCAGTCCAAGTGGGTCTCTCTTCTCTTCTGCTCTCCCACATTATCTCACTTCCTCTTCTCTCCTCTCCACTTCCCTTACTTTGTCTTCTCTCTTCTCTCTTCCTCCCACTGTGTGATCATATGTTGTTGTGTTTCTCTAAAAGAAAAATGCAGTTCAGGAAATTCTCACTCTGGATGCCACATTTGCCAGACTCATTCAGCACAGCCTGTTTCCAGAGAGCTCCTCTAAGTGGGGGTGTAGAGACTGGCTGCAGAGTTTACCCCGTGTGTTGACAGCAAGGGAAATTTCAGTGCAGGAGGTGTGTGAAGTGGCATCAAGGAAAAGAGAACAACTAGATGTAACACACAAATATATGTATCTACTTACATAAATCTCAGTTTTTATATTTTATCTTACTTTTATGACAGGCAAGAGTTTCTCCTCCCACAACACCTCTTAGATTCTCTCCTCCTCCCTGCCTACCCAAATTCACATCCTCTTTTCCTCTTTCATTAGAAAAGCAGCTAAAGCAATAAAATAAGATAAAAACAAATAAGCCAGAACAGTATGTAAGAAAAAGGCCTGTAAGAAAAAAAATAAAAGACCAAACGAAACCAAAACAACTCCCTCAAAAAAATGCCTAGACAAAACATTATAAGCCAAAAAAGCAAACCCCAAAAATCTCCTCTAAAAATATCTCTAAAACAGACTGAGTTTGTTCTGTGTTGACATCTGTTTTTGGCCTGGGGCTTGCTATTAAATGTGGTTTGTATACCTTGTGAGACTATTGCAGAAAATGACATTTCATTTGCAAGCGGCTATCAAGTGGAAGTAGCTTTGGGTTTAGGGGTAGGGCTTGTGTCTACTTCCACTCTGAGCACTGAGACCCCATCTGGCTTAGAATGGTGTAGACACTGCACACTGCCACAGTCTCTGTGAGTTTATATGTGTTTACCAGATCTATTGTGTCTATAAGTTCTTGCCTTCTTGGTGTCTTAAATGGTTTTCCAATCTCTCATGCTGAATACAAAACCTACATAGCACATTAAACACAGAGAACTTGAGCTGGTACATTCCTAGAGCCTACACCTCTACTCACTGGCGTTCATGGCACTGGAAGGTACTTTGCACACTACCAAAAGAGAAAGGTAACAACAAGCCAGCTACAAACCTTTCTATTCACAAGGATGAGCTTCCTGTAAGATATGCTGGTGTAACAGTAGTACAAAAGTCATAGATGAAACCAACCATGACCTGCTTGGATGTAAGACCCATTTCATGAGATGGAACCTATGCCTGATACTGCTCAAGTGTTTTTTTGTTTGTTTGTTTTGTTTTTTTTGTGTTGGTCATCTATTTTAGGTCAAAGCACCTGACTGTAAGTGTGAGTTGTGTTCTACCACTTCTTTCAGAAATTTACCTGAGTCCCAAGTGGAGGGATTTGATAGAAACTTCCAATTTAGGATTGAGTGTTTCTAGGCCTTTCACTCTCTGCACATTATTCGGTTGTAGGTCTCCATATTTGTTTTCATCTACTGCAAGAGGAAGCATCTCTGATGTTGGTCGAGCAAGACACTGATCTATGAACATAGCAGAATGTCATTAAGAGTCATAGTCATTTTATTGATACATGCATAGTATTTAGTTTTCATCTAGTCCCATGGTCTAATTTCAGGTTTTGGGCCCCTTGAGCAGTGTTAGGCATAGATTACATCTGATGAAGTGGGTCTTAACACCCAATCAGGTAGTGGTTGTTTACACCCATCTCTTTGGTGCTACAATTGCACCGGCATACCTTGTAGATGGCAGGTTTTGTAGCTGGCTGATGTTTACCTTTCTCTTTTGGTAGTGTGCGAAGTACCTACCAGTGCCATAGTTATAGGGGTGCAGGTTCTAAGAAGGCGCCAGCTCAGTTTCTCTGTACTGAATGTGTTATTTAGGTGTTGTACTCAGCAATATGACCTTATCATCAGTTTGTGGAGAGAGCAACCAATAAATAGCCTTTGCAATAGACTGAGTTTTGTGGGTATTTCCATGAGGCCACTATTGGCCCGTAACTTAGTTCATGTTGCCCAGATTCCCTCCCTTATCTTTCTCTTCCCGCTTCCTTCCCATCTTTGTCATCCTGTTCCAGTCCCCTCACCTAAACCCATCTATCTGTAACTATAATGTTCTGTTTCCCTTTATCAGGGAGACTTATCCCTCACCCCCAGCCCTTATTCTGTAACTAGCCTATGTTGTTATACAGATTGTAGCCTGCTTATTGAAGACTTAAGAGCTAGTATCCAAATATAAACAAACACATACCAAATTTGTCTTTGGGAGTCTGAATTACCTCACTTAGGATGGTGTTTTCTAGCTCCATCTATTTACCTATGAATTTCATTTTGTTAACACCTAAATAATATTCAGTTGTGCAAACATACCACATTTTCTTTATCCATCCATCCTTTGAAAGACATGTAGATTGTTTCCAGTTTCCTACTATTATGTGTAGAGCATCAGTGAACATTACTGGAAAAGTGTCTCTGTAGTGTGATGTAGAGGTCTTTGGGTATGTGTCCAAGAGTGGAATAACTGTATTTTGAAGCAGATGTATTTCTAGCTTTCAGAGGAACTGTTACACTGTTTTCCTGTATAAGTTTTCAGTCTCACCCCAAATGGATGAGTGGCCTCATTAAACCACATCCTTGCTAACAAGATTTGTCATTTGTTATATTGATCTTGGCCATTCTGATTGGTGTAAGATGAAATCTCAGAGTAGTTTTGATTTGCATTTCCCTGATGACTAAGGATGTTTAACATTTCTTTCAGTGCATTGCTGGAATTTGTGTTTTATCTCCTGAAAACTATTTAGCTCTGAACCCTATATTCAATTGGGTTGTTTATTTTCTTGATGTCCAGTTTCTTTTTGAATTCTTTGTATATTTCGGATATTAAGTCTCTTTCAAATATGTAGTTGGTAAAAAAAAAATCTTCCCATTTTGTAGCCTCGTTTTCATACTTTCTGTGAGTAAGTATTTGTTTAAAAATGCAATGAAACCCAGATAAACAGGCGAGGAAAGAAAAAGAAAGGAAATTGAGTTGATGAACAAGAAAAGGAGATACATTAAACAAAGAAGGATCCAGGGAGGGAAAGGAACAATCAGAAGAAATGTAACAGTAACGCCCTAACAGTGAGAGCCTGGGGAGCCTGATGATCTTATTGCAACCTTCAAGGGCCTGGATTCTCTTACTCTGCACAATCAAGATTAAAAAGCAAAGCAAAACAAAGCAGACAAGCTGATAATGTGCTCATGATTGACCTTTCACATCACCAGTTCCTACTCAAATCACCTGGCCAGCACATAACTGCTTTTGATGAATAAAAGACACCTGCACACACTTCCCATAACTCTGTTGGGTTCTTCACAGTCTGGTGCAGCAAGAAAACAAACTAAAATGTTCTAGAAAAGTTTCCTGTGAGAGGAGGAAAAATAATTCTGGCTGGATCCTCCATGGACTAATTAATCCATTCATTTCATAAGCCCACCCCCTTAACATTTTTATCAATCGGGTTGATACTCTATGTACAGCAAAATATAATTAGCAGTCTCTTAAAAGAAACTTTTGTTGCATTTAATGGGAAAAAGTCAGAAAAGAGGTTGGGCAACTGTGATTCAACCTCATGACATTGTAATTCCTCATTGCCATAATTCATAATTCTGGTGAAGTTCACAGCATCACTGGGGTGTGTTCCTCTGAGCTAGAAGCCCTTCTATCTCACTGCATGCGGCAGCTTCTGGGACTCCCATGAACATGTCCAGATTCTCACTGAGTTAATAGGCTGGAGGATTTGCACTGCAGGACTTGTCTACTGACTGAAAGTCCTCCCCTCCCACCCTGTCTGGAATGTTTCAGGGGAGCTCTTGGCCCTGACTCCACTCACAGGATAGGCTGTCTGTATTTGCACAGTTAGCTTCAGAGGATCCATGCACTTATGTCTGTGTGGGGAATGTCAATATAAATGAGTAAAAATTTTAAAAATCAGAGCATTGCTCTCTGGAGAGCTTATGTAGAATTTACAGACCACTTATTCCCTGAACATGCATGTGCCTTAATGAATTCTGGGAATATTCGGAGAGATTGAGGACAGGGGATTATTTCAAAGATAGAGATGAGGAGGGTTACTCAGACACCAAAGAAAGAATTCCTGGCCACAATGAATACAGAAGAGGTGAGCCATAGCCTGTAACAACAGTTTTGGGGTGCCTGTCCTCACAGAAGCCCCTTATGGGCCTGCTGTGACTGTTCTGAAAGTCTGTGGTTTTGGTGGAATCTTTGGCAATGGTGACCATTGTTGGTGTTGTCATGCATCTCACCCCTTCCGCTTCTACCTCCAGCTCACTTACTTTCTCATTACACTTGACACAAGTAACCACATTTTGATCTTAATGACTAAATTTCTCCCACTGTATTGGAATGAACACTGCTCAGAAGCCTCATGACCCAGCTGCTCCGAGGGTCAAGGGATGCTGAAGACCGAGGTACGGGTGACCCTCTGCCCTGATTCCCTTTTCTGTGACTGGAGCACACTACTCTTCTAGGCTCACTGTAGTTTCTCAGTGTCCAGCCTTAGCAAATGTCTATTTCCTTGTCAGAAGCAGGGCCATCTCTGGCAGCATTACAGGGAGACTTCTGAGACCACTGTGTTTCTCCAGGATTACTTTTGTCCCTTTAGAGTAGTGAATGGTGTTCCCTTTGGCTTAGTCACCATCAGGCAAAAGCCACAAGATATCCATCCACACCAGCCACAGAGATACCTGCAGCCACAGGGTACCAGCATGCAGTTTCCTGGCGTGGGGCTATCTGTCTTTTGGCTGCAATGGCTGCTTATAAATGTGGTAGTTGGTAGTTAACGCACCAGTGGCAGAAGTAATAAATGGGCTGTTGTTGCCGGTCTGCTATTTAATTTTTGAGATGTTTTCCCAATGCACTGTTGTAGAAAATGTATCCACACAAACAAATAAATGGTTTTACCAGCCCTCCCCAGTAATGTGTTCATCTGCCAAAGCGTGAAGGAGGTGAATGTTGAGAAGGAAGTGACTGACAAGGAAAAAAGTTGAGTTCGAAGTGGTACCAAGGACAGGTTGCCTTCTTACCCCATTGTCCTTTGCTGCCACTGCCATGGGGCACTTATCATTGGAGAAGATGCAGACAGAACCGTGATGGGGACAGGCATCCAGACAGATGTAGATAATAATTATTGTAAGAGTTTTCTGCAGGCTTTTCAGAGCATACACTAGCATATGTTAATGATACGTAGTGATAGTTTTATTGTATTTTCACGTAAGCATATAATGTATTTTGAGCATGTTCACCCCCCCCATTCTGAGCCCTTTTTGTTGTGTGATCATGACTCTTCAAAGTGAGCTTCACAGATTCCTGCACTGATAGTGGCAGGGTGGGAAGAAGAGCAATAGAGATATGTTCACGTTAAACTGATGCTCATTTCATTTTTTTCTTATGGGAGTAGACAAAGTTTAATTTTCCCTGCGTTTGGGGGACTAGCATAAGGCATAATCACACAAAATCACACAAACACACATGTTCACAACCCTCATAAACACACTGTCTAATGCACACTCACAGGTTAATGCACACACATGCACTCTCACAAGGAGGCAAGCACACGCCCACACACATGGCACAGTTTGTTTAAATCAAGGAAATTTGTCACCTGCGATGCTGTTACGTTTCTGTGGTGAGAACAATATGAATTTTCTTTCACTAACTGTGAAATATGTGCTCCTCATTATTAATTATAGCCACAGCACTGCCTACAGACTTAAAAACCACGTTTCTTCCTTCTGACAGAAATGCATGCTCTGTGACACACACTTCCCTTCCATCTCCTGTGCCTCCCCCAGATCACACCGAGTCCATGCCCCCCCCCCTAGTGTTCACACTGTTCATTTGGGTCCTTTGATACCTGTAGCTGCAGGGACATTTTGTTTTAACTCTTAATTTGTGATTGCTAATATCTTCTCCTGCTCTGTGGCCCCAGTTCTCTCTTCTTTAATCTTTGCCTCCATTATCTGCTGTGTTTTTTTCAAATAGAGATTTATGGGCATTTCTCGCATTTTCTAGATAAATACAGTCCTCTGTTGGTTTTAGATATTGTGAATATATCCTCTCTATCTGCTGCTGACTTTCTCCATGTGTTTTTCATTAGAATCAATCCTTATTTTAATGTAATAAATTCAACATATTTTCCTTCAATTAGCTCATTTGTTTTCAATTTTTCTTGTCTCATGAAAATGTATTATAACATAAATTTTACTTTACATACCATTGTAGATCTTTCCCACACATTTTTAAATGGTCTTATGCTGTTCTTTTCCAAGTATTTCACAATTTCCTTTTTAGCTAAATACATGTTTGCAGAGATTCCAGAAGTAGGAGTGTTTTGTAGTCACACTTTTTATTAATTTCTAGTCGTCAGAAAGTGTCCTTTTATAGCATTGTTTTAAACATTCACAGGGGATCCTTTTGGCTTCGTCTATAGTGAACATCTGTAACTCTCCCTTTTATGCTAAAAGGTAACGCTTCTCAGGCTGTGGGTGCTGATATGGCCCCCACAGAGCCCTGGGTCTCGTCTTCAGCAAACAACAATAAACTAAGAATGATAGTGGCCTCAGTGTTAAGTTTCCTTAAAGAATTTTTATTCCATCACAAACCACTTTTTGAAATTCAGTAAAATGATCATGTGATCTTTAGACTCAGCAATAGCCCACTGTTCTGAAAGTTTCTGAACAGAATTTTTATATTTATGCCACTGTGGACAGAAACAGAGGTGAGCAGGCACCAGGAGGCCAGAAATACATGTACTGTTTAGGCTTACCATCACCCAGGTTGACTCACTAGCGTACTCATGAATCCCTGGTTGCTGCTTGTATTCCTCCTTTTGATCTGAGTGAGTCGGCTAAAATCACACACACTGTGCCCCCTTCTGTTGTTTATCTATTTCCTCACTTGTTTTATACAGTTACTATTTAGGACTGGAAAAGAGCACATCAGAGCATCCCGGGAGTGCTTCCTGCTGCTGAGGGCAGGTGCTGCGGAGGCAGCAACAATGCAGCTCTTCTGTAGCCAGCTCCTCCCTTCTTCTAGAGACTAGCTTCAGCTCCCAGCACCGTACTGCTGGCAGGGGTGCTGAGCCTTTGTGGTATCTGAGTTGAGGTTTTCATGAGTTGTTGGGTTTCAATGAGGCATTTCCGCACACTAACAAAGAATTTGTATTTTTTGTCTGTTATTTACACTCACTCTGACCTTTTCAGCCAGGCCAGATCCCACCGAAACAACCTCTTATACTTTCCTGCTCTTTTTCTGCATATCAGAGAAAACATGTGCCTCACGTCTTTCTGAGCCTGGCGTAATTCACTAAACACAGTGGCTTCCTTTTTTTTTCTGCACATGGCACAAATCTTATCTTAATGGTTGAATGATAGCCCTGTGTGCCACTTTTTCTTTTCCATTCATCCACTGATGGACACGCAGGTAATTCTGTACTGACTTATTTCTTCAGTCTGCCACTTGTTTCATAAATTCCTGGGGGCTGTCATTCAAGCACATATTTGTCCATACAGTTTCTATTCCACTTTTGCTATTATAATGTTTCATTTCCCTTAAAGATGCTTTTGTGCTGATATTTAGTCAATTATTAAAATTGTCACCGCTGCTGCCAATGGAGCAGTATTCTTATGATATGTGCTTTCTAGTCTTCTATTCTTGGTTTTATGGGTGAGAATGATTGATGTTTTTTTAAATCCACTTCAGAATTTTGGTCTTTATATTGCTGAGTTTAATGTGCTTTTATTTGTTTATGATAATTATTTTTATATTATGATTTATTTCTGTGTTCCTAGTTTAGTGCTCTTGTTTATTATTTTCAACTTTTCACTGTGTAGATGAGGTTTAAATTACACGTTAAAATTATACAATTTACTTTTATTGTTTTGTTGGCTTTCTAAAATTGGAAACTTATAATTATGTTCATTGATGTCTATTGATCTTTCTTAGCTGAAGGAAAACTAGGTTACAATAAGATGCAGAAATCCACGTCTTTAGTTTGATAAACCTTTTAGGTGTGCACCTTGGCACCTGCCTCGTTCTGATGTTGATATGTCCCTGGAGGCCCAGCGTCCTTTCAAGTCAGGCTCCCCGACTTTCCCACTTCCCCAGGGGTGGAAACATTCAGACTTCTATGGCTATCTATGATATATACATTTTTTTCAATAAAATAAATTACACACTGCCAGGTCTCTTCAATATGCCTTCTTTTGTTTAACAAAACTGTTAAATATTTTCAGTTTTCTGTGCTTTACTGGTAAAGAACATTCCATCCTATGAACATAGGTAACACACTATAATTAAAAATGCCTCCTTTATTGGGATAACATTTAGGTTATTTCAGGTCCAGGCTATTATGAATAAAGCCCCGATATGTGCTTTCTGGCACATTGTTGTTTGCATATGAGTGTGTCTGTGTAAGTTCACCCTTGCAGGTCCATCCAGGGAAAAACCACCAGTAAAACTACTTTTTGTATTAACACCTTTTCTGTTTATTTATATTTATATTTTAATTATTTGTTAATGTATTTATTATTTATTGTTTAGTTGGTTTTCTTTAAAATATGCATTTAGTTATTTGTGTGGGGCTCACACTACAGAATATGTGTAAAAACCACAGGAGAGCTGGTTGAAGCCAGTTCTTCCACCATGGGGGTCTGGGCAGATAGGACTCAGGCTATCAGGGCAGCAAGCTCTTATACCTCCTGGGCCACCTCACATATTCCATGGTTGGTTTTCTCTTTGCAACAGAGCTTCATGATTGTAGCTCATGCTGGTTTGCGACTCATGGCAATCTTCTTGCTCCACCTTCCTGATTGCTGGGGTTATAGGGTATGATTCTTCCAAAACCTGGCTCTTATTGGTTTCTTTTGATTATCAAAGATCTTTAATTCTGATTAAATGTAAAGAAATTGTTTCGGCTTTTGTGAGTTTTGTTTCGCTGTCCTTTTCTCGGAGTCCTTGCCTCCACCAAGCATGTGAAAACATTCAACTCTGTGTTTCATCTCAGACACATTATTTCTCCCTTACCACGTGGTCTATGACCAGACTTGTGCTAATGTTTTATGTCTGGAGTGAAATGAGATCCAAGTACATGGCTTCATCTGGTTGTCTGTTGTCTAACAATACCATTACACACACTTTCTCTCCAGCTCTGGATTGGCTGCAATCTTGGTCAAGGTTGGCTGACAGAGTTGGAGGCCAGGTGCTCTGGCATCTGCATTCTGCTCCTAGTGGTGACTCACAGCAGGACAGGGATTCATACATGTGCTTCTTTATGTGAACAAAAGGTTAAGACTGTGTGGCTAAGATGCATCTTAAACTTGAGATCCTTTTGCCTCATTCTTCCTAGTGCTGGGGTACGTGTGTATCACCACACCTTAAGATTGTTCTAGATACTGAACGGTTGCATTTCCACACAGATTTTAGAATTAGTTTATTAACTTACTTTCAAAAAGAGGCTTTTGAGATTTTCATTGCTTTTACTGTCTCCCTTTGAAAAATGATATATGCAAATCTCCTTATTTCTATATATTCCTTTAAGCTTGTTTCCTTAAAAATTTTGTTGATCCATTCATTCACTTATTCTCTCTCTCTTTCTCTCTCTCTCTCTTTCTGTGTATGTGTATGTGTGTGTGTGTGTGTGTGTGTGTGTGTGTGTGTGTGTGAACGTTCACACATGCTTAGAGGTCGGAGATAACTTTCAGGAGTCAGTTCTCTCCTTTCATCATGTGGGTCTTCATGATGGAATGTAGGTTGTCAGGCTTGGTGACAAGCACTGTTATCCACTGCACAGTCTCAATGTCCCTCAGCCTTCTGTGTACACATCTTTGTCTTCCGCTGTTTAATTAGCTTTCAGCACTTTGTTGTATTTTGAACTGCCTGGTTTGTCTTCCCCTTTGAGGAAAGAAGGGGAAGCATTGAGCTCTAGATGAACTTTAATGGGTCACTCCTCCCTTCCCTGCTATTTCTACCTTTTTAAAATTAATTTTTTTTTACTAATTACAATTTATTCATTTTATTCCTACATTTTATACAACATTTGTACTAACTTCTTTGATCACCCTCCCAGCCATATTGTTTTTCTAGAAATCTGTGGTGCTCATTCCTTTTCATTTGGTCCTTCCTCCACAGTGTCTTCCAGCCATGTTTTCTACTTCATTACCTCCTTTATTATGCCTGAGGATATTTTAATTTAATTTAATTCATTTAAAATAAAATAAAAATTGTGTATGCAATGTCAGGTCCCAAGGGTATTTGCATATATTTAAAGGTTTGTCTATATCTTCTGCTGTGCCATGTGGCTGGAAAGAAGTCTAGTGACAGCCCACTCCCTTCCTGTATTCATCATGTACAGTTCTCCTTAAGCTACTGTGACACTTCTCTATGCTGTTGGCACCCTTGGTTCTTTGTACAGTGTGTCTAGTGTGGACTTTTATTATTTGATTTATGTGGTCCTTTGTGAGGATCAAAATCTTGAGAGCTTTTGCTTCTATTTTCATCAAAATTTCCATGACTTTTTTTATGTCTCAGTCTCTGTCTATCTGCCTGTCGGTCTCTCTCTTTAGAGACAGGATCTCTCTGTTTAGCTCTGGCTGTTCTTGCACTTTGCATTGTTTGAGATTTGCCATTTACTCCTCAATGGTATCTCGTATAAGTTAAGAGAGATAAAATATTTCCATGCTACTAAACAATCCTCTGATGATCAGCCCCCTACAGGGGCTTGTGGTCCAGCCTTACACCCAGGAGATGAGACACAGGAATCCCAAGAAAGGAGCAAGCATGTGCATATCCATCATTTACAACAAACACAATCTCTACATTCCATTGACATCATTTTTATAAACACTTCTGTAAAATAAGATTATTTTCGCCTTCCATTGATCACATGTTTACAGCATTTACTTGCTACCCACTGAAATTTGGAATTGTGAAATACATTACACACAGAAGAGATTCTTAACCAGGACACCTGCAACAGTTTCTATGATATGTATGCAAGAATCTCTGAATTTCTCCTAAATTTACAAAACTTTGCTTTAGAAAATTTAAGTGGACATAGCTTGTAATCAAGACATCGTAGGTGTAATGTCTCCATTTGCAGTATGGGTGGGGCTTCCATGCCTGCTTTGGTGGAAAACATCTTTAGAGACTTTTAGACAACCTCAGAGTCAATCTGTTTTACTTGGATCTTTAGAATTTAGGATTTGAGATGTAAATTACTTGTTTTCTTAGGTTGTCATTTGTAGACTTTATTTTTTATTAATGTGTATGTGTGCCTGTGTATGTATGTGCACACTTGTGTGGTTACCTTCTGTGGCCAGAAAAGGGCATCAAATCCCCTGCAGTCACAGGCAGTTGTAAGTGGTCTAACAGGTGCTGAGAAATGACCTCCAGTTTTTTGCAAGAGCAGCAAATTCTCTTGTCCACTAGGCCCTCTCTCTAGTCCTGCATTAAGAGACAAGGCATTGCCTTGTCCCTGATTTCAGTGGAATTGAATAGTTTCTCTCCATTGAGTTTGATGTTGGCTATTGGCTTACTGTATATTGCCTTTACTACATTTAGGTATGTGCCTTGTATCCCTGATCTCTCCAATACTTTAAATATGAATGGATGTTGGATTTTGTCAAATGCTTTTTCAGCATATAAGGAGATGATCATGTGGTTTTTCTCCTTCAGTTTGTTTATGTGGTGGATCACATTGATGGATTTCCGTATATTGAACCACCCCTGCATGCCTGGGATGAAGCCTACATGGTCGTAGTGGATGATATCTTTGATGTGTTCTTATATTCAGTTTGCAAGTATTTTGTCAAGTATTTTTTCATCGATGTTCATAAGAAAGATTGCCCTGAAATTCTCTTTCTTTGTTGGGTCTTTATGAGGTTTAGGGACCAAGGTGACTGTGGCTTCAAAGAATGAGTTTGGTAGTATTCCTTCTGTTTATATTTGGTGGAATAGTTTGAAGAGTATTGGTGTTAGCTCTTTGAAGGTATGGTAGAATTCTTCACTGAAACCATCTGGTCCTGGGCTTTTTTGGATGGGAAACTTTTGATGACTGCTTCTATTTCCTTAGGGTATATAGGACTATTCAATTGATTTACCTGGTCTTGATTTAGCTTTGGCAAGTGGAATCGATCAAGAAAATTGTTCATTTCATTTAAATTTTCAAATTTTGTGGCATAAAGGCTTTTGAAGTAAGACTTAATGATTGTTTGGATTTTTTCAGTGTTTGTCATTATGTCCCTCTTTTCATTTCTGATTTTGTTGATTTGGATAGTGTCTCTCTGCCTTTTAGTTAGTTTGGCTAAGGGTTTGTCTATCTTGTTGATTTTCTCAAAGAATCAGGTTTTATTGATTCTTTGAATTGCTTTATTTGTTTCTAACTCATTGGCACAGGAGACAACTTCCTGAACAGAACACCAACAGCACGGACTCTAAGATCAATAATCAATAAAAGGGATCTTATGAAACTGAAAAGGTTTCACACTGTCATCAGAACAAAACAACCGTTTATGGATTGGGAAAGGATCTTCACCAACCCTATATCTGACAGAGGGCTAATATCCAGAATATGTAAAGAACTCAAGAAGTTAGACAGCAACAAATCAAGTAATTCAATTTTTAATGCAGTATAGAGTTAAACAGAGAATTCTCAATAGAGGAATACCGAATGGCAGAGAAACACTTAAAGAAATGCTCAATATCCTTAGCTATCAAGGAAATGTAAATCAAAATAGCCCTGTGACAACACACGTTGGAAAAGATGTGGAGAAAGGAGAACCCCCTCCATTGCTGGTGGGAATGTAAACTTGTACAACCACTTTGGAAATCAATATGGTGTTTTCTCAGACAATTAGGAATACTGCTTCATGAAGATCCAGCTATACCACTCTTAGGCATATATCCAAAAGATGCCCAAGTATACAAGAAGGACATTTGCTCAACCATGTTTGTAGTAGCTTTATTTGTAATATCCAGAAGCTGGAAACAACCCAGATGCCCCTCAGTTGAGAAATGAATACAGAAATTGTGGTACATCTACGCAATGGAATACTACTCAGACAATGCAGCCACTCCGGATGTGATCTGATAGACTAAGATCAGAAGGAAGGAGAGGAGGACCTCCCATATCAGTGGACTTGGGGAGGGGCATGCATGAAGAAGGGGGAGGGAGGGTGGGATCTGGAGGGGAGGAGGGAGGGACTTATGGGGGGGATACAAAGTGAATAAAGTGTAAAAAATAATAAAAAAAGAATTTTACATATGAAAAAAAAGAGAGACTTAAAAAAATGAGGAAATCATGAAATTTGCATGCAAATGGTGGGAACTAGAAAAGATCATCCTGAGTGAGGTATCCCAGAAGCAGAAAGATACACAGGGTATATTCTCACTCATAGGTCGATATTAGATATACAATATGGGATAAACATACTAAAATCTGTACACCTAAAGAAACTAATCATGAAGAAGGTCTCTGGCTAAGATGCTCAATCCCCAATCAGAAAGGCTAAAAGGATGGACATCAGAAGAAGGAGAAAATAGGGAACAGGACAGGTGCCTACCACAGAGGGCCTCTGAAGGGCTCTACCCTGCAGTGTATCAAAGCAGATGCTGGGACTTATAGCCAAATTTTGGGCAGAGTGCAGGAAATCTTATGAAAGAAGGGAGGAGATAGAAAGACCTGGAGATGAAAGGATCTTCCACAAGGAGAGCAACAGAACCAAAAAATCTGGGCACAGGGATCTTTTCTGCGACTGATATTCCAACCAAGGACCATTCATGGAGATAACCTAGAACCCCTGCACAGATGTAGCCCATGGCAGTTCAGTGTTCCATAGTAATGGGAACAGGGACTGTCTCTGACATGAACTCAGTGGCTGGCTCTTTGATCACCTCCCCCTGAGGGGGAAGCAGCCTTATCAGGCCACAGCAAAAGACAATTTAGCCACTGCTGATGAGACCTGATAGGCTAGGATCAAAGGAAGGATAGGATGACCTCCCCTATCAGTGGACTTGAGGAAGGGCATGAGTGGAGAAGGGAGAAGGATGGTGGGATTGGGACGGCATGAGAGATAAATCTACGGGGGGATGCAGAGTGAATAAAGTATAATTAATAAAATTTCAAAAAAAATCTAAAAAAAAAAAAAAGACAGATACAGCTGGTCCTGATGAGACCTAATAGACTAGGGTCAGATGGAAAGGGAGGAGGACCTCTCCTATCAGTGAACTGGAGAGAGAGAATGGAAGGAGAAGAGGGAGGGAGGGGTTGGGAGGGCATGATGGAGGGTCCTACAGCTGGGATACAAAGTGAATAAACTGTAATTAGTAAAAATAAAATAAATTTAAAAAGAGGTCTATCGTATACTGGAAAAGCCAGTAACACATATAAACACTAATCTTTTTTAATTTTTATTTTATTGTATTAATTACAGTTTATTTACTTTGTATCCTAGCTGTAGCCCCTTCTCACATACGCTCCCAATCCACCCTCCCTCCTTATTCTTCTCCTATGCCCCTCCCCCAGTTCATCTTTTAACACAGAGAAAAAGTTAGTCTTTGAAATTAGTAGTGTCTTGTAATCAAGTTGTTTTAGCACTGATCCTTGGGCAGCTCAGTGTACATGATGTCTTGGCTGGGACAAGATAGACAGCGTTTAGCAAATCCTGCTGTCAAAACAGAGCCCAAGGGAAGTCCATACTCACCTCATAAATTAATTATGTATATTAACATAAATGATGGCCATACGACTTAACAATCTGTAGCTTTAGTTAGAAGAGAACACACTATCATTGTATTAGGGTTTATATTTGTGTGTTAAAATCATGACCAAAAGCAACTTGAGGAGGAGAGGATATTTTTTATTTTTTATTTTCTTGTATTTTATTTTTTTCTTATCAGTTACATTTTATTAACTCTGTACCCCAGCCATGTCCCGATCCCTCATTCCCTCCCAGTCCCTCCCTCCCTCCCTCCTCTCCACCGTGCCCCTTGCCAAGTCCACTGATAGGGGGGACCTCCTCCCCATTCATCTGATCCTGTTTTATCAGGTATCTTCAGGACTGGCTGCAAAGCTCTCCTCTGTGGCCTAACAGGACTGCTCCTCCCTTGGGGGAGGGTAGGCCAAAGAGCCAGTCATTGAGTTCCTGTTAGAAATAGTCCTTGTTCCCCTCACTATGGGAAACCAATTGGTTACTGAGCTACCACAGGCTACATCTGAGCAGAGGTTCTAGGTTACATTCATACATGGTCCTTGGTTGCATGTCAGTCTCAGAAAAGACCCTGTGCCCAGATATCTTTGGTCCTTGTGGAGCTCCTATCCTTTCCTCATCAGACTAACTCCCCTTCTTTCTTATGATTCCCTGTACTCTGCCAAAGGTTTGGTCATGAGTCTTTGCTTTGAAAACACTGCTAGTTAGAGTCTTTCCAATGCGCTCAGTAGACTCCTGTCATACGTTCAATGCACATCCCATCTGTCATTCTAAACGAGGATTGATCATCTTACCCCATGTCCACTCTCTTGATTATCTTTTTTAGGTGTACAGATTTCATTATGTTTATTATATCTTATAGGTCTATATAAGTGAGTATATACCGTGTTTGTCTTTCTCCTTCTGGGATATTTCACTCAGGATGATCTTTTCTAGGTCCCACCATTTGCCTGCAAATTTCATGATTTCCTCCTTTTGATTGCTGAGTAGTATTCCATTGTGTAAAAATACCACAATTTCTGTATCCATTCCTCCGTTGATGGACATCTGGGTTGTTTCCAGGTTCTGGCTATTACAAATAAAGCTGCTATAAACATGGTTGAGCAAATATCCCTTTTGTGTACTTGAGCAAACTTTGGGTATATACCTAGTAGTGGTATAGCTGGGTCTTGAGGAAGCACTATTCCTAATTGTCTTAGAAAGCGCCAGATAGATTTCCAGAGTGGTTGTACCAGTTTACATTCCCACCAGCAGTGGAGGAGGGTTCCCCTTTCTCCACAACCTCTCCAGCATGTGTTGTCCCTTGAGTTTTTCATTTTGGCCATTCTGATGGGTGTAAGGTGAAATCTCAGGGTTGTTTTGATTTGCATTTCCCTGATGGCTAATGAGGATGAGCATTTCTTTAAGTGTTTCTCTGCCATTCGATATTCCTCTGTCGAGAATTCTCTGTTTAGCTCTGTTCCCCATTTTTTAATTGGATTACTTGGTTTGCTGCTTTTCAGCTTCTTTAGTTCTTTGTATATACTCGATATTAGTCCTCTGTCAGATAAAGGGTTAGTGAAGATTCTTTCCCAATCTGTAGGCAGGCATTTTGTTTTGATGACAGTGTCCTTTGCTTTTCAGTTTCATGAGGTCCCATTTATTTATTGTTGCTCTTAGAGCCTGTGCTGTTGGTATTCTGTTCAGTAAGTTGTCTCCTGTGCCAATGAGTTCTAGGCTGTTCCCCACTTTTTCTTCTAAGAGATTTAGAGTATCTGGTTTTATGTTGAGGTTTTTGATCCACTTGGACTTTAGTTTTGTGCAGGGTGATAAATAGAGATCTATTTTCATTTTTCTGCATGTGGACATCTAGTTGGACCAGCACCATTTGTTGAAGATGCTGTCTTTTTTTCCATTGAATGGTTTTGGCTTCTTTGTCAAATATCGAGTATTCATAGGTGTGTGGGTTTATTTCTGGATCTTCTATGCGGTTCCATTGAGAGAGGATATTTTTTAGCTTACAATTATCAGGTGGCACTCCTTTGCTGAGATCACGAAGGCAAGAACTCAAGGCAGTAACCTAGATGTGGGAACTGAAGCAGAAACCATGGAGGAGTGTTGCTTTATGGATCATTTCCCACAGTGTGCTCAGTTTACTTCCTTATACACTCCAGGACCACCTGTGTAGTGGTGATACTACCCATACTACCCACAGTGGGTTCCATCAACCTTTGATCAATATAGTATTACACAGGGTTGCCTATAGGCTAAGCTTCTGAAGGCATTTTTCTCAATTAAGATTCCTTCTTCCCAGATTCATCTAGGTTTGTGTCAAGTTGACAAAAATCAACCAACACAATCATTTTTCATTTATCATCTATCTCTCAATAATTTATCTATCTATATCTATCTATCATCTATCTATGTAACACCAATCATCTATTATTATCATTTATCTTGTAATTATCAATCAATCAATCAACTAATAATCATCTATGTATCATCTGGTTATCACCTCTCTTTCTATCCACCAAATTGGATGCCTTTTATTTTCTGCAGTGATTGCTATTTAATTTGGGATTTATAGTGAATATAGTAGATCAGATCTCAAAAATTAAATCACATTTAACTTAAAAGGATTCAGAACCAATTGAGTTCTGAAAAACTAAAACTAGGTTTCAACGAGTACATAACATCTTCCTAATAATGTGGATAATCAGAACTTATTATTGTTGGTATCAATGCCTTTGAGCAAACATTAAATTATATGACCCATTAAGCCTGTGTGCAGAGGCTGGGGGCACACTAAATCTTGAGTTGCAGAGGTAACTCCTATTCTACACTTTGCATAACAAATCATAGTGTTGGAGCAGAAGCAATAATGTCCGTAGACTTGACTTACTGTTAGTTAGTTTAGTTGAATTTCACCATCCCATACCCACTGCTGGAATTTCTGTTGATAATTCCTCTAGAAGCAGACAGTAGGTGAAATTTCTAAAAGTGGGTTCTACTCTGATAGGTCATTGAGCTTAACTGAGTATGTTTTATTTCCTGTCTGACTTGGAAAATTACAATAAGCATAGTTTCACGCAGTGTCTTTTGTGCTCAGAGGGAGCAAGGTCTTCAGTGGGTCTCCATTCCATTCTCTGCGATTCTATAAAAATACCTCCAGTGAAGTGCTTCCTCCAAGGATGCAAGTGTGGGCTAGAACTGATGCATGCAGATTGTTTAAAATGCTGAAATATTTAATACATTCTGCAGCAGTCTGACTGCAGTACAGTTACTGAGACCATTGCCATGCCTAAGATCTGCAAAGCTCCCATCCTTTTTCAGAGCTATCATTAAGCCTGAAATATTCCCAGCTAGTCAGCACAGCTTTTGTATTACATATTTATAGCATGCAATAAACTTCAGCTTTGCTTTTAGAAATGGAGGGAGGATCAAAGCTTTTGTCAGTGGGTTGTTGTTCCTCTCTTTCCACTAGCCCTGACTGTCTAAGAGGTGGTCACTTCAGTCTTCATGCCCCCTCCCCCACTAGACATCTCAGAGTCATACCCATATCCTCTCAGGTGCCTACCCTCTTGCAGGATTCCACCTTGGCAAAGAGATGCCCCTATCAGCCAGCCCTCTCACCACCCCATTCTCTCCACATCTGATCTCCACTCTTTTGTCCCCTCCTCTTCATCCACTTCAGTTGTCTATTCTATTTCCCCTTTTGAGTGACATTCCAGGACCCTACCTTGGGCCCTCCTTGTTACTTAACTTCTTTGTGTCTGTGGATTGTGGTACGGTTATCCTGTATTATAGGTTTAATATTCACTTATGAGTGAGTACCTACCATGTATATCTTTCTGGGTCTAGGTTACCTCACTCAGTTCCATCCACTGGCCTGAAAATTTCATGGTGGCTGCTTGGTCTTCATGTGGGTTACCTGGCAAGTGGACAGGGTGTATGTGTATGTGGGGGGTGTTTCTAAAATGTACTCTATTGCTTGTTTTTGTATCACTTCCCCCTGGCAAGGCTGCCTTCCCTGGCCTCAGGAGATGAGGACATGCTCAGTCCTGATGTGAATTGTGGAGAGGGTTTGATACAAGGAGAGGGTGCTCCCCTTTTCTGAGAGAAAAGAGAGAGTAGAAGGGGCAACTGGGAGGAGAAGAGGGAGGGGACACCCTTGAGATATAAAGTAAACTGCAATTTAAGATATATTAAAACAAGAACTTGAGGGAAGAATGAGAAACACATAATGACAGTAATGTGCCCATCAAGGCAGCAAAGCAGAGAACTAGCCTTGCACAATTAGGAAACAGTATAATGTGTTTATGTAGGACTTCTCCACAACATAGTAAGGAGAGTTCTAAAATGAAGAAGCCATCACTCAGTCAGTTTTATCATTATGTTTTGCTGTACTCAGAGTGTAATTAGTGAGTCTGAAGGTGTAAAGGTGGCTGGTAATCTTTCAAACACTAAAATGTCTCTTCTCTTAAAGTTTCAATGAAAGTTACCACTGATGGAAGACTTTTGCCCATTCCTACAATGATTCAATAGAATATTCTAATAACTCATCCATACATGACTGTTCAGATAGAAAGACCTCAAATATTCTCATAGCCAAAAGCTGACGACCATTTATTCCTTATTAGATGCACTCTGTAAGTTTTAACAACAAAATCCATAAATTTTGTGCATAGAAAACCCACCTCGTAGGAATAGAATATACTCAGGAAACCATTTCTCATGGGCAAATAAACTCAAGAGTAACATCAACATTAGGACCACATGTATACTTGACAAATGTGTAGCCATGTTAGGCTGAAGCCTTTACCCTGTTTCAGTAGCTGTAGAATTAGCAATCTCCCTCACCAGGTTCATTTACATGACTTTCAGTTTAGGTAGTTAGTTGTCCAGTAAGAGTCAAGAGAGAATCATGATCCAGTGATTCAGACCTAGGAGTATCTGAGAACTGCCAGAGAACAGGTATTTTAAGATCTCAGTTTTATTTTACTCATTTATTTTAATTTTTGTAAGATCTCAGTTTTATAAAGCTCCTCTTTCAGCATTTTTCAGTGTTTGATGATTTATTAATATATTGATAATAATAATAAATTATTTATTATTAGTGTACATGTTTGTATGTGTGGGAGAGAGACAAAAAAAGTCAGAGAGAGAGAGAGGTGGGTGTATTGGGTCCGTTGTGTTTCTGCTAGAGCTGGGAAATTATCAAGCTCTTGAAATTCAGAGCTCCAAATTCTTAGGCTTTCACGCTTGGACTTGTCTTCAACATAATTTTCCAATTTATGGACAGTGTGCTGTGGAAGCTATATCTTTATAAACAAATAAACTAATCCTCATAAAGAATCTCCATATTCTGTCAATCATCTATTATCTTTATCTATTTATCTATCACCTATTTTCTATCTATTTACATATCTATTTATCATCATCATTATCTTCTATCTATCATCTATCTTCATATCTCTCTGTCTCTCATCTATCCATCCAGTCATCATCTATGTATCTATGCACATATCATCATCAACTATTTATCTATCATCTACTAAACCTACTTTATCTATTACTCACTATCTATCATTTATCTACCTGTCATTTATCTACCATTACTTTTCTTCTATCTCTCTTTTTTTCATGTTTTGTGACTCAAATATGTGCTATCTCCAGTAATTAGGTCTTTCCATCAAGTTCTTGAGAATAACCAAGAGCAACTGAACAGTCTCTAATGCTTGGGGGTCTGCAGGAAGCCATTGGCCAGCAATTCAAAAGGAAATCAGCCATTTTTAGTTGCAAGTGTTTTCTTAGCTAGCATAAATTATCTAGTTAGAATACAGTGACTTCTGTTACAGAGCAACTCCACCCCCATCTCTCTCCAAGTATATATATCTATACAGTGGTATCTGTCCCTACAACTTTTCCAAAAGGCCTTTAGTGTTATCGCTCCACATATTCCCTCCTCTACTCTGCCCTCCCACCTCCCAATTTCACTCTTCTTTCCAGTTCCCTTTGATACTTTATACCACTGCATTCTACCTCCCCTTTCTTAAACACCACCTCCTCCCCAGTATTATATCTCTTGACATACACTTTAGAAATATTCAAGGTCATAAAGTATGCTTATTGAGTGGAGAGCCCAGGTCATACCTTTTAAATCACCTACTAAATACTGGTGGGAAATCATACCAGTCTCAGAGGCAGTTTAAAAACAATAAGGAAAGAAAAGAGAGAAGTAAAAACCACACTCAAGGAGTAAAGAGGAGTACAGGGTACAGACCTGGGTCAGCTTATTGCTGACCAGACAAATGGACTCAACTGGCAGCCATGCTCATGTGGTCCTGGTCTGTGTGGGAGGCCTGAGGACTTCCTGAGAGGCACAAAGATGGTGAGGTGCCTAGGTGGAGGCTTTCTTTCTCATGTGTGTGGTACGTGTGGGTAGAGACTGAGGGCAGAGCTGGCCTGTAGGCATCTGCCATTTTAATGTAACAGCAAGTTTTTAAAAGTTTACAAAATTCCATAGTTTAGGGACCACATCAATCACCAAACTTGGCTCTGGAAAGCTTTTACCATTTCCAAAAGTCAAAATGTATTTCTACAGAGAAGTTTACACTGCCGAGGTTTCTCATGTCCCTTAATCTCCTCGTGTCCCAGCTGCTTCATATGTAAAAATGTAGCAGCAGCAAGGACTAACCCACCAAGCTGAATCAAACAACAGCAGAAAACAAACGATGTCTTTCAGGCATTGGGTAAATAAACGGAGATTACACTTCTCTCTGTACAGATCTGGCATGGCACAGGCTCCAGGCTTGTTTACTTTCATTCCTTTGGATGAGCCGAGGGCTTGAGACAATGTTAAACTACAAATTCTAAAACTCCCTGTTCATAGAAAGAGCAGGCCGCAGGGGCCTCCAGTCCACAGCAGCAGCCTTGCTGAACAATTTCGTTTCGGTTCCTGCAGAGCCACATGACTGTGTGTGTCAGTGAGCTGTTAAGCTAATGAAAGTCGAAGGAAGGCAGAAGATTCCTAAGTTAGGGCCAGTCTGGCTTCACAGTGGACCTCAGGCTAGCATGGCCGACACTCAATGATCCTGTCTCAAAAACTGAGGGCTTGTATCTAGCTCAGAGATCAGTGCCAGAACTTATCATCTACAAGATCCTTTCAGTTCCCAGTAACGCACTAACGTACATGCACACACGTACACATATGCACAGATACATACACACTTACACACACATACAAATAAATACACATATATGCCCACGTACAAATGAATATGTACACATCCATATATACATACATGCCGACGCATGCCCACTGTCCTGATTGTTTTGTTAACTTAACCCAAGCTACAGTTACCTGAGGAAAGAAAATCTTAATTGAGAAAATTCCTCCAGAAGATCATCCTATAGGCCCGTCTGTGGGACCTATTTTGATTGATGATTCATTTGGGGTTTTCAGCCCAGTGTGGTTGGCATCACCCTGGGCAGAGGACTCTGAGTTATAGAAGAAAGCAGGCTGAACAAGCCATGGGGTACATGGCCTCTGTTTCTGTTCCTGCCTCCAAGTTCTGTCCTGACTTCACTCAGTGATAGATTGTGATCCAAGAGCTGTAAGCTGCAATGAACTCTTCCATCCCCAAATTGTTTTAGGTATTGGTGCTTTATCAAGGAAATAGAAACCTTAACTAAGATACACACGCATACACACACATGAATATACACAGGAACACAGACACGCACACACAAGCATACACACACACACACACACACACTGAAGATACTGTTATAACATCATGCTGTCTGTGCCTTCTACCCACAACTCAGGAACTAAGAAACACCACAGTGCACTGTGTCTGAGTTCCCTTAGATGGTCCTCAGGTCATGAGATGATGCTAAACATCAGTTAAACTTTTCATTAAGATGAGAAGACACCCACGGCTACACTCAGAAATTATTAGTGAGTATTATAAAATACACCAAATACTTGAAGTAGAATCAAGGTATTCTTTTTCTATAAAGTTTCA
The DNA here is from genome assembly GCF_907164565.1 of Psammomys obesus. Lineage (NCBI taxonomy): Eukaryota > Metazoa > Chordata > Mammalia > Rodentia > Muridae > Psammomys > Psammomys obesus. The sequence continues at coordinate 3,587,734 of NW_026596440.1, read as the reverse complement.
GTTTCTAAACACAAAAGAGAAAAAGTCTGCCATTTCCCTGCAGGACCCTGTGGGAAATTAACAAACCCAACATACAATGTTAAAACATTCCACGAAATGCCAAACATGCTAAAGCCAACTTTAATTTTTTTTTTCAATTATGGAAAAGTAATTTAAGTATTGCTTTTATGACCATTTGACACCTTCCTTTGCCAACCCATGGCTAGCTTTATTGATCACAAACCACCATAAAGTTTTCCTTTCCAGAGCTCATGTCCACATTGGGGCATTCATGACCAAGTGGATCAGTTACAAGGTCATGTGGTTCTCACATGCTGCCTACCCAGGGAGAGGTTCCGTCTTCTTGTTGACCTCAGTTCCTCATTGGGGGATCATGATATATTATTCACAGGTCTAGACTCCTCAGGACTTTTCCTGGTTAGACTGTAATAAGATTTTACTTCTAATATTTTCACCAATCTGTGCAATAAACACAAGTGAGCTTTCAGAAATCAGAGATATATAATTACTGGAAATATTAGTACTTGAGATAGAGAAAAATGGCCTTTATTGTTGTTGTTAGCCCCTAATGCAATAACAGTTATTAGGGTTCTAACATATGGGCTGAAAGTCTCTTTGCTTCATGTTCAATGAAATATTAGGCTCACTTCTGAATATGACATAAATGTTGAGTTAATACAGATCTGTGAGTTACAGTAAGTACAGTTTAGATCCAGCCGTCCCTTTTCTTGTCACACTTATTATCGTGTGTCATGGAAACACTTCAAATTTATGGTTAAAACCTGTAAGTCTTCTACTTAAACATGTTATTAATTTTTAAAGCTCTGTTTGAGAATAATCATATATTTGTTTCCAGAAGGGAAGTAAAAAGGAGTAAATTTGCAGCTGAATTAGAGCAGTTTCTGCAGAAATCTGTGAGGAGATTGTTGGGGGTGTCAGACTATTCCAAGAGGTTTCTGTTTAAGGGGAAAGGGACTTTGACATTTATTTCCTGAAATTTTTTAGAGGAAATCTGATTGAAATGTCATTTATTGCCAAGGGAGAAACATGCCAAGAGTTCAGAGAATGGAAGAGAGGTGATGTGGTGGGTTAATTCCAGTTTTCCCTAGTTTACATGTGGAGTCTATTCCAGTGTGCCCAGGACTTGAAGATGGGGATCTTCAGTGCACTGTAGGTCTAGGGAGATCTCTAAGGATAGGCAGTATTTGATTGGGTCCCTATAATGAAGGATTTGAACACAGAAGCAAGACCCCATGAGGATGTAGGAAATGGTGCCATTTCAGGCCATACCCACAAGGGGCCTTGGAAAAATTCAGTCTCTCCCAACCTTGATCTTGGACTTCTTGTGTTCAACATAGAGAAGCAATAGGGGGCTATGGTTTTGGTTCTGGTCTGTAAGGGTTTGCTCTGGCAGCTTCAGACAACTCACTCAGGGGGCAGCTTGTTGGAGGCGTTGGGGATCAGTGTTAAGCTCTGACTCCTTCGGCACTCTAGGTAGTGAGCTTAGACACAGAGTGTTTGCAAGAAGCATGGGATGTTCTGCCCAGAAAGACAACCTTACTGACACATTGTAAATTGATGGGGTCTTTTTAAGGAGGCAAAACAACATCTACCCTTTCCTGTAAACAAATTGCCTTTAGGTTGACTTGTGCCTGACTGTATCTGATGCCATTTTATCAGGCAACCAGCAGGCGTATATTGTAGAGGAATCCCACTGTCTGTTTGGGGGTTGTTACAGCCCACCATTGATTCTTGCTGTTACCATTTTTGAGTTATTATACATTAAAAAAATATTTCCAGGAATAGAGATTGTTAGTCCTGAATTATGGCCATTTCTTCACAGTGGTTTTATGTGATTTGATTTTATTTTCAAAACGTCTGTTTATATTATGCATGAAATCACTCCATGTGCCTCTGGGATTTGTGTGATATGGGGGCAACTAACTGCTTTTGTTGGGGTCATTGGTGAAGTGATATATTGTCATGGAAGAATTAGGGATCATTTTGAAAATTGGCCTCCACCGCTACTTGAGCACATTGCAGATCTGGAGTGGTGTTGCCAAGTGTCTTTTGTATTGTAGCGTTAGGCATCTGTCCCTATTTACAGACCACATTCCTCCTTGTTTAATACAAAGATTGCCCTGCTGCTTGGATCCTGAGGATAGAGCCTGAGCTCCTGGGGCTTTGAAACTGGAAATCTTAAAGGTCTCCCCCACCCTGCCTTTCTGACTGTCACAGCTGCTTATGATGGGGTTGAGTTTGACAGATAGAATGGGATGAGAAAAAAAATGAGTACAATCCAGAGAGCTTGGGAAGTTGAGGAGAGCGCGCCAAAGTGATACAAGATTTGAACCTAAATCCCCTTGAGAGAAGCTTAAATGTATTTTGCTTCAAAAAAACTGTATCTGAGGGTAGAGTTAATCACTGTGGGCAGGTCCGTGTAACAGACTTCAGATGGTTGGGTCTGAAAGAAGCAAAAATGAAATTGTCCATTTAGGGGTGTTTTCAGCCACAGAGTGTTCAGTTTCAGGCTTAAGCCGAACCACAGTCTTTACCTCTCCCTAGCTGGGAGCTGCTGCCCCAGGGACGAGTTTCTCAGTTAGGAAAGATGATCACTTTTGCTATTTTCTTTTCCAATTAAAAACACCCATGCTTACTTTCTCTTTGAAAAGTTAAATTTTAGAGGCCAAGAAATATCTCAGTGGTTAAGACGATGACTGCTCTCACAAAGGAGGCTGAGTTCAGTTCACAGGCTCTTTGAATTCCAGTTCTGGAGTATCCAACCCCCCTTCTGGCCTCTGTGGGCATCTGCACTCATACATGCATGTACATTTACATGGCTTTCTTAAAAAATGAATTATTGGCTCTAGCTTGCTGATAAGTTTGGGGGATCAAAGCTATGTGGATTGTCTCATCAAAGCATCTGTAACAACAAGTGCAACTTCTAGACCTGTAACTAGGAGGCAAATGTTGTGGTCATAGTGTGGCTAGACAACGGATTCCCAGGCTCATAAAGCTTTGTCAGAACCCTGAAAGTAGGTCCATGGGCTCATCAATTTTAACATGTGAACTTGCATGTTGCATCTTCCTTCTGATTGCAAAAGTAAGGGTCCTGTGGCCATTGTGACTGTTGCTGGTGGCTGTGAGACAAGCTAGTATAATACCTGCACACTTGGAACCAAGCTGTGTAAGAGGATGCTCACAGCCCTAACTCCAGTTATCATCAGTAGCTCGTCCAAGACATCAAATCTGAATATATGACCAGTTCTTAAATACTTGACAATCTTAAAGTACATGAAGCATGTCAACCCAAGAACTAGAGTCAGTGATAACAGCAGCTCCAGTGCTCTGCCAGCACAGTCCATGGTAGAGATAGAGCTAACTCCAATCACCATGGTCCAGTGACGCTGCAGCTGAAATGTGACCTTCGGAAGTCCTGACGAACCAAAGAGTGTAACCCACAATGCCATGAAGAGAAAACTGTGATGCATTCTGGGAAAGAGGCTGGCAAAGCCGATATTAGACTCATAGATTCAAAAATTGATGACATTTGGACAGTAGGACAGTTAGAGCTTGAGCATTCAGACACACTCTAGCAGAATTTCTTTTGCTTATTTCTTGGTAAGATATCCTTGTCCATTTGTCCTGTCTCTGCAGGGTTGGAGTCAGCCATTGCCCAGGAAGTCCTTGGTAGGTCTTTTATCAGTTTGTCAGTTGAACTGATTTTCCACAATAATAGAATCCTAAATAGTAACTTTTGAAGAATTAGGAGATAAAAGTATAGAAGTGTGGTCATGTACCCTGGTGATGTCCCATGTGATGCATGATCACATATCCTGTGATGTCTTGATGTGTCACTATGTACCCTGTAATGACCCCATTCATGTGTGGCCATTACCTTGGGAGGTCCCATTTAATCTGTGTCCATATGCGCTGCCACAGGTTGGTGTCACCCAAAAGTCTGTGGATCTAGCAACACAAGTTTAGTAAAACGTGCTTGAACTTTAAGCATAAAATGTTAAGCTTCCATGTAGGAACAACTCTCATATTTGATGGTGAGTATATTTTAAATTCACTGATTGGAAACTCTCCACCTCATTGGTTAAGGCTAATTCTCTTCACATATCAGATTAATAAAGCTTAAAATTCATTCATCCTTAGGAAATGGGAGAATTTCACTTCATGGAAAGCACCATGTCACTCACCAGGTAACAATGATGTCTACTATAAAGTACAAAGAAAGATCAAAAGACCAGATGCCCTACTGAGTTCCTCATCAGAATCCCTTGTCTGAATCAATCCATTAGAAATTGGGCAACTGGAAACCGCTTTCCTGGTGAATGTCAAAGAAGGTTGAGAATGACACCACTTACTCGAGGGGATAGTTGCAAAATTCTTTACATGGCATTTGAAAGGTGATGCACAGAGCATCCAGAATGGCACAAAGGCTAACTCCAGGACATAGATGGCAGTGGAGTAGGATCTGCATTGCTCTGGTTTATGGATGCATCTGGAATGAGGGTGAATTGGTTCCTGTGAAAGTGGAGACCGGATATCTGCCCTCAGCACGTTGTGGAGATTCTTCTGTTCTTCAGTTAAAAGGATGGACGTGCCTGGCATGCAGGTGTGCATCCCACACAGCAAAGGCCTGACAGGTAGGTTAACATGTGGACAAACCACATTAGAATAAACAAGATAAATATCTCATGATGGTATGCAGCTATTACACATGTCATCACCGCGAGATGGACGTCATATAACACTGCTCATGACCTCTGACCGAGCTCCCCTGGAGCAAAAGATGAGTCCCAGTGTCTGTGTGAGTCTTATTTCAGGTTTCTCCAAAAGAGACCATAGTTTGCTCCACATTCTTTATTAGCCTAGGTGATCCTCTACCCCACTGAGCAGTCCCAGGTGTCCTCTACCTGCTCTGACATCCTCGTCACTTAGCCACTTTTTCTCCAGCCTTGGAAAGATCTCTTCTTACAGTGAATGCCAGGAAGCTGAGGGCTTCCTCACTGCACCCACTCAGGTGGAACATCCAGTAAATGTGTCTTTTGATGGCGTCCAGCAAGGGAGTTGCCTCCTTAGCACACCTTGGCTTTTGGGGTGCTTTTTCTGTACCTGACTGAGGGACATGCTAGCTTCAACTGCTCGGCTTGGAGAGGACAACAGCTTTTCATTCATGACATCTGACAAAGGCAGGGCCTTGGCTCAGCCAAAGGATGTGAGTGAGAATTTAAATCAAAAAGCAAAAGTGAAGCCAGACAACACTGGAGCCTGGAGGTTGTTAATCATTTACAAATCTTCATGGGTGCCGAGAGAGGATTTCTCAGGCGGCTCACCTGGAAAGAATGTTCTCTGCATAAAACCACACTGCTCATAAAAACTCCCTCTAGCTCCCTTTGGCAAGCACCCAGGGCCAGGTTGCTTGCCTGAGGAGGGACGTGTGGAGCAGCACCCCCAGCACACAGGTCTTCACTGTCTCGAATTATCCTGTGGTAACAACTGTTTGTTTTGCATCTGGCAGAGCGTGTTGCATTACCTGCAGGTAGAAGGCATGCTCCCATGTTCAGCTCAATAACATGCACATTTTGTAATGATGTAACGGCATAGTACTTGTTTGGTAGCCTGGGACAACACAAACTGGGAATCCTTTCAAAAATTCACTAGATAATGTTTGTAAACGCTTGGCCTCCCTGACAGAGGCAAGCTCGGCCTCAAGCCATTGTCTTCCCTGTAACAACACTGGAAGTGCCTATGTCACAACCTGGATTTACCAGTCTAAGGAGGATGGCCATGACCCCGTTCCTCACCGGCAGCCTGGGTGCCTTCTGCTCCCACAGCTCAGCTATAGCTGGTACACATGAGGGAGCTTGTTACTGTCAGGGGCACAATGTGCATTGGAGAATAGCAAAGAGGACTTGTTTTCATTGACTTAATTTTTGCTTTGTAAATTTTCAGTGAGCATTCTAGGATGGGGAGACAGAGAGAAGCTTCAATGTGCTTTTAACTCTCCTTACACTATGAAGCTGATACACCCTTGGCAGGAATCAGACTTCAGATACGTGATTCTGTCCGTTGCCCTAGTTCACCTCATGCAGCATGGCTCTTCTGAGATGATGGCCACACATCCAGTCCAAAGCCTCTTAGTCGCAGGACACACTCAGCTGTGAGTCTCTAGAAAAGGGCAAAATTTTGTACTTGAAATATACACCATGGGACCAGCACAGGATGCTTGTTCCCAATACAAAGGGATGGGGGAGGGGAAATAAAGCTGGGGGATTAGTCCAGACAAAACCCCAGACCTAGCAGAGCAAACCACAAAAGTTCCAAGCTGTGTGTCCTCTGTGCATTTCCCTTTCACTGTGGCCTCCAGTCCAGTTGCTGCTGCCTGAGATAGTCCTCATTTCCACCCAAAGCCCAGTTCATTCTCTACTGGCTGTATTCCACCTGTCTTCTTATTCACCCCAGAAACAGGTTAGGGCCTGCTTGGTCTACATTCTGGGCTTTCTGAACCCCTCCTTACAACTTCTTTCCACACACCAATGCTACATGCTCCTCCACATCATCAGCATATCTTCGACAGACAATCCCCTCTTGGTACCATTTACCATATTTATCAGCTTTCTAGGACTACAGTGACTTGCCTGAGATAATACTTAATCACAGAGAGATTCTTAATCATAGACTCTAGTGGGGAATGTTCTTGTGGTTACCACATTGACTCTAATTGCTAGATAGCAGTGGCAGGGAGTATGTGGACGAACACGCTGCTCACCTCATGGCAAGGACGCAGAGTGAGTGAGAAATGACGTGGTTCCCAGGTCCACCTCAGGAGCATCCTCAGTGACCTAATGACTTCTCAGTGGACACCACCTTCTGCAGGATCTACCGGCACCAATATCACCAACCTGGGGACCAAGTCTTCAATAGGTCTTTGTGTGATGTTTATCCTTGCTATAACATTAACTATGACATAGGAATGTTAACGGTGCCCAATTGAACTACATGTCTGGTAGCTAAAATACATTGCTATTGTTAAAATGGTATGGAACTTGGCTTTGTATGAAAATTATCTTCCCTTCAAATTATGGGCAGAACATGTGAGAATCATGATGAAATGCACAGACCATTAAATCAACACTCTTCCCACATCAGACAGACTTATGTCCTGGTTTTTCAATCACTAGCTGTGCAAGGAGACTAATGGCCACTGTGCTTATCACCTTGTCACTGGCTCTCTTCACTGGCAAAGACAATTGGAGGACCCTGAGTCTGTAGCAAACCTTTGGAATGAACATTGTTTCTCTGTTCTACCCATCTCTGGACTGTCAAGAAGACCAGTTCTTACTTTTTCTTGACTCCCACATTCTCAGGAACATGTCTCCTGCCTCTACCCAAGAATGAGACTCCTGACCCAGAATTGAGATGCCCCCCCAGGGACCCCTTTCTTCCCTAGATAAACTGAAGCCATTCATTTCTGTGTCTGTGGCCTTATGTTCATTTTCTCAGGGACCACAAGTATATTCGCATCCAGGAGGATTGGCTACTGCCCTGTTTTCAACCCATGGCTGATGTTCACCCATGCTGAAGTCATCTCATTTTTTCCTTTCTTGGAGCTTGTCAGAAATTATATCTGTGAGAGCTGTGGACCCTGTGGAGGTAGTCTGTCATTCCCCATAGCCCTCCAACTTCTGCAGGACCATCTCCAACTTTTCTCCAGGACAATATCATATCACCCTTCTGCAAGTACCTTCTCATCCCTGAATTTCTCACTGCTAGGACACAGATCCATTTTCCAGGTCTCTGGTGTACAAGGGACAGTATTGCCTCCAAAATAAGCTTTCCTCCAAAGAGACTACTGCCCAGCATCCTTGCTGAGGAAGAATGAGCCAAGCAAACCATCTTATCCCTGAATCCTGGAGGAGGTGGCCCATCTTTCTTTGAGAACTCGCCCTTTGACTTCTAGTGACCACAAGGTCACCCTGACTTGGAATTAGGCTCTTAGAAGCATGAGGGGCCGGCACAGATCTGGAATCCCAGTGCTGCAGGTATAGAAATGGTCTCTGAAGTCACTGGCCAGCCAGCCCACCTGAATCAGTAAGCTCAAGTTCAGCAAGAGAGCCTCTCTAACAGCGATTCTCACCCTTCCTAATGCTGTGGCCCTTCAGTGTAGTTCCTCAGGTTCTGGTGACCACAAACAAAATGATTTTCATTGCTTCTTCACAACTGTGTTTTCTAGTGGTCTTAGGCAACCCTTATGAAAGGTCTGTTTGACCCTCGAAGGGGTTATGACCCACAGGTTGAGAACTTCTCTGGAGAGTAGGGCATGCATGCACTGCCTCCATCCTCAGAGCTTGCTCACCGCACCAAGTATAAGAACTGAACTGTCTGTCCTTCATTGTTCACCAAATTCAGTCAATGAGAGTTTCTCACAATCCAAGGCTTTCCAGTTCTCATTTTTACAAATGAGAATAACAGAAATGATGCCCTCCTTAACCTGATGCAACAGTATGGATCTGTTATTCAGGAAAATGCACACCATGAAGAACAGGAAGTACTTTAAGCCAGTCTTAGGGTCTACAGACATGGGCAAGCATGTCATTGTTTTACAGGAAGAATGACCACATGGTGGATACAGGTCATGTACCAGGGGCTAGACCCACCCTGAGGTCTCAGGTCTCTGAGTCCAGCTGTCTAGGCAAGTGTTTACTGTTTCATGTGGCCAGAACATCCAGTGAGCCCATACTTGCCTTTAATTGCATAATGCATGCAGGGTCTTAAACAACACTGACTACAAAGAATGCTTGAGGGCAAGCTGAAGATCGCTTGCTGGCTTTGAATATGCATCCAGAGATTTTAATTACCTTTATATCCAGTGTTCTGTAAACAATTCAGTCGGCTACACCATATGCTGTGCAAATTTTCACCAAAATTACTGCTTCCAATAGAGTGTTTCTGAAGTACATTAATAGGACATCATTTCCAATTTTAGCTTGTTTTGTTAATTTATGTTTGTTAATGTTCTTAGCAGGAAACAGGAGGCACAGGAAGAGGTTCTGAAATAGAGGAATGAATCACTCCTTTGCTGAAGTGTTCATCAGCGTAAGATGGCAAACAAGTGAGTGAAGTAGCCAGGACATTGTGACAGCCAATTAAGGCTAGTAGGACTTGAGAGACCATTTTAAGGTAAGATCCAGTCTTCTTTATGCCTGCTGTGTATAGCTCAAAAAATAATCATAGAACTTTCTGGAAGGCAAGATCTTGAATGAAGAGGGTGAGGAGCCCAAACCTTGTTCCTGTGCTTCTTGGAAATGGCTATGGGAAATGCTGAAATGCTAGAGCCTGTGTTATTTTAGAGTCGAAAAGACTCACCCCATAAGTTAAAAATGAATTCCTGAAGATATAAAGCTAGAGTGCCCCACAAATTTTGGGGGAGTCTCTAGTTTCCATGACAATTGGGAACACACAGAAAAGGCTTCAATCACTCAGCTAAATTTCTTCAGCTTTCGGGCTAAGCTCACAGATTTGGGGCTTAAATCTGATATTTTTTCTGCCCCTTCTTACCTCACTGCATTAACCTGGTTCATATACTTTACTGTATGTGAGCATGTTCTATATGACCAGACTGAGCCCATTCTAAGAAATTGCCCAGGAGGCAGTAGCTGGAAGGGTTTGGTACTCTCTTCTGTTGATGATCTCTGAATCATTCAGAAAGTGAGAGTTTTCTCCAAGGACTGGTAATTGATGTAGGATGGTGGGATTCTTTGTTATAAAGAGGCTGGTACAAGGCATATGGAGAATTAGAATTTTACAGAAGCAAATCCATTGGCCCATTGAGAACTTTGTAAAGAGAGGTAGGCAGGAAAGTTCTCATCTAATGTGCAGAAGTAGATCCACATTGTGGAGCAAAATTGTGCCCTTCATTAAAATAAGATGGACATGGTGTTTTTTTTTTTTTTTTTGTCAGATGCCTCTCTGGAGAGTCTTGACTAATGACTTCAGTGAAGAAAGCCTTCAGGATCAAACCAAAGTTGTTGATTAAATGGAATGAGTTCTGGGTAAATGGGTACTTTTTAAAGTCTGGAATATTGGAGGAAAGTGGCCAGAAGGAAATAGCAAGGGGGAGAAGAAGGACGCAGAGAAGAAAAAAGGAGTGTTACTTCTATTTGTCTCTATATCCTTGGCTATAGTTTTAGCAACTACTAGAGTCTATAAGGCAAACCATCTTCATATACAAGTTATAGAAGCAGGTTTGTTCTACACAGATGCAGCCAAAAACAGGAGAAGCTTCAGGTCCCCTGAAGATAGGGTGATCTTCAAGAGGAGGTAGGGAAGGGAGGAAATAGGAAAGAGAAAGGGGGCAGTTATAAAGGAGATGAAGGAAAGGAGGAAGCAAGAAAGGAAAGGAAGAAGGAATATGAAAAAAGGAGAGGGAGAGAGTGAGAAGAGAAAGGCAGGGTAGAGAAAGGGTAAAGAGAAGAGGCACTCCCTTTGCCACATGCCCAGAAGAGCTGCAGGACCCTGTTCTTTACCAGGGCTCGGCTAGACAGTGGTATCTATAAATGACCTGACCCTCTTCAGGCCAGATGACACACTCCTGTTTGTGTGCCTCAGGACTCCTGGGCATCAAACTCTGTGCACATGCCACCTGTCAATAAAGAAGGTAGCCACTACCCATCTCCCCTACTCAGGCAGAGGCAGGTGATCCAAATTAGTTAACATCAGTGTCTTGGGCAAAGGCTGCTGCTGAGAAAGGTGCTGCTCGAGTTTCTGAACACACTTGTGTAGCAGCTCATGGCCGCATTGGGAGTGAGTTCTCAAGTCAACCCAAGGCTCTTCAGCTGCATGCTCAGGAGTGTGGTGCCCCGGCATGCTCTGGGAGCAAACCTTCTCAGTCTGCCTTCAGACCCTGCTGTGCACTGCAGCTCCTGGGGTGCAGCGGCTCCAGCATGCTTAGTAGCTGTGCAGTCTTGGGGGGAGTGGGCGGTGACCCCTCTGTGGTAAGCTCATCTGGGGATGATTTGTTTTCTTAGAATATTTGACCGACTTCCAGCGCAGCATACAGAATCTACAGCAGCGATTGTTACAGTCCTGAAGAGCTCTCTGGGTGCTGGGATTTTTATTCTTTGCTTTCATATATGTAACCTTTTTATTTCCTCATATCCCCTGTGTCTGAAAGTGCGCTCTAACCTCTGACACCAGGAAATCAGTCAATAAACCCCAGCCTCTTTGATCGAAGGGATTATGGGATTGCTTTTTATGCAAAGAGAGACATCAGGGTAAGCAAACACATACAACACAGACAGGAAAGGCCCTCAGGAGTGAGGGGTTTTGAAGGAGCTGTAGAAACACAGCCAGAATTTGCAATGCAAACATTCCTGGACATTTGAGCCTTCTCATCAGTTGGAAGCACCCAGACAAGACAGGCCCCAGAGAGGGTGTTCCTGCCCTGTATTCAGCACACTCTGTGGGGAGTTTCTTCTGCTGAGTGATGGACAGCAACTTGCGTTTTCAAGTCTATTGGCCACACATAGGATCAGACTTCCTGTATTTCTGAAGAGTTGGGGCCCTTGTGAACTGATCACCAAGCTCCCGTGACTTCTACATCTCAGACTCCTAGAAACCCACCCAAGGCATAGAAACCCCATGATGCCCCTGGCCTCTCACCACTGACTCCACAAAGGGCAGTTTCTGTGTGTCTGCAGAAGGCTGGCCCGGAGCACATGCAATTTGAGAAACAACAGGTCCCTAATATAAATGGGTGCAGGTTTTGGCCCACAATCCATGAACACCCAAGCTTACACATTAAGTTTTCCCTGGGCAGCTTAAAAACTCCTGGCCACAGCTGTAATCACTAAGTAAATAGTCATTGTACTGTGTCTGCTGTCTAAGGAGTAACAAGGAGGAGAAAACTCCATTTTTGTTCAGAGAATTTATAACATTTTTGAACATTTTGAATCTGAGTTCAATTGAACTGGTGGGTGAGGAACACATGGACACAATGACCACTGCACAGGCCTCTTTGGAAAGAGATAAATGTGCCTCCCTCCTCCGTGTCTCTTCACCTCCGTATGTTCCCTGCCTGTTGTTATGCCTGCAATTCATGTAGGCAGAAGACACTTATTTTTGTTGAGAGCAGGATTGGCTAAGATCATAATTTACTCATCCCTCTCAAGGGCAGGGCTTCCTTCTAGTGTCATCCACAGTGTGCAGAGCACATGGAGTCAATGAACGATTGTGAGAATGCAGAGTTGAAAGGGCAAATGAGAACGGTCAGCCACACAAGTCAGAGGAGGCTCGGCTCTGGCCTCGTGGACACCTGTTTCTGTATCAGTCACTTTTCTCAATGCTGTGACAAAAGTCACATAAGGATGGAGGGTTTATTCTGTTCCAACAGAGCAGGGAGGAACTGGCGGCAGAAGTGTGAAGTAGCTGGTCACATTGCAACCACAGTCGGGAAGAAGAGAGAGGTGGAGGCTGGTGCTCCGCTCCCTTCTGCCTTTCCTGTTCAGTCTGGGACCCCTCCCTATTCCCGTGGTGCTAGGACAGGTCTTTGCACCTTCATTTTAGAAACTCCTTCAGAAATAACCCCACAGATTTGTTACCCATGTGATTCTAGATTCTGACAATCAGCTACCTTCTGATACATGGCTTTCTCTATGTTTGACTTTGCCTTTAAGGGAATAGGGATATATGTGTTTTCTCAACTTTTTTCCAGAGAAACAACTTTTCTATGGAGGCAGGCTCTGTATACTACAGGAATTAGTGATGGATAATGTTGGGAAGAGGGCCACCAGTCAGTGTGAGGAAGTAAGTTTGTAATAACATAACTGTGTGTGTGTGTGTGTGTGTGTGTGTGTGTGTGTGTGTGTGTGTGTGTACAGAGGCTAGGAGTCAACATTAGGTGTCTTCCTTAATGATATCCATTTTATTTGGTGAAAAATTACTCTCCCTGATCCTGGACCTGACAGATTTGGTTAGCCTGGGTATCCAGGGACTCCAGGGCTACATCTGCCTACACCATCCATCGCAGCACATCTGGCTTGTTACATGGTGGCTGCAGATCTGGACTCCTGTCTTTAGGTACACACAAAGATATCTTGTTTTTATTATGCTAGGCTTACATAAAAGGCAAAGTCTAGCTTCTCCACATGGAGGAAATTCATAAATGGGAATTTTTTCTGTACTGAAGGTCTACAGGTGGCTCTGGAAAGTGCCAGGGAAAGTGCACCACTGTGGCCTGCAGTGTCAAGAGAGCAGGACCCACAGCACACAAGGTGTAAAGACTTACAGGATGAGCCGAAGTCCTGTACTTGAGTTGGGGTCACATGGGAACTGGGGTTATTCTCGTGATGCCCGGGAGAGCCGTGTGGTTTTGGAGTTGTCCTAACACAGGTGAGATGAGTCTGATTGTGAGCATGGACCCTTTCCCTTACCCAGAGATGACAGCATGCAGAGAGTGGCTCTAGGGAGGAACTAGACAAGGATGTTGTAAAGGTCACAGAACTGAAATGACTGGTGACTGGGAAAATCCCCATTTCATTGATTCATTGCTTTCTTCAAGGATGACAAAACCACCTGCAAAAAGAATAGATTTCAAAATGTAAAATGAAAAGTCTGGTGATGCATCTCAGGTACAGATGTTTGTCTGGCATAGGAAGCAAATAGCTACCACAAAGTTGGTATTATCAAATAATTTCAAATTCAGGAAAATTATATGCATTTTTGCAGAAGAGCTATATTGATTTTGCATGTTATATTAATATTATTGATATGTGTAAGGAATGCAAGTCTGCACGCATATATTACTATTAACCTATTTTAGAATAAGCCTGCTTTGGTAAAATTATTTTATTGTGAAAACCTTCAATCTATGCCAGAAACTCTTCATGAGTACTTGTCTTTATGTAAAGTAAATTAATTTCTCAACAAATCTCAAAAGAAGCCTACCTTTAAGAGGAAAACATGAGGAGGGTGAGATCCTACTCAGTTAAAGCATGCTATTTGAAAGAGTACCCATAATACTTTCTACAAATTGCCACCCATATTATTAAGGAAATACACACTCCCTCCCAGAACATATTCGAGTGCATGCCCCAAATCTACCTTTGCAGTTGGGGAAAGGCATCAGATTTTGAAGGGCATGGGGACCACCTCAACCTTGAAAGCTGAGCCGTGGTAAAGGCTTCTCTACATCTCTCAGGGTCAGTTTTAGACTCTGGCATTCTGTGACATTCATCCAAGTCTTTGAAACAGGATCCTGCGTAGTAAAACTTCACTTCCCAGAGACTGATGCTTTCTTTTTCACTAGGGCCAGATTGGGTTAGAGATCTTGCGTGTCACCTTGTCTCTGGGTGGGATGTCTGTGTGGAGCTCAGCCTCTGTCCACATTGCAGGAGTGGTGCACATGGAGTCTTCTTCTGGAATGGCATGGAGGGCTGGGCTGGGTGCAGCAGGGCTCCAAGGGCTTTGCTGATATTCTTGAAACCAGAACCTTTGATGTGTGAAGTCCAAGGACTGGGGTGCCTAACTGGCTTGTCCTGCATGTGCAAGCTCCCAGTGTCACCCCAGCGCTTCAACACAACCGGCAAAGGAGTGAATTGTGACTCTGATATGCTCAAGAGGGCATAGCTAAAGAGGAACTGGAGAATGCTAGGGCGTCCATGATGAGAAAGGTAGGCAGTCTGACAGTCACAGTCATCTACCCAGGGAGAGGCAAACCACTCTAAACAACAAAATTAGAAGAATATTGAATCTAGACATCACAAAAATACACAATTTATATTTGTAGAATGCAATTAAATTAAAATTCAAAACAACATGCATAGGAAGACTGTGACACAGGAAGAGTGCTTACAATGGCAGCATGGATAATTATGACTGTTGTTTCTGGATATGTTACATTTTATCTTACTGGGTCAATTATATATTTCGCATGTTTCCAGGCTATCTGCATGCCTTGTAACTGGAATATGAACAGTCTCTGCCAGTTGTATACTGAAATGTTTTCTTATGTTCAAGATATAAAAACCCACAGTCTTTGTTTATGATGCTCAATTAAATAAATTAACAAAATTGACCCCAAATTAATTATGGAGATTGACCTTAATGAAAACCAAAAACCTTCCATCACCTTGCTTCATAAATCTTCCTCTTAGTAAGTGCTCCTGAATAAATATTCATGTCCATGCTAATGTTGGCCAAAATAATTATACTGTGCTGAGGGAAATGAAAAATGATGAAAGTTTGTATCCTGAGAAATGTTTGAGGGCAATTTTCTGGGCTAGCAATGTTTTAGCCTCAACATCTGGCTTTCAGAGATGAAGAACAAGAGAATGGGTCCTTGGCCACCATATCTCCTGCTCTTTATCTTGTTCTTATTCCTCTGAACTCAAAACTTTCCTTAGAATCATCACTTATAATGACCCACAGTCTTTCATGTCTTTATGGTATTTGACTTCCGTGAAGAAAAGTCACTCGGTAAGGAGACTCACACCCACCCCACCTGCAGAGCTATGGGATCAATCAGCATGAGCTCTTCTTCCTCAGGCTGTCTGTCCTCTCAGTCACATGGCACTCCGTCAGTGCATTGGCACTAATTAAACATTTATGCTTTGACTTTTGATGCAAACTATCTTCCTGTGACATCTACCAGGTATGTTTCATTGACAACCATTAGATCCATAGCTCACAGACATTCGGGGCTTCATTGGCTTCTTTGAGCCTTCTATGGCAAGGCCAGCTGCCTCAACCCTTCCTGTGATCCAGTGTCCCACAATGTCCTTCTAAGAACCAATCTGTGAGTGACCTTGCTCCTTCCTGCTTCTGAAAACCACCTCGGTAATTCCAGGACCTATGAGCCCACTCAGCCAAAGAAGTCTACAACACACAACAGCATTTTATCAAGGAGTTAACATTTTAAAAGTTCCTTTGTGAGGCTGGAGAGAGGTGTTCCAAGGTTAGGAGTACTTACTTCCTGTCTTCCAGAGGGCCTGAGTTCAGATCCCAGCACCCACACTATGTGCTTATAAGCACCTACAACTGCAGCTCTAGGGGATCTGATGCCCCCTTTTGGATTGTACAGGCATTGACACAGATGTAGCAAGCTCTCCCTCCCTCCCTCTCTCTCTCTCTTTCTCTCTCTCTCTCTCACATAAATAAAAAATTAAAATTATAATGGTTATCAATTTCTTCTCTATAGCAGTTAGGTCTTGAGATAAATTTGCATACTGGATTTCTACAGTGATTTGTGGTCACCAGTGTGTTTGGACATGAACAGTGGAATTACTTGCACAGATTAAGGGGGCTAACAAGCCATTTTATGCAAATACTAGATCACTTTGGGACATTATTCTTGAGGACAAGACTCTTTAGCCTGTCAGGAGGCCTGGCTGGCTTGAAATGGGTTTGTCCCTTTCACTTCCAAGGCCACTTACAAGGCCACTGCTCACCCCTGGCCAGACCTGGCAAATGTTTAAAGCTGCTCACGCCACAGGCCTCTGTCGGGAAGTAATGGCCAGTTATTGGGACGCCCACAACTTACCGTGTTCCACTCCCTTCTTTTCCTCAGTCACATGCTTAGCATTGAAGGCAATTGCTTCTAAGTCCTTCTTGCCAGTGGGCATCCTTCTGCTTCAGACCTAACTATAGAAGGCATCACAGCTCAAGGTGCTAGCGGGGCTGGCTGGGCTGATCTCTGTAAACTCTCTGGATTTCACCTTGTTGAAAATGAAACTCAGAAGTTACGCAATGTCGTAGAAGATGACAGACCAGGGAAAATGCTGGAAAGATCAAGCAGGGCAGCACTTCTCCCTCTCTGGGGTCTCTGTGCTCGATTTGAGGTCTGTTACCATGGGAAACCTCATCTTTCCATATGTACTCACTCGTAAAGATTGCATAGACCTTGCCAAGCTCCAAACACATTGAGAGACATCACAAAAGTTATTTTCCAGTAACTTAGAGCCTTTTAGCTGCCTAAATCACATTATCATTAAATGGGACAAATCTGAGCACTGGGGTTTACATGACGTTTACTTCTAAACATTTCAGAGGCATTTCCACCCAGGTCGTGGTGGAACCTCTGTTGTCCTTATAGTCCTTCAGTAAAGAAACTCTCTCTTTGAGCAAAAACAAACACATGTCATCCTAGGCTGCGATGGTGGAGGACTGGCCTGTTCCTGGTCAGTCTAGGACTCTCTAGACTCTGGGGCACGAGGACAGATTAAGTTTTTCCATTAGTGTTGCAGCCTGTGGAGCTTCAGAGCTGTTGACCTGGAAAATGGGTCTTTCCAGTGGCCAGTGACTATGTATCTCCACCAGCAGTGGCCTTGACATCTCAGCTGCTTCTTGCTTGGGATGAGAATGCTTTCTTCCCATCCTTCCACTGGAAGGTAAAAAGTCAAGTGCAAAGTGAGGAGGTGTTACAAACGTATACACCATGGATTTGTGTTCTAAAATAGAAAATGGAGGACAAGGCCCCTTTCAGTATGTAAGAAGTGATGAAAATGGAGGACTCTGCAGTAGCTGTGTGACCTATTTGAAGTGATTGATGTTTATCACAGAGGGGAGACGTATATGTAGAACACACCACAAAACTGGAAATACGAGCCCTTCCCCTTGGTGGTTTTGTTTTTAAAACAAAATCCTGTTATTTCTAACATGTTATAACTTGGTCTTTCCTAACCACTCCTTGCACATACTGAAAACCAATGGTCTGAGCTGAAAGTGTTAACATGCCAAGTACACTGTTTCAGTGGCACTTATTGAAATCACCCATTCATTCTCTCAATTTTTGGGTGACCTGGTAGCCACAGAAGCCAGGGCTACCAGACATTCACCAGAAATAGTCCTTAAAATCATTACAGAAGCAATAGGAAAGTGCAATCAAAGGGAACGCTTTAAGGAAATTATTCAGAAAATATTACAAGCCGGTGCTCTGGAAAGATTCCAGCCCTGGTAATTGCATCTTAATATGTTAGTTATCGTATAATTGTTCAGAGATGAAAGTTTCCTCATAGTTTAAATTCAATCACAGTGTGATATTTTTCTTTATTTAAATGAAGTAAATGCAGCAATTATCACAACATAAAAAAGACGCTTAGTTTTAATCTGAGGAGGAAGTGTTGCCGTGTGTTCTCAACAAGGTTCCCCTGTGCAGATGGCTTTTTTCACACAGCAGCTCCCTCCGATTTCCCGGCATAAAGAAGAGCCTTGGATGCATTGAAATGCATTTTGCATGAAGTTGGAAAAGTCCTTCTTTCAAACAAGTCCCACAAAGCACAACTTGCTGACTTCATCTCTTCTGCGATCCTGTCAGTTTTCCGTTGAAATTTTGTTAGTGTTCTTTGTCAGGTCCTCTACCCCACATGCACAAAGGAGAGGAGGGGTCAGAATGACAGGCTGTGTGAAGGCTGAGTGAAGGCAGGGCCACACCCATTGGCTGGTTTCCCCCTAGGCATAAGCTCACAGCTACCACTTCACCCTCAGCCTTTGAACAATTACTCACAGCCTGTAGATGTCCCAAAGCCCTGGGACCTGAAATCAGAGTCTAGGAGCAGAAGAGTTCTCAGAGAAGACAAAACATTCAGGATAATGACAAATGACTGGCTTTGGCCCCATCATGGGAACACAGACCCTCGGAGCTGGCAGCAGGTACCTGGCAATCTCCTAGTCCCATGTCACTCTGGGAAAAGCTAAACATCCACAATTGTGTTTAGAAATGTTATAGTAGAGACTATTTATGAATGACTAAACACAAAACCACTTAAGCCCTCAGCTCCCCTGCTGGATGGGGAAGCAGAAGAAGGAGTGGCAAAGCTACTGTGTCTGCCGCCTGCCTCCCAAGTTACATTGTGGTGTTCCCTGATCTGCCTCGCTGCAACTGGGGAGCCAGCCCTAGACAAAGGTGCCATGCACACCACACTCCAGACCTCATCCTTTGAGCTCAGAGGTTCTGTCTCCTCTCTGAGGCCAGTGGTACCATGACATTCTCCTTTTCCCTGTGAGAGGAAGGGGGACCCTGATGGAAAATACAGTTTCCATCTTTAGTTTTTCCACAGGGAGAGAGGGAAAGCAAACAGACATGCTGTTCCATAAGGCCTCAATCAGTCCTAGCATGAACACCACTTAAGGGAGGTCACCACTTAATCCCTTCCTTAGTCCTTCTCCAGAGTCTGAGAGCATAGAACTGAGGTGAAGACATGGCGGCAGCCTGGAGCGTGCTGTGAGGAAGCCTCAGGAAAGACAGGAGGCCCCAGCATTGGGCGCTCAGGAGCCCTCCAGGTTCTCCGACTGTGGCATCTACATAATGGCCTCGTAAGTGTGAGTGGCCTGCAAAACCACCCACCCACCCCTTTTGCTCTTATAGCTGATGCATGCTTTAATTCACATGTGTGCATCTCAACCTGTTGAAGCAAATACAACTTGAAAATGTTATTTTGTGAAGAGATATAGCAGTAATTTTAGCTGTACATTGTGGCATCTGTCCATTCAGAGATTTCAATCAGAGCTAAGTAATGTGGATGTGTTATGGGATGTTTGTGTGAATGTTAAATAGATGAGCAGCTCTCAGGGTTGGGATTGACCCTGGGCAGGGTGGTTCCACCACTGTGGGCACCTTCTGGAAGTTTCTCCTTCACTTGGGTGAGGCCTGAAATGATGGTATTAACAGACCCACCAGGGTCTCAGAAGCTACAGCAAATGCTTGTCCCCTCACCCTTCTCTGTGTGGCCTTTTGTTTTCCCTCATGCCTTCTTCCATTACACGGGTTCCCACATGAGCTGGGTCTTTCTTCTTGGGCTCTTTTATCTACATACCGTGCAGTCCTAGGGAGACTGTAGAGCCATTTGACAGGTCACCAGCCCACCCTGGTCCCTGGTTTCTAGGCGTGCCAAGAAATGGAGGAAAGAAACAAGATTTAGGCCTCAGGTCAGGAGTAGGTGACAAGCCAGTTGTTGTTCGGAGATTGCCGTTCTCCTCAAACAATGCATTTGGCTCAGAAAGGCTCCATGTCGCCCATGAGCTCTCCTGGACACAATCCTGCCCTTCTGTTCTCAGGGAGTTCATGGAGATCTGGGAAAAGATCTAAAGTAGGAGACCTCACTGATGGTGGTTTTGAGCAGGGAGCGGGAGGAGAAGCAGGGCCTAGAGAGAGATGAGGAGTGACCTAGGCATTTGTGCCAATCAGGTTCTTTCAGAAAAACATTCTTAGATAAGCAGTAGTGTGGGGGGAGGGGAGAGAATCATTAGTCCTCATCCCATAAAATCTACATTTCAACTACAGTAAAACAATAGTCCCAAGTGAAACTTCAGTTCATGGATGTTTTAGAACGAATGGTCCAAGGTCCATAGGTAAAGCGTAGATTCACTGGCATTACGATGGGCAAACCTGGGCTGTAGTTTCACTTTGAGAGAATCTGGAGATCATGGAGCAGCTAGACGCTCTGTTGGGAAGCAGGTACCTTCTCCACTACAGCCAGTTTTCGGGAAGCTTCCTGGCTGCCAGAGGCTAGCTGACTGATCTGCGGCATGCCCTCTCTCCAGGCATCCCCGGCCCTCCCAGACCCCAGATAACCCTTGGTGGTCCCTACCAGCGGCACCGCCATATAGCTCAGTAAATTAATGTGCGGGGGAAGTGTTCACAGACTCCTCATCCATTACTGAATAATTCTTCATAATAAGAGCACTTTGCAAGTCAAACAAAGCCAGAGTGGCGCTCAGAGGACTGCCACGCTGAGTGCATCAGGGTTTATTTTTCTGGTGAAAAAAATAAACTATTACTTTGATTAATAACTTTGGTGGAATGTGGGTCAAGAGCGCCGCTGAGTGCATCCTGCCAAAAGAAATTGATACTTGGTCCTCTTCAGACATGCTCAGTAGATCAGAGGCCCAGGGACTGGGTTTAGGGCCTGGCATGCATCAAAATGGACATTGAGTTTTCTGGGTGGGAGAGCCGCTTTGGCTTCTGTGGTCTAGAAGATGCACAAAGAGAGATGTGTTATGTTTTCTTCTTATAACCCTTCATGCTTGTGCTTAATCTTTAGTTATTCACTAATTTAATGGACTAGCAACGCCTACATATATGCCTACATGGCAGTGAGCTCTACACTTACCAGAGCAGTCACTTGAAATGTGAGCCCTGCTCGAGAGAATTCTTTTCTGCTTGGGGAAATGGCACTGAACAGAACCCATTGCTGCAGCCCCCTCTACCCCTCCAATTTGCCTAAATTGCATGGACTGTCCACTCCTCTCCACTAATACAACTGGATGAGCTGGGGTGGATTGGAAAGGGAGCTCCCCTTTTCTGAGGAATAGGCGAGGAGGTGGGAAAGGGAGGGACGGTGGGAGAGAAGTAGGGTTGGGGCTACGATAAGGATATAAAGTGAATAATTTTTTAATTACAAAAGTCTATTCTCATACCTTCCTACCACTTTCCCATCAGCTTTCCAAGAACTGCAAATGGTGGTTCTGTGTGGAGACTCAGATTGCTGTTTAAAGTTGTATTTTATTTCCCCCAGGGGAAGATGGCCCCCACCTACCTGTGTGTGCCTCTATACTCCAAGTTTAGTCTCACCTGGAGTTCACAGAAGTTCACAGAACAGGCACAGAGCACTCAGTCTCCTGCTTGTGCATGGAAATGACCTCCTTTTTAAAGTCTTTCTTCAGTTTCTTCTACAGAAGATCTAGTAACACAGAGGCTGACCATTCCCACACCCCATGTTACAGTCACCGCTGGGCTCCATCTCCTGCTTCCCAGCTTGATATCTGCCCTGAGAGACTTGGCATGGCAGCATTGATGTTTAAGCATCTGTGGAGGTAGGCTGTGGGGTAATATACCTGAGGAAGCTACAGGAGGCCTGTGCCACACAGGTCACTCTTCTCATCCTTCACGTCCTGATTTTTTTGGGGTAATTTTGAGCAAAGGCTGTGATATAATGACACTGCTGGATGCATGTCCTGGTTCACTTATTTTAGGCTTTTTAGCTGTTTTCCAAAGCCCTCCATAACCAGCGCAGTCCTCTGTAACAGCTGAATTCACAAAGCGCATTCCACCATGGCACCTTCAGAAAATAACTCAAAATCTGTGGGATTGTTGTCCTCCTGTGCAAGGACAAGAGGGTAGCACAGAGGAGATCATGTGGAAGATGGGAAAATAGCTCAGAGCCTGGGCCAATGTTTCCTTTCCCTTGTGGCCTGCACATGTCTGCATAAGCTGAAGGGATGTCTCCTCCTCTCTTGGTTCACATTAGTGAAGAATAGATGACATGATGGATTCTGGAGAATGGCTGCATTTTTGGAATCAACCATGAGTGGTCCCTGTTTTACATGCAGCCATAAACAGCAAGGCCACAGGCTTTTCATTTACATTTCCTGTCTCCTGGTCAACTTCAGGGTCAAGGGTGCCATGTAAGAGCAAGTTTTTTTTTTTTTTTTTTTTTTTTTTTTTTTTTGTATTTCTCCTCATGATATGGTCAGAGTCATCCTCCTCAGTGAGATCTCTAGTGACTCCTGACAAATAGCAGTAAGAGGCTGGATACTTAAATTCAAGATGCTCAAAAACCAGATAGAGATCCCTGCCTGAAAAGTCCTGACAGTGGCAG
The DNA here is from genome assembly GCF_907164565.1 of Psammomys obesus. Taxonomy (NCBI): domain Eukaryota; kingdom Metazoa; phylum Chordata; class Mammalia; order Rodentia; family Muridae; genus Psammomys; species Psammomys obesus. Next base: position 3,565,130 of record NW_026596440.1, on the reverse strand, counting down.
ATGCTGTCACGTGCAGAGTTAGGATGAGGAGGGTATTTGGCATAGAGAATATATCCTAGGATTTCATATCCTGAGAAACAGGTGATGTTAAATTGCCATGTTCATGTGAAGCCTCTACACCAGTCTGCTAGAATTATCATGGACATCCATCCTAAAAATGCAATACTCCTGGGTGCCCCTGAAAAGATCTCCATTGTGGAGAAAACATGAATCTTCCATGGTCTTCAGATTAAACAAAGTATTAGAGTCTTGCTCAGCCTGCAGAGTCCACATGGTGAAGGTGAGTCTTGACAAGAGCAGATGAGGTGCTGAGACACACAGACACAGCTTGTGAACAGACTAGATGTCAGCACTGCATAGGTGGACTGAGCAGCACTCAGGGTGGACTGCTATCTGATTCTGGAGAGGCTTTCATTGTGGGCTGCCGGATGTGCCTTTCCTGTGCCTCTTCTTCCATGTGCATCTTAGACTCTTCCAGGGGTTCCCCAACTGGTCAAAATGAACCTGAAGACAGCAAAGGCAGACTTGGGGGTCAGGATGTATCCCAGATCTGAGAAGCAGGTTCTTAATGTGCATGAACTAGTTCTCCACTTTGCTTGTTTTCATTTACCTTCAAAATATTTATCAAAATATCCTTAATGATTGCAGCAATCCTCCAACCCTTGGGAGTAAGAATTTCTTTTGCTACCAAATGTCAAAAATCTACTTACACTACGCCCAGCATTCTTCCTATGTGAGAAGACAATCAGAAAGATGCTTGAATTTATATACTGTCACTTGGAAGGAGAAAGGCTTTCAACTTAAAAAAATGAAATAAGGCTTTTAGAAAGGCTGATTTGAGAAAAGACATGTACCAGTTTACTGAGGTAAAATGTCATCAAGTGCCTCTGCTCCTTCCTCCATGCTCTGATTAGATGCCTTTCACATCATTTGTTTTATAAGTTAATTTTCTTGATACTGTAATCAAGTAACCAGTGAAAGCAAATCATGAAAGGAAAGGTTCATTTTGTAATGTAATGATACTATTCTTCATTTGGGTGGGTCTCCCTCCTCAGCTAGATCAAGCTATAAACTCTCTTACAGGCATGACCAGAGATTTGTCTTCTTGGTGATCCTAGATCCTGATGATGCTAGGTCAACTTGACTATCAATATTAATGAACACAGTGGTCTTCCTGGCATTTGTTTGTCTTCCTGGCATTTATCTGACTGATTTCACACATGAACTTGCCTCTACCTTGTGAATTATTGGCTTGTCAAGGCATTTGATTCTCTGTGGTTGTTGGTGACACCCAGAGACCCAGTCTTTGCAAGACAGCAAACCTGTCTGTATAGTTTATGTTCAGAGAGATGGGACTTGTTTTGAACTTCCTCAGAGGAATGCCATTCCTACCTCACTTCCCACAGGCCAAGAGCTTATTTTCTAGAACTTTTCTGGAAATACAGGCTCTAAAGGCATCCTTCAGTGTCTGACAGTCATTCATGGATATGGAAACAGCCTGACAGTCTTAGTGTCAGCCACTTCCTCAGTGCTGAGAACCTGAACTTCCTTGGGGCCTGTTGGCCTGTGGTCCACACAGAATCACTGTTCCTCCATAGACAGTTCAGTACTTGCCCTTCCTTGCAACTATAGAGCCTGAGGTGCTTCATACCATCCCATAACTCCCTATCTTCCATTCTTCCTCCTCTTCTCCAATGACTCCCCAAAGCTCCTCCTCATTATGCTTCTGGTCTCTATGGCTCTGTCCAGGGTCCTGCCTTCTCCTCCTTTCCTCTCTCCCCCACTGTTGACTCTGCTCCTGAAGGCAGATGAGGAGTCCCCCTCCGCCTTACCTTGGTGGTGCCTTCCCTGACTCCATGGATTCCTGTGCCTTGGTAGTTCTTTGGAAGATGTAATACCATAGCCTCCACCTTCAAGGCCTAAGACATGCTAATAGCCTGCCTCCTAGGCTGGCCTGCTGACATGGAAGAAGCAGTTATCTTCTCCCACGCTCTGCAGATTTTATTTAGAGAAGATTCTGATGTGATGAAAATCACCAAGGAGGAGTGCTACCTTTACCTCCTAGTTTCAGAATCACATCACAGAATGTCTGTATCAGCACTGAGGGAGCAGCATGGAGGACAGTGCAAGGAAGATACCAAGACAGGTATCTGCTGAGCAAGAGAGCCCTGTGGAGCCCAGAGGCCCCAGTAGAGCACATTTCAAAGACTTCAGTAGGCAGACTGACATGAGCTGAGGGTGTTCTCCAGGCTGCAAGGTTCAATGATTTATTCTTGAAAGGCAGGTTATGGGTAATTTGCCTCAATATGAAGCTGAGTCAAGTGGGAGGCAAATAGGATTGAGCACTGAAGGTGAATTTAAGGATGGCCCCAAAGAGGTGCAAATGATTGTGAGAGGCAAGACTCTTTGCTGATCTGCTTCAGAGAGAAAACTCATTGTCCACATGAGCTGTCTGCTTCAGAACATGAGTACTCATTGACGATGCCAGGATGAAACCCACAGTGTGGGTGAGCACCAATGTTATAAAATACTAAATAGTAATCCTTCTTTTTTGAAACTCTTAGAATATGCTTTGGCATGGCCCATGAGAAAACTTGGAAACTGAAGGCCTCAATAACAACAACAAAAAGCCTCACAACCCTGTTTAAGCTGGCCTGTCTTGTAGCAAGCTTCCTCAGACCATACCTTCAAAACTCAACATTTAACAAATTCCATCTTCACTTGAAATGGCACACACGATACAGGCCCTAGGTAGATCACTGAGCAGGTGGAAACATGCACTAATTGTTTACCTTTAAGTCAGCTGTAAGCAGCTCACCAAACAATTAAGACATAGTTATTTTGCCAGTGTGAACTTCTCTCTCTGGTAATGGCCAGAGGTGACACTAGCCTCACCTAATACCTGGAAATTCATGTCCTCATGGGCCAGAAGTACCTAAAAGACATTTTAGAATTATAAATAGTGCTATAACAAACAGTTCAGTCCACACTGAGACCCAGGACGGATAGGGGAACATGAATAGTGGAGCCCACATAAATATGTTTCTACACTGGCCATAAGACACATGTTCAGACAGCCTGTTCTTAGTTAGTCTTAAAAGGCCAGCTAATGTAAAAATAAATAAGTAAATGGTACCATGTGGCGTGGAAAGCCCAGATCCCTTGCTCAGGCAGATAGGTAGCATGAATTAAGTCAGGTGAATACTCAAAAGGCACTATCGTGTGTGTGTGTGTGTGTGTGTTTCTTTCCTCTCTGTTGTACCTAATGCTATACCCTGTCTTTTACTCAAAGACATGGGCATTTCAGGGTGATATTTTACAATGTTTACATTGATTCCCTTGTCTGACTTACTCATGGGCTCCTTGAATGTTCTGGTTTCAATTAAAAAAAAAACACGTTTAATAAATTAAAAAAAAAAAAAACACTACTGGCCAGAAGGAGAGAATCAGAGTAGCCCTGAATTCGCTATATAGTTGAGGATGTATTAGAACTCCTGAGTCTCTGCCTCCAGCTCTCAAATGTAGGGATTACAACTGTGTGTTACCAGACCCAGCCTGGTTTAGCATTTTCACATTGGCATCATCATATCGTTCACATTTATTTAACATAAGTACTCCTTGAGCACGGCTCCAACTTTCTGCAGGAGCCTTCTCTCCACATTGTTTTCTTTTCTCCTGGTTCCTTTTAGTGGCTCAAACTTTCTTTTAAAAGTAATTATTTTGATATAGGTATACAGTAAAATTAGTTTCAATGTGATTACTTTGATTTTGGTTTATCTGTTTGGACTTAGAAATGTTTTTATTAGTTATTTGAAAATTTTGCTCATTTTTTTTGATCATATTCACCTTTCCTTCCTTGCCTCTTTTCATATGCACCTCTTCCCTTTACATCCAACACTGGGTCTTTTTTCTCCCATCATGGTAATTTCTTTTCTTTTTTTGTGTGTTTGTTTTTTTTTAATTTTTTATTTAACTTTTATAATTACACTTTATTCATTTTGTATCCCCCCCAGAAGCCCCTCCCTCCTCCCCTCCGGATCCCACCCTCCCTCCCCTTTCTGCATGCATGCCCCTCCCCAAGTTCACTGATAGGGGAGGTCCTCCTCTCCTTCTTTCTGATCTTAGCCTATTAGTTCTCATCAGAAGTGGCTGCATTGTCATCTTTTGTGGCCTGGTAAGGCTGTTCCCTGCTCAGGGAGAGGTGATCAAAGAGCAGGCCAATCAGATTATGTCAGAGGCAGTCCCTCTTCCCATTAATATGTAACCCATTTGGACACTGAACTGCATGGGGTACATCTGTGCAGGGGTTCTAGGTTATCTCCATGAATAGTCCTTGGTTGGAGTATGAGTCTCTGGGAAGTTCTCTGTGTTCAAATTTTCTTGTTCTGTTGCTCTCCTTGTGGAATTCCTGTCCTCTCCAGCTCTTGCTATTTCCCACTTCTTACATAAAATTCCATTCACTCTGCCCGACAGTTGGCCATCAGGCTCAGCATCTGCTTTGATAGTCTGCAGGGCAGAGGCTTTCAGAGGCCCTCTGTGGCAGGTTCCTAGGTTGTTTCCTGTTTCCTTCTTCTGGCTTTCAGAGGCCCTCTGTAGCAGGTTCCTAGGTTGTTTCCTGTTCTCTTCTTCTTCTGATGTCCATCCTCTTTGCCTTTCAGGATGGGGATTGAGCATTTTAGTTAGGGTCCTCTCTTTTGCTTAGTCTGTTTAGATGTACAGATTTTAGCGGGTTTATCCTATGTTGTATGTTGGTAATTTCTTTTCTACCAAAAGATTATTGGGTACATGACCTTCCACTGTGATGGACTTACCAGAAGCTAGAGTATTAAAGAAAATGAGCCCATTCTCTCATACCAACTATCAAGTGCAAAAAACTCTTCTTTTAGTGGTGCGCCTTCATGCCTAACTTCTATTCTCCACGGGATTTTTTTTTTTGGCTTGGGCTTGCAAAGGGTTTGTGCTAATGCTACAACTGTGAGTTCATGTGTGCACATCTTTGTGTCCAGAAGAAGCAGTTTCCTTGTGGTAGTTCACTACTGTCACTCTTAAATTTTTTCTTCCCCCTTTTCTGCAATGATTCGTGCATCTTTGGAGGACAAGATGTCTATGTGCTCTAAGTATTATGAAACATTCTTGAGTCTCTTGATCTCTGTATCTTGGACAGTGATGGATCTCTGTGTTAATTAGTGATCACAAACAGAAGTTTTTTTGATGAGGACTGGGGAATGCCTCACTCTATGAATATAATGTTAAGTCATTAAGGAGTTTGGTTAATACTATGTATTTTAGCAGAATAATAGCAGTAGGTTCTTTCCTAGGTTACATGATGCATCTAATCATATGTTCTTTGCTGCAATAATTGTTTCAAGTGTGGAGTGGACCTTAAATTTACTTTTTAAAAAGTAGTTGGTTATTCCCAAAATGACCATGTCACTATTGCCCCAATGGGGTGTCTTGTCAAGTCATTGTTGTAGCTCAGAGGACTCACAGATAGGTGATATTTATGACTTATTTATTCACAGCACCATAGCATTCATTCCCCAAAACGCCCCAACATGCTTTTTGGTCATGGTGTTTTACCACAGCAATAGAAACCCCAACTAAGATTATTAACAATAGCTTGTAATGTTTGGATGGTCTTTGAAAACTCATTGGTGAATAACTCCAAAAGAAGTATGTGCTTCCTAGGTTTTTTTTTAATTGAGGTGTGATTTGTATGCCAATATGATTCAGGTTGAGGTAATAACTTAATAAACCTAAAGTATTCCCATTGCAAGCATTAGGATTTAGGGTGGTCCTATCACAATCCGAAGAAAGAAAGCACAGCAACAACAAAAAAGCCGAGTTTGGTGTCCTCGCTCTCTTGTAGTCATATATTGGAGAAGGTGAACAAAAGGATTTCTTCCCTCAAGCCCAGCCTGCTTGGCAAGTTCCAGATCAGTACCCTGTCATTCGCAGGTTAAGAACAGCAGCTGAAGTCATCCTCCGACCTCCACACGTACCCACACTCGTGTTCACACACACACACACACACACACACACACACACACACACACACACACACGTGCATGTGTGCACCTGAACACACATTCACATACATGAACACGCACACAGAAACCCACCTTCACTCACTTACATACACTCACACACACACTCTCTTACCCTTCTTTTTACAAGGTAAACAATGGATTTTAGTACATTTACAAAGCTCTATAACAATCACAACTAATACTAAAACATTTCTCATCACATCAAAAAGAAAATCTGCCCCTTCTTAATCCTATAATTTTTAGAATGTCTAAGGTCAATTGCGTGACCATGGTAGTTATTGAGATACCCTAGTACTTTTCTGTTGGACCTGTAGTATCTACATTGAAATGGGAAATTTCTCTGGCCCTTTAAAGTGGCCAGAGAACCAACAGATGTTTACAATGTAAACATTCAGGAGGCTATAAAAAAGCTAGTCTGTTCTCTAGCGTGTATTGTCAAATGGCACTTGGAGTGTAGAGACATTATGCATGCTGCCAGTGCATCTCTTGGAGGCCAGGAAACTCAAATGTGGTGAAAAATATTATCTTGATAAATACTAAGTGTGTAGAAAATGTCATTAATCTAAGAAAGCATGCCGTCCAGCTACCAATCACAATTATAGATTATCTATTCAAGCATCCCTGAGAGTGTGTTCTCTTTGCCTTCCTTCCCTGAGCTATGAGAGAATTAATTTAATTCAAGTTTTGTCTCATAATTTCAAGGCAGACCACCCTCTGGGCATCAATCCCAGGCTGGCTTTATCAACAGCAGCACAACTCTGACAGTTGAAGCTTGCATCTAAAAACACACAGTGAGGGAAGCTTTCACAACAGAGCCAGACATTGACTTTCAAAATAGCCCTGTCTACTGCATGCAATCTTGATAAAGTGACTTTTCCATAAGGGGCTTGCTGGGTGGATGACTGATAGCAGAGCTGTCTCTCCTGGGGAAAAGGTGGCATCTCCAGCTTATATCAACTCACTTTCATTGGAAACAAAAGTGTAAGTAAAAGGCACAAGTTAATCCTCTTCTGTGGTGCTATGGCTTGGGAGGACACCTGTCCTTCTTCTCTCTTATGGGATAAGTCGGGGGCTCACTCCTGGGGTCACAGAGGATTTGGCTGCTGCTTTTATGACATCTTTGTGATGTCATAGCCATCACTAACCTGTCTCGTTTCTGCAAACAAGGGGGAATCCATATAGTTCCTACCTTTTTATTCAGAATGATTTTTTTTTTTTTAAGTAGAACACTAGGACAGATCTATCAGCCCAGTCCATTCTGCTTGGCTAAAGGTTCAATAATTACCTTTTCTGAAGGAGACATCTCTGTCTATAAGAAGAGAAGTTATGCACAATTTTCTTGATAGACAGTAGTTATAAAGAAAAAAGAAGCCAGTAAGAACCACTTTAAAAATATGCAACACTTTAGTTGGTGGAGAAATACACATTAAAATTATTTTGCAATTTCATCTCACCACAATCACAAGGTCTAGATTAAAAAAAGGAGTGATGACAAATGCCTGCATGGAGCTGAAAGGGAAACACTTATTCCCTGCTGGTGGGGATGGAAACTGGTGCAGCCACTATGAAAATCAGTGTGAATGTTGCTCAGAACCCTAGAAGTAGATCTACATAGTATCAAGCAATACCACTCTTGAGCAAATACTCAAAGGACTCCATATTATACTGCAGAGATGCCTGATTATCTATGTTCACTTTTGCCCTATTTATAATAGCCAAGAAATGGAAACAGCCTAAAAGTTTTTCAGATGATGGGAAATAAAAAAAATGTCTTATACTTACACAATGAAATATTATTCATGTTAAGAGAAATGAAATTCACAGGTAAATGGATTTATGTGAAAACAAAAATACTGAGAAAGATAATTCAGAACCAAAAATCCAAATGATACATTTTTTTCGTTGATTTGTGGATGTTACCTTTGAATCTTCAGATGTATGTGTTTTATTTGGAGTATTCATTGAGGTCAGGAAATTTGTAAGAGCCTATAGGGGGGAGTTGCAAGGGGGAGGAGATAGAGCTCAGTGGTGTAAAGAGATAAAGGAGACTAATGGAAAAAGAAGTTTCAAAAGAGGTGAGGGCTGAGAATGCAAAGTAGAGGAATACAGGGGTGGATAATTAACACTAAAGGGTCTTCAAAAACATCATAAGGAAACCTACTGCTGTTGAAGCTTCCTAAATATATACATATACAAACTTAAAAAGAGTTTAACAAAGTTACCCTATAATGAGGTGCTAATTGTCCTATTAGACACCACAGGGTAACAAATAAAAAGTCAAGTGCAGGACTGTGTTTCTTCTTCTGGAGTTGTTGGACAGTGAGGTCCCATAGGCATTACAAATGATTCTGAATGATGTCGGGTATTCTCCAGAACTTGATGAAAATACCTTATTGTTGAAGATACCATGTATCTGAGTCATAGAAGGTGGAAAAATCAAGCTTGGACTGACCTGGAAGCTTCACTCCCTACTGGATACCTTTCATAGTTCTGGAAGGTGGTATGCATATTTTCAGAGGATAAAAAAAACAATCATCAATATCATCCAGCAGTGAAGCCTGTGAGCTACAACAGCAACCTGCCTGGCAGGACTTGTACAACAATGGCACAGATGTCATGGGTATAACCAACCACCTTTCAGTTTGACTTAATGTCCACTTCACAAGATGAAACCCTTACCTGGAACCATTTTCAGAGACAAAAACTGATGGCTAGACAGGTCCTAGGTGAGAACCTACTACTATTAGTCTGCTCAACCCTCATTAGAGAAGCTTCTGTGTATGGTAGTTGGTGATCAATGCAAAGACCCACTACTGGAAATTGTACATAAGACAGAGAAAGAGAGAGAGAGAGAGAGAGAGAGAGAGAGAGAGCAGAATACATGACCCTAAATAGCACAGCAATATTCTGTTGCTTAGATTTCATTGTGAAAGAAGGTTTAGAAAGTTTGTAAAAAAAGTTGTTGGACAACCACAGGGAAATGGTGTTTTACAGACATGAAAGGCCAGTTACACACATGAACTCAGAGTATGCACAAGAGTTGTATAAGCTTGTATCAGACAAAAGTCCCAGAATGGAGATGGGAAATGAGCACAAAGTCTCATCCATGATGGGGAGCTATTGTCAATTGGTAGCTCTCAGGAGAAAGAAAATCAGTTTTCTTTACATGTGTGGCCCTTGATAGGTAACCACAGTTCAGTTGAAGCATATAACATCAAGAGTATGTGAGCATCACAAGTTGGACTGCACATATGGGTACACAAAGTTGGATGGATAGGGAGCAGGGGAAGAACTGAAAGAATTAAGAAGATCAGGTTATAGTATATGAAATTCTCAAAGAACTAATGGAGCATTTTTAAAAGGCAGAGACCTTATAGTCATTATGAGAAACAGTATCCATTATTAAAAAAAAAAAAAAGGAAAAGAAAACAAATCCAGAATTTAGACATTGTGTTTCGAGCTTTTCTTTTGCTGATTTGGCAAACAATCTTACCTTTAGCACTGATAAAACCTGGAATGTTATGTACATATTTATGGGTTTGTTTTTTTTTTTTTTTCAACTTGGACAAGTTTTCACCTAAGTTCCTCGTGAGACCTGAATCTCAGGATAAGAACTTTGGAAATTACCTGGTGGGCATTTGTGTCTGCATTGTTTTCTGCCTTTAAAAACTACTTCAGAGCACATGATGGTTCTGTGATCTCTATGACAGTGACTTCGGTCAGCTGCTGATATGAGAAATACAATGTAAAATCCAGGGATATAGTGTGTGTGGGTGTTGGGGTGGTCAGTGATTTGTTCCCAGCCGGGCTTCAGCAGGAAGAGGAAACTGCCATGGGGGGAGGGTGGATTCTTGAGTTCCTAAAATAGGAAGACATTGATGAATGTCCACTGTGCCTTCCGGAGGCTGCCTCTGATCTCACCTGGCTGCTGTGCATTTCTTAGGGCATAGGCATACCTCTCATCTGGAGGAATTTTCTTTACAGTAAGGCAGTGTCTTATTCCCAGGACCTTTGCAGAAAAGGAATCCTGGAGACTACCTAAGTGCTCTGCAGGCCTGGAGCCTCTTAGGAAAGATGTTCACATGGGATCCAGTTACCCACACTATGATGAACCTACAGTTCTAAGAGTCCCACATCAGACAAACCTGCTCTGGAGCGCCCATCACACTTCTTCGCTTCCAGCACAGCTACCCAAGATGACAGTGATGAAGGGAAGAGTCTCCAGGGAGCCTGGCTCCCTCCAGTCTGTAGCTTTCTTTGGAGGTTGGTGGTGAGTATCTGTCATTGGTATTTCTTCTGCAGAATCTCATCTTTTAGATGGTCTGAAATGGAAGCCGTGTAGTGTTTATGTGGTTTTAGACATCTGGTGATTCGTAATCATTAAGATCTCAGTTTGATCTTCAGCACCATTGTTAAAAAAAAAAAAAAAAAAAAGGCCAGGTCCAGTGCCATGCTGTTCCCATCCGGGTGCTGTGGAGGCAGAAACAAGGAGGATTCCTGGGCCCTCCTGGCCAGTAATCCCAGACTTCCTGGCAAGCTCCAGTCACCTCAAAACCAATAAATAACAGGTCCTGTGAAATAACAGCAACTGAGACTGTCTCTGGCCTCCACCTGTCTGTGGTCACACACATGCACCTCCATATAAAGGGACATACACACAGACACAAACACACATGTTGGACAATAAGACAAAAAGGCAAGAGACCCTGTGAAGAAAATGAGAATTTTACTTCTTGCAAGTTTAGACAGTGTGGAGACCCCACGGCTTCCCCCTGAAATGCACAGGAGGCCTGAAGACACATTTGCAAGGCAGAGTTGCTGCTTTCATTAAGCCTCCACTTAAAGAGAAGTTTTCATTATGTGGAAATAAAATAAAATTCTCAATTTTCATCCCGTTGGTGCCTGGGGACACAAGCAGATGCTCTATAGCACTTTCTCACAAGGCAGAGAGCACATTGGTACAGTGTGAAGGGGATGCCTAAGCGATGTCTGCAATGCTCTGTGCTCACTGCAGCCGGAGACTGTCACAGAGTCTGGCAACAGATGGGGTTTGAGTTGCTCTTAAGCTCCAGTCTCCATTTTGCTTTGATGCAGAGTTCCAAAGACAGCTTTAAGAGAACTTTCAAAGCTAACTTTCCGGATTGCTGAAGTGCGTAACATTGAGGAGGTATCGCACCAAAGCGTGAGAAACATTTAGGTATGCCTTTTATGTGTCATCTTTGGGGGACTAGATTATGTTCTGGCTTTTATCAGTAAAGCTGTTTTCTAAATAATGTGTTTGTGCACCCCAGGCTTTACTACCATTTCTTAGAATTTCACCCTTTTCCCTGAACCCCTGACAGGGAGTTTGTGATGAGACTGCTGCAGAAAAAGAGATGGTTGCTGAAGTCTGCGATGCTCAGCTAGTGGGATGTTTCCTGTGTTCACAAGTTGCCTCTGGGTCAGTGGATAGATCTGGGAGCAGGGAGCCCAGCTGCAAAGACACTTGCATTTCCTGGGCCTCATGTCTTCACCAGGTCAAAGTGCACACAGCAATGCTCAGGAGCCTGGGGTCAGAGGTTATCACAATAAGGCAGAGATTTGAATTCATGCCAGCTGAGACCACAACAAGGTACTAGGTGTTTCTCTGTTTCATGTTTTGTTTCCATTAGAAAATAAAAGCCCCAACTCCAGGCCGTGGGTGCGATAAACACACATCTCTAGGGCACAGTGGTATATGTCCCTGTAAATATAGCATGTCTGTTCCATGTGTCAGTTTGTGCTTGCACATATGTTACAACATGCATATAGAACTTCCAAATATTGTGAGAAATGACGAGAAGCAACTATATTCCAGAAGTTTTCTATTTCCACCTTTCCACCTCCATGCATTTTTCTCAAAGATAGTCTGTTCCTTCTGTGACAAGTGTTCCACTTATATGTGTGTGTATGTATGTATGTATGTATGTATGTATGTATATATATATATATATATATATATATACACACACATATATTCGAGTCAATATCTGTATTTATGGCATCAATACCATGTTTATGCCAACATCCATGTCTATATCTATCGATATGTGACTATCACTATCAATACCAAGTAAGGCCCTTGCTAGTGTCTCTACTTGCAGCTGCAGCTATGTAACATTTTCCTCATTATCTAGATCCACCTATATTTACACAGACAGCCACTGTACCTGCATCTACTTGTCTGTCTCATCTAGCTGTATCTGTGTCTATTTGCTTCCATGTCTACCACTGCAATCACTTCAGCAACTTTTACTGATAAAAATCATCCATGAAAAGGCATGAGATGCCTGAGCCTAGAAACTAATTATCCCAGTGCCTGTGATTTGTGTGAGCTCACTTTGCCACCCGCGTATTTAGAGTCAAATTAGTATAGGCCTGTCTTTCCCTTCCAGGGTGGCTAACAGGAGTCAGCCCACATTGCTGTCCCAATACTGAGCCAACCACCTTCTATTCACCAAGCCTCCACCTCTGGATGAGAGCCTCTGTATTGGTCCTGTGTATGGATCTGTGAGCTCTGTATTCCTGCTACTCCATGAGGCTTGGGCATGCAGGCTGTGGGCTGCAGTTTAGAAGAAGGGGATACTTAGGGAGTGCCAAGAGTTTTGGAGAATCTGCAAGAGCTTTTCTGAGTGAATTACTCCTTCCTCTCAATGGGAATCAAGGCCGATTCTGGGGCTCTTTTTCTGTTTAGTGAACATGTTTGTGCCAAACCCAGCTGTTCCCGAAGGGACACTTCACTACTGAAAGGAAAAACTGATGTCTGCATGGGCAACCTGCAAGAGACCGATTTCCTCTGCAAAAGAGGGCTGCCTTATTCTGTGCTGAAAACTCTTCTGTAGGCTTTTTTCCTCCTTTTACCATTTGATCCTGACCTTTATGGAACAAAAGAAGTCCGGTGCTAACTGTGTTTCTCCAAACAGTGTCTATCTGTGCATTATATAGTTAACATTGATTATAAATCATGTCAGCTCAGCAAACCCTATATGTCCCTTCCCCCACTACAGAAGACATTTTCTGCCTCTTGCCTGCTTTAGAATGGGAATGTTCCTTCTTTTGGAAGGACTCAACACTTCTAATTGTATTTACTTAGATTAAAAGCCAGGATGACATTGTGTCGGGGCCAGAGGATGTGAGGGTGATGGTGCCCATCTGATTTACCCTGTAGCTCATTTACCCCGTGGCTCATTTCCTGACCAGGCTGACTGCTCAGCTTCCTTATCCAAAAGACAGCTTACAGAAAGGCCTGGCAAGGCTGAAGGTCACATGTTCAGTTCACATCTCCAGACAATTGCATCAGTGGCTTTAAGAAGTGTACAGCTTTGATGTGTGATGTAAACTTCCTCCATGTCTCCCTTTCCCAAAGATGGTAAGGACAGCAGAAGCAGTGAGAGGGCTGGCCATCAGCTGCCTCATGTATGTTCCAATGGTGCCAGAGTCAACATGTGTCGCCTGGAGTTTTCATGGTACTTTAAGTATCCCAAATGCCATCAGCTCACATGGGGCTGATGTGATTGTAGGCACATCACTCCTAAGGCTACAGAGACTCACTCTTTCCCATCCAGCTGACTTTAGCATAAAAGTAAAATTGAATCATAGCAATGAAATTTTATCTCAACTCTCTTCATTCTCCATGAGAGTTAATAACAGGAGACTTTTCTTTCTCTCCCTCTCTCTAAGTAGCATAAGAGATATGAAATTGAAATTAGCATATCTCCTGAATTTTAAGTTTCCAATAGTTTTCACTAAATCGACTGAAGTGTGAGTGTGGTGCTAGACTCCTCTATTATTGCTTTATTGTAAATGTGGGCATTTCTGGGAAGAGAAAAGCAAAGGAAGATAGCATGAGGTAATGAGAGAAAAGTCATGACAAAACCATGATCACAAGTCAAAGTAATGAGACACACGTCTCCCGGAAGCACTCTCCACTGCATGCTCTGTGCTCAGCCTCATTGGCTATGCCCTGTACCGGTGCTATGTAAGGCTACAGAGGATACGCTCTGTCTAGAATGGGAGCTGTTAGCTGTGCAGGCTGATGAACACGACAGGGCACACCCAATAACCTTCCACAGAACCTAGTGTCTTTCTTGATGTGGAGTCCACTGGAGAAATAAAACCAAACGAAAAGCATTCCAGGCGAGAGGAGTGATGCCTAATAAGAAGAAACCTTTTCAGGGATGGGAAAGGGACTCAGGAAGTTCTTTTGTAAGTTCACACTGAACGGGGCCAGGGTTAGGAAACAAGGCTATTTGAGAGGTAGGGAAGTATCTTGGACTATTAAACCTGGGAGATTGGTCTGAGTCCCAGACTGACTTCTACCCAGTGGGCTAAGAATTAAGCCATTCAAGTGTGATGGAGCCTCACTGGGGAAGCATCAGCCATCAGCTTGCCTGTCCCCCTTTTTGATGCAGCCACTGCAGGACTCAAGAAACCCATGAGGCCTTTGACAGTCAGCACTGGAAGAAGTGATGGCCCCTGACTATGAGCTCTGGTTATGGAAAATGTATTTGCACAAAACTCAGTGGGCTGGTTTGAATAGCAGTGAAGAGAAGATTAACCCTCTGTGGAGCAGCTGAGATTGGAGATGTCTCTAAAAGGTGTGTCCCAGTTCCCAAGAAGATGACCTCAGAATCAGAAGCAAAAGTATTCATGCACTATGCTTCACAGAGAAGGACGTGGCCCTATCACCAGGGTATTCTGGCATGATCTTAGTGGTCTCACCATAGTTGGGGATTTTGTGATTTCCTTGGGTTTCAAACAAGTTTTTGAAAATATTTGAAGTGGAACTCAACCCTCTCAAAGGTTTTCAAGAAACCAAATCACACTATAAACAAAAGCAGTGCAAATACAAGAGTGCTCTCAGAGGTGAGCTGCCTCTGAGGGATGAGCTCTGCTCTTTGTGGGTCCCAGCAACTGCAAGTCCGCAGCCCACAAACTGCTCAGTGGCTTCCATCTCTGGACTCACTTCTGAAGTCAAGGTCACCTGTCTCACAGTTGGGAAGGCTGGGCCATGGAGGGGTGCATCCTCAGCCTGTGCTTCTCTGGAGTATCCCTTGATCTTTGGGAGGGACTCTGTGGGTCTCTGTGGGGTAGCATTATGACACCTCATTGGGATATTATGTGACAGTTATGGAGAATAAAAAAAAGTGCCATGGGATGGGTGAACAGAGGTACCATAGGGCTCTAGTCTAGAGCTGACCATGTCAAAATGATCTGTCTTCTGACCAGTAACCAGTAACCAGCATCCAGTGACAAGTTACCAGCATGCAGTGACCAGCATCAGTGACCATCATCCACTTCTACTAACGTCTGTTTATACTCACAACCAGCTGCGGAGTCACCACTGTATGCAGCAGTGAGAGGAGAATGGGAATAATTTGTGAGATCAAAGGAAACCAAAAGACACACAGGGGCTGTGGGATTTGTGCCAGGACACTTCACACCTGAGCTAAGGTCTCAAAGTTTATAACACATTAATAACCTTTAATTACTTTTCTTTTTTAGGTTAAAAAATGACCAAAGAAGAATAGTATTATCCTGTAAAAGGTAAAACCACTTAATGTTTTTTTCTTTTTTTTCTAAAGAGAGAAGCCAAGAAGTTATTATTGAGAATGAAACTCTGTTCTTCTGTCCTTTCGGAACCAGGACACTGTCAGACTCAGTGATGGTTCGTTGCAGGCGCTATGTCATATTCTAAGGAGTACATTAATATTCTCAAATTGGAGAAGTTGACTAAGAAATAAAATAGACAAAATCGTGTGTATACACTTCCACAGTCTAATATTTTTCTTTAGTTCAAATCTTTAATAACACTAGATTCTGAAAAGCAAAGTTTTCAAGTCCAGGTGGAAAGCCTCCCAGATGAGTTGCTGTTTTTTAAAAGTTATACTATATGTGTAAGTCTGCATGTTTGTGTGCCACACACATTCAGTATACCCTAGAGGCCAGAAGACAGCATTAGAGCCTCTAGAAGTGGAATTACAAACAGATATGAGCCACCTCGGTGGTGCTGCGAATTGAATCTGGTCCTTTGTCTTAACAGTCAGTGCTCTTAACCCCTGAGCTGTCGCCCCAGGTCCCCAAGGAAACTTATTAAAGCAGTACAGACATATATGTGCTTACATTAACAAGTGATGCCAATGGGTGTTAGTGACCACTATCCTAAATATGCAAATTGCAAGAGTTTTTCTTTAGCCAGTTGTGCTAAGGGATTTATAGGGCTTTTTTTTTTTTTCAATAAACAATCTACATCCGGACTCTGAAGGGGAGAGTGGAGCAAGCACTACAGCACAGACACGTCATCTTTCTTGGGGCTGTGATCTGGGAGAAGTCATTGCGTGCTTGCTTGTTGTACACTTGATTAAGGGTCAATACAGAGTGGAGTTGCTTCTGCTCAGAGTGCAAACTTGATACTTCCAATTAAGAAGCAAGTCACTGTGCTGTTTGTCTGACAGTCGCAAACAGACCAGGCGGGAAGGGGGGACTAGCAAGGACTAGGGGAGAGATGCCTCTTACGGTATGTATTTTAACTTGGTGTGTGCAGACACATCTGACTGCTATGAGCTTGCCAGCTGTTTTGTTCAACATGGATACTTACCTGCATGCCACAGCTATTAAAGAGAAGCTGTCACAGGGCCCTGGAGAATGGGTGAAGTTATAATAATGAAAAACTGTATGCTGTAGGAATTATATAAAGTTATTAATTTTGTGTATGACATGCACATATGTATGTTGGGTGTACAGGCACATATGTGTTCACATGAATGTTGTTAGAGGATAGCCTAGGCTATCATTTATCAGTTAGCAACTTCTCTTTTGGTGGATTCTCCCCTCCCAATCTCCCTGCTCCTCCTTTTCCCCTACCCGTTTGTCCCCAGTTCTCACCTTTCAGTTTATTCTATTATCTTCCTCCCTCTCTGACCATTAATGCTGCTTTTCTCTAGTCTTGAGTTTCCTTTTAAAGACAGATCTCTCCCCACCCAGGGCTTTCCAAAAAGGCTAGGCTACTGGTCACCAATCCCCAGGCATGCACTTATCTACTTTTCCCAGTGTTGGGATTACAACAAACATTATCATCATGTCAGGGTGGTTTTCTTTTTGTTGTTGTTGGTGGTTTGGGGAACAAATTTACACTCCCACGCAAGCACTTTACTAACTGAAGTATTTGTCTAGTTCCTATATTTTTTTCAATAATAAGTATGTGTATGTGTGTGGTGTGTACATAAATGTGCGTATGAGCATTTGTGTGTGTTCACTTGTGTGTGTTGTATATAATGTATGTGTGAGTGTTTGTATGTGTGTATGCATGTGTGTATGTGTGCATGTATGTGTGTTGTGTGTGTAAAAGTATGTATGAGTGTTTATGTGTGTGTACAAGCATGTGCATGAATGTGTACATGAGCATGTACATGTTTTTGTGTATTTGTGTGTGTGCATGTGCACTCATGTGCTGTAGAGGCCTATGTAGGCTGCCTTCTTCCATCATTCCGGAGCTCTTCTCTGTGTGTGATCTCTTTAGCACCAGGATGACATTGCATACCCTCCTGAGCCTACTTTGAAACCAGTGCTGAATTCATCTTACAGACTTCCTATTCTAGGTGAGTGACCCACCAGCTTTTCCCTGTGCCCACAGATCAGACCTCCCATTTCTCAGGCATTCCTGACAGGGCCATCACCCACCCCACCTGCATGAAGGATCTCTGTTGGTCATATTCTCAACTGTCCCCCCCAATAGTTGTCCCTTCGGTCCTGAACCAGCCTCTCTCTGGGTTGTGCCATCTCTGCCAGCTCCCTGCTTGCATCTCCATGATGACACATTCCATGGCCAATGTGTCTCAACATTGCCTCTTCTGTCCTATCCCAAACTCTGACATTTCTCTCTTCATAGACTGTGTGAAGAGGCTGACTTCTCCCAGCCCATGGCTCTCCAGCACTCTTTCAGTATTACCCTGTGATGCCTGACTGGCAAGGCTTGCCCACACATGCATTAGCCACACGAACACCATGGGAGTATCTTGTCACTGTCTGTCCTCCTAAGATAAAACCTGTACCTTGCACAGTGATTTGTCCAAGAACCTGTGAGTGGGCAGGCTCTAGTAGAGAACCTATTAATATTATTCTGCCTATCTGATATTATTCTATTCATGTGCACTGTACTCAGCTGACTCCTGGAACAAAGCATTTCCATCTCTCATCAGAGATCTTTCTACTTGTAGTAGGTGGCAATTAACACAGAGACAACTGTGTCAAAGCACAGGGAATAAGAGATTGTCGAATGTTCAGTCTTCATTGGAATGTCTATGTCATACCCCTTCTTCCCGTGGCTCAGGGATCATTTCAGGAGAGGGAACAGAAATGTTGTGAGAACCACTGTTGGTAGATGTCTAAAAAGAACCTGTGTTCTGGACACAGAGGCACAGCTGCACAAATGAACTCACAGAGATGTGTGAGATCAAGTCAGACCGAATGACAGCGTGGGGCAGGGAAGGGAGCACAGGGTCTTAGCCCCGTGCTGTGTGAAATTATCCAAGGACTAATTAAAAAGAAATGAGTGGCGGAAACAAAGGAATGAATCCTTTTGCATGATGCCCCTGAATTGAATGTGGTGCCCAGCACAGAGAGGGGCATCAACTATGCACTTCAATTGTCCTACTTCTCTTTAGTGAACATTTTGTTAAATATGTAAAACAAAACAAAAAAGCATTTCCTGTGTGGAAACCAAACCAGGATTTGCAGATCACTCTCATTTGGTGCTTTGGCTGTTAACTCAGATGCCCAAACCATAGTGCCAGGAGGAAAAGGTGAGTACTGTCTCTATCCCTTTTCAAAGGAGAACTTCCACAGAAAGCTGAAAAGGAGCATTTCTCCCTCTTGTAACTAGTGTGAGGATAACAAAGTACAGGGAAGTAGAACCACAACTCCTAGGACACAGGCAGCCTTATGTGAACAGAAACTGGATACCCATCATGAAGATCATGGCCTTCAGAGCTCACGAAAGGCTATGATGTAAAGGGTGAGGCTCTGAATCACTTGTGAAGAATGTTTCCTTGAAGCCACATGTCCAGGGCTTAGTTCCCAGCTGATGACACCATGGAAGCACCTCACTGGAAGGAGTTGAGGCCACTGGGATCATGCATTCAGAAGGAGTATAGAAACAATAGTCTCCTCGCCATCTCTTACCTCCCCCACCGCTGCGGCCTGGACTCCACCACCGTGTGCTCCAGCCATGGTGGCAACAGACTAACTGGGGCAACTCACAGTGAACTCAAGCATGCAAACCCATAGGTCAGAACAAAAGTCCTTTCTGAAAGACACATGTGAGGAGTCTTTCAGACTCTTAGATACTTTAGTCCCTAATCCATGGTGGGGATATTAGCTCTGCTTGTTTGCCAGAAAGGATGGAAAATATCAGATGTGGAATTTTATCATTTCCTGTAAAGTTTGCTCGGAGCGTGTTTTTCCTGAACAGCAAGTGGACAGGGTGTTCGTGGAGCCATGCTTAGGAGTGAATGCCAGCTCCCCTCTAGCAAGTCTCTTCGGGTCGGTCATGTGCCCCACAGTTCCTGCTTTTCCCCCTCATCACTTCTGTCTCCTCGCTTTGCCCTCCAAGAAGGAACTGAGGAATAATGTTAGCATGCTGTTTCTCCTTCTATTGTTTCTTCTTCCATTTTCAATAAAATCCTTTCAAAAGGTGACCAGATGCCAAGGAAACTGCTCTCATCTCTCCATGCCTGGCTTTTTCTCCACTTCTTTTTGCTGGTATCCCCAAACCTTCCCAGAGCTGCCTTCCTTTTGATTTCATAGAAACTTTAACCACATTCACTTCAGGGCATGTCCCATGCTCATTCTTTTGTTCTGTATTTTTGCCATCTACATTTCCAGGCTTAACTTCAGGTCATCTCTCTACCCACTCCAGAGTTCATTTGACCTACTCTGCTCCTCTCAAACACTTCATTCATAAAATGCCTAAGTGTGTAGACTTCAGAATACAATGTCTGATGCCCACCATCACTTAAAGTATGTGAATATATCACAGTGTGCACACTGAGCCCAGTACCTGAGACCAGGGCACTACATTCAGGGATGGATGGACGGATGGATGGATGGATGGATGGATGGATGGATGGTCATGAGTGGCTATTAGGGCAATAACTGGATGGGGGGTGCATGGACAAGTGGAAGCACAAATAAAAAGGTGGACAGTTGGGGTGCAGCATGGATGGTACTGAGTGGATAAGTGGGTGGACAGTTTTAGCTGTATCTGGGGTAATTTTTTAAACAAAGAAAAAGGTTTTAGAGCTTTTGTGAGCATGCAACCCTAACCAACATTAGAGGGCAAACTGCCTTTGCTCTGTTGGTGGAGATTTATGCAAATTGGAACAAATGCTTTTGAAAATAAAGTAATATTACTTTATGAGTAGTATTTTAAAAGGCAAGAGCGCTGTTGTTGTTATTATTATTATTTTAAATCCACAACTTCTCTTTGATAAGGCAGCTTCCACAGATGCTGTTTTGGGCAAATGGTATGAGCACTCAGGACTCCTGCCTACTTGCTGGCTCTTGCTGGGAAGACCCTGGTGAGTGTAGAAAGCCAGTTTCCATCTGTGTGGATGTGTGAGTAAGAGCGCGGTGCCTCCTCCTCATAGGTCTGTCTCCGTGCATTATCTCAGCCAGCCACAGTTCAGATCCTTATCACCTACTTAGGCTTGCCGTGTTTTCATCTCTTCTTTAGACAGATTTTTTCACCCTTGGATGATGGAGAAGGGCACCCTCTCCTCTCATATTGAATTGTGAATTTGTCGTGGTGGATTAGATTAATCAAAACAGCCTTAGAAGAAGAATCTCCACGGTGTGCCTCTCTGACTCAAATAATTTCTGTCAAATTTTTAATATAGACACGACTTCTGCAATTCGCTCTCACATGCTGTTTTTCTATATATCGTGCAGCTGTAGAGGCATTTATCCCCACACTCAGTGGCCTGAATTTAAGACACTGTTTAAATAGATACCTAAGCAGGAAAGGATTATAAAAGACCACAATGAGTGAAAACATTCAGAATTCAGACTTGTTTTTAGTTGAGTAAAAACTTTAGAACTGTTCCACTCCACAGGGCCTTGAAAACACAAAGAAAGAAAAAATTTAAAATTATCTGAATAATGGGTGGAATTATATATCAAGATACTAATAAACAATAAAGTACAAAAATATTATGGCATGTTTGTGGCATTTTTTTTTTGTGCCTCAAAGCATCCAAAAAAATGAAAAAAAACTTGAAAAATAATATATGTAAAAATATAAAATTATACATGGAAAACAACTTGAAAGGTATTTCCCATTATAAAAATAATCTTAACTTTCTCTCAATACTCAGAGAATTTTATATTCATATTTTATTTATTTTAGCATTCAGAAGTATTTTTAAAATTAAAGATAATCTTTACTTTCCAGCTTTAAAAGACACAGATATTTATCCTAGAAATAATGAAAGTACAACATTACTGTAAGGTCAATTGCAGTTGTATCACACAGATTTTTTTTCTTCAAAATTGTCAGTTAAAGTGACATATATATGTGTGTGTGTGTGTGTGTGTGTGTATTCATGTAAGAATTGTAAAAATGGTAGGTTTTCACTTTACAAAATAATATGTTCTTATGCTAAAATATTTCCCAGTGACCCTCACAGGCACACCTATCATATAATAAGCAATTTTAATATTCTTTTTGAATAATAACAAGGAGTGATTGACCATATCTGGGGTCATGCCTCTAATACACACATCATTATCTCTTTAGAGAAGTTCCTGGAAAGGAAATTGTTAGGAGCCTGATACTCACACTCACAAATGGGTGATTATATCCAATTGTTCTCCAAAATGCTCACTTCATCTGCACATGAAGGGTTCTGGTGCCTTCCTTAATCTTTTCACCACTGTGCACTGAAAACCCTGTAAGCTCAAGCTGCTTCATAGGAGAAAACATGACAATAAAGTATCATTGAAATAATTGATCACTGGTATTTCTTCCTTTGGTAGAACATGTTACTTATCATTTTTTAAATATTGTGAGGTTGACTCAAAGTAAGAATAAAGCATATACACATACACAATACAACACACACACACCTTAAATACAATACCCATCAAATATGTTTTCTAATGCATGTGTTTATATGTTTGCTGGTGCATTTGCACATAAATTCGTGTAAAGGCCATAGAATAGCCTGGACATAACATTTTTCAGATGTTTTTCACCCCCCCCCCTTTTTTTTGAGACAAGGTCTCTTATTGCCCTGGAACTCTTCAAGTAAGTATGATATGGGATGATAGCAGAGCTCTGTTTGTTCCTGGGGCTGTCAGAATGAGCCTTCCGGGGAATAAGGCATTGCAGTGAGATGGCAGAGGCAAGGACAATGCTTCTACAGTCCTAGTGAGTCATCTTTGTTGAAAAGTAGAACTGGAGTTGGACCATAAAACCTGACACCAAGCACCACAATGACCAGAGGTCTGGAGTGATCAGTTTGGTGACACAAGTATAGCTCAACTATCCTTCTAGGACATGAAGTGTAAGCTTAAGGTCAACCTGGGTCATACTTAGGACACTTCTGTTTACTTAGACATTGTGGTACAGAAGAATAGTAGACACTGTTTGCTCAAAGAGAACAGAGAATCCACAGAGGCAGACCCACAGACACTTATAACTGTCACAAGAGGAAGATCAGATGGAAAGCAGGAAGAGTTACAAGGACAAAGGTGTGCTAGAAGGAACAGACAGTGTTTCCAAACCATCAAATGCTACCTTAGACATTCATCATCAAAAGCAAGATATGTTTAGCTGAACTGGCAGTTCAAGACCAGCATGGATTTCCCAAAACCTTCAAGAATGGTACTTCAAGGTTAAGGTACAGCAGAGTCAGGACTGGCAAGGGCTTGTTCCTCTCAGAAACAAAACACTGGCTACACTCACAAAGGCAGAGTAATGAGACAGTTGCTTTGGGGCTAATTCATAAGGGAAGCAATCTTGTCCATGGAAACAGAGACCCCAGACATAGCCACCCTTTAAAGCCATACCATCACCCAGAAGTTGAGCAAACCAGCAAGTGTATTTTCCTTGCACACACTATCTCAGATGACAGGAAGCAGAAGGTGCGAATCTAACAAAAGCATGGATAAGCTGTCCATCAAGGTGGATGCATAGGAGAAGAGGCAAGGAACTCAAAAGTAGTTCAGTGCTTGTTATCCACAAAAATGCCCTAAGAGATAATCATTAAACATGTTTGTGAATGTGGGAGATGGGGGACTGCAGTTTAGTGCAGACAGACAGAGCCAAGTGTGTGTTTTCCAAAACTCACTTCAAAATTACAACTCAGAAGAGACAAGGCATTTTGCGAACCAGGGAAAACTGCCCAATGGTGGAAGAGGGAGTCTATGACAGGACAGTCCGATGTGGTGATGCAGGTATGGGCATACAAGAGGTGATGTGTTAGATGAGTGAGGAGATGAGAAAAGGAAGGGAGGGAATGGGAGGACAGAAAGGTGAAGACGCAATCACATGAACACACATCTTTGGAGTACCACAAAGATGGAGCTGCGAGGTGACGAAGCAATGGTCTTCTTCTCACAGGCATGCTTCACAGGCAGTGCTCTTACTTTCAGGCTTCTAGACATCTGTGGGTTTCTCTTTTGTCACCGTATATGGTAGTTAATTTGATCAACTTGACATGATCTAGAGCCTGTGCCTCTGAGGAACTATATACATTATGTTGGTGGAAAGAGGCTGCCTAATTGTGAGTAGCAGCATCCCCTGTCCTGGGGTCTTGATGTGAAGATGTAAGAGAGCTGCTTTCTCTGCTGCCTGACTCTTGGTGCAATGGGAGCACATACTTCAACTCCTGTTGCTCTATGACAGACTGTACCTGCACCTGGATCTATGAACCGAAACAAACCCCATGTCCTCTAAGTTATTTCTGTTTCATCAACAGAGCAGGTAATTTACATTCTCCCCGTAGTTGTCTCTGTGGCTACATCTTTGGTATTCTCTCTTAACATGTGGTCTTGGTCATGTGCTAGTGTCTGTTAGTACAGAGTGGGTCTTTCCTTATACCTTGGAAGTCAACCCTCTCATTGTCCAGGACCAGTTGTGTGGGATCTGGAGTTGACTCTTTATCTGCACTTTCATGACTATTTCACCTGCCTACAGGGAGTGCCCTTCCCTCCTGTCACTTACCAGCTCACCTACAGAGAAGACACTTAGAGAACATGGTCTGAAGACCTTCTGCTTAGCTACAGGTGTGATTGCAATAACTAAGGATGCCTAATTGTAAGACTGAGACCAGACTTGACTTTTACACTTCTAGTGTTCTCTGCCGTCCTTCCCAGGGCTCACCTAGGCCTGTACCCGTAAGGTCATATACAATGCTCATGTCTTTAAGACAAAGTCACTCTTCAGAGTTCCCAGTCTCATGGACCATGTCATTAAGGCACGCATTAGGTCAAGTGTGTGTCAAGTGCATTAGGTCAGGCTGTGAGTAGGTGCTCACAGCCTGACAGGTCCTGTGAGGCAGGTACATGTACTTGTGGCAAGAGTAAATGGGATCTTCCCTACTATTTTGTGGCACATACATGACACAATGACTGGAACTCAATCATCAACAAGGTCAAAGCCTAGCATTTTCTGCTACGTGGCTGTACCTATTGCCCCATCATTGAGACCCTGTGGGGAAGTTGTGCCATCTCTGGGCTAAGTTCTAAATATACTAGTCAAGGCCTCATTTAAGACAGGAAGACTCAGCTGTAGACATGAGTTGTGTCCATGGAGCACACAGCTTATTGGTTATGCTTCCAGAAAGGCCACAAGATGGAGGAGGAAACAGACCATCTTAACTCTAAAAATATACAGTAAATCAAAAGAACTTCTACAGGAAGCCTTCTATAGTAAGACTATGTAGACAATGGAACAAAGGATCAACAGCCTTTGTTAGGGATGATCTGAAGCATCTTGAGAATGTTGTGAGGAATCTTACGAAGCAGAACTTCATCAGAGAAAAAGTACAAGACTTAGATTAGCATGCCCTTGCCCTCCTTTCAATTTTACATGTATAGCAGAAAAAAGTAGAATGCATGTGTATGTTTTCATAATAACACTTTGAATAACGTACATGGGATGTGTGTACTTACCTATTCTCTTATAAACAGAGTAAATTAAAGTAAACACAAACAAAAATATCCGTTTTCTCTCTTCTGTGCTGATCTTGATGCTATTCTCCCCTTAGTGCTTGGGCACCTCACTTTGGGGTCACAGTTATTAGTGAAAGAAGAGGAAACACAGTAGGTATATAGCAATGAGCAAATAAAATGAAAAGCACAGCATTTACCTGAGTATAAACCAAAAGGAAATGTATAGACATAAATCTTGTCAATTATATAAAGCCCTTGATAAGAGGAAAAATGTAAGCCCCAATGAGAGAAAGCAGTGAAGATCTAAATTAGCGAAGAGCCTGTCCCGAGCTTACAGATAAGAAGACTCAATACTAAGATGCAGTTCTTCCCAAATCAGTGACCCAAATCCCAAGAAATTATTTTGGCAACATCAATAAATTGATTGCACAGTCCATATGGAGAGTGAAAAGACCAAAAGTAGCCAACACAATATCGAAGAGCAAAGATGAAGGACCTGATAGTACTTGAATATGAAACTTCCTCTAAGCTGCAGTAAAGATGTCAGTGCGACACTGGAGAAAGAACGCAGAAAGGAAAGATCAATGGAAAACAGAAGCGGGCCCAGGCCCAGAAATAGACTCATGTGATATGATCAACTCAGGACCAAGCCAATGCAGTGGAGAGAAAATTAATGTCTCCACAGACGATGCTCAAACATCTGGATGTTCATGTGGTCAAAAATGAATCCAGATATAATTTTCTCACCCTTCATAAAAATTGACTCAAAATAAACCCCAGGCCTAAAAGGAAAATGAAAAATTACTAGTTGACATAAAGTGAAAAAATCCAAATGGCCTTCAGTTAGACAGAGACATCTTAATTTTATTTTAGTATCATTGTAACTGTGAGAATTTCATACATTCGCATAAGGTGTTTTTATAAAATCTACTTCCCACGTGTCTTCCCTCCAATTCCTACCCTGTCTTCCCAGTCCCTTTTCTTCCCCAGTTTATGTGCTCCTCCAGAAACCCACAGAGTCAGTATGTGTACGTGTGAAGATCTATGTACTGAAGCATTGGGGCCTCCCTTTTGCCCCCAAAAGATACCAGTTGCCAATGGTTTTATAAACAACACGAAAGTTGGGATCCATGAAGAATTTAGATGGACTTCATTAAAGTTCAAATCAGAATGCTTCATGAAGGTACAGAGAATGAAAAGATGGTCAAGAACTTGGGGAAGATAGTTTCAAAAGACATATAAGCTAATGGATTTATAGCCAAAATTTAAAAACTCCACAACAACAAAAAAAAATGTGTACCAAAGCCCTTAAACACAACACCAGAGAGAAGATACAGGTGGCAAATGAGTGCACTAAAGGATGTGTCCTCTGAGTGATGCCTGGGAATGTTAAGGACTAATCCACATCCATTTCAGTAACTCACCTAACATGAAAAAAACTAAATACCGACAGCACCAAGTGACATGAAGCATGACAAACACTCAGTCATTTCGGGTGGGAATACAAATTATAAGCCCACTTAGGAAGATGGTTTAATAGCTTCTTGGAAATACCTCATTATCACAGGGAGCTGTGATTATTTTCTTTAGTAAATTTCTAAAGAAAAAGTGCAAAAACCCATACACAAAATGCCTTTGTTCAGAATTTAGAAACACCTAAGATGTCCTTCACTGGTGAAAGGTGAACAAGTCTCAGTTTCTTCAGACAATAGAGTATCAATCAGTGTTACTAAGAAATGTCAAATTATAAGAAGACATGCAGTACCTAAAATACTTATTACCAAGTGAAAACAATCTGAAAAAATACGTGGTCTCATTCCAACCACCTGACACTGGGTGAAGGGCAGGAGGGACAGCCTGACAAAGCACCCACGAAGCTACAGGAAGTGAAATGACTGCATGAGGGAGCACTTGTGGGGAAGTAACTACATAGACTTGTATGACCCCACAGAATATACAACAGCAAGAGCGAACCCTTGTGAAAACAGGGTCCTGGGTAGTTAAGACGCATTACTGCATTCGGCAGCATACATACGCCTCTTCATGAAATAGGCTGACAGTGGAGTAGATATATGTGTGGACAATCTCCCTGTCTTCCAATTTTCCTATAGACCCCAAAACTGAAGTCTAAAAATAACCAACTCTTAGAAAAACCCCAGCGAGACCTGGGTGGTAGAAAGACATGGAGACTGCCTGCTGTTGAGTCAAAATGAAGAAGCTAGACCTCCATGGAAGGGAGCCTGCTGATATGCAGTGTCTAACTCACAGAGCACCTGAAGACCAAAGGCAAAGGTGTCTGTTACAGCACCTGCCTTTAGCAGTGTCTACCACAGTTAGTCCCCACTGTGACTCTAACGTGACAGGAACAGAACGCATGCTCGGTTTAGTGGGAGCAAGCACCAGAATGAGAGATAGTGAATGGAATTAAGGTGTCATTCAACTGAGTGCTGTTCACTTTAATATTCAATCCAAGCCAGTGGCAGAGGTGCTGAGTGGTGTTAGCGTTGGAGCTACGCACATGGCAGGCAAAGCTTGAGGACGGAACATGTGGGGACCTTAGAGCTGAGCAAGGGTGATAGGCTGGCAAAGAGGAAGAGCGTGGGCGGTAAGACTTGAATGGTGACAGACTGAATCCTCTGCTTAGGCTGGGAGTGAGTCAAGGGAAGAGAGGAGGCCGTGAGGACTGAAAAATATCTGTGGTGACTACCAATTAGCAACTTTTATTTAACACGGAGCCAAGAAAGCATGAGCAGTGCAGACTTGGGTTTGGTTCTGAGCTCAATAAAAATCTGCTGAGGGGGAAAAAGGTTCTGAAAATGCTTCTGCAGCCTGCAGCCCACACCCATTCCCATTTCTGATCTGGCTTTCTAAACATTCCCCACACTAGAGTTCTAACGAGAGTTGGGGAATTCAGAAAATCTCCATGGTGTGGGTATTGTCCCATGCTGTGGGACCCAGCGAAAAATAATTATCTTAACCATGGTCAAGGAGGAGAAGTAAGTGTTGAGATGCCAGAGGGCCACAGACTCCCCAGGCCTGATTCCCTGAGCAGCCAGGACAAGGTGCTTGTCTCTAGAAGCACTTTCAGAGGTGCAACCAGCCTTTGATTAACTTGATGTCACACAGTTCCTCTGCTGTGTGTGGAGTTCTCATCCACACACCTGGTTCTCATGTTAACAAAAGCCACCTGGGATTTCATGGAGTCTGGCAGGAAGGTGTATCCCTTTCCCAAGCATATTTATTCATGCCATTGAAGCCCTCAAAAAGTGGGTTACTAACAGTTTAAGATAAAGGATTTACTTCTCTGGGGTCTCTTGTGGATCTAAATTAGTATTCTGTACTCATCTTGGGCATGGAGAGATTTGAAGTCTTTTATGTCTAAAACCTGACGATCAAGGGCAGATCTCTGGCTAGCCCGGAGTTGGGACCAAAAAGAGGCTTTACATGCAGGTTCATCACTGTAAGACCATAGCAAAAATGTCCACCATGCCTTTTATGTCACTGCTGAACATTTTAGACACATTTTAGAATTCAAATTGAAGTTTTAGGATGTAGGTTGTCATTTAAACCATGTGTTTTATTTGGATGAAATGTATTCTTCCAGTTCTTCCAGCCCTCACCCTAAATTGCACAGATTTGGAAGGAGGACAATCACTCTCTAATGAATAAGTTTTTTTCAAATTGAGCTGACAGTTTGTGCAAATGGCAGGTTGGATCATGGCTGCCACCAAGTGAAGACACACATTATGCCTCTTCTTCCGGCCTTTCTAGTCAACAACCTGTAGTCATCGCTACAGTGCCTTTTCTTCTCGGCTCAGAAAGGCGGCTATGGTTTAGACAGTTTCAGTTACTTTCATTGCCATGGCAAATATTCCGTAAAAGTAACTTGAGGAAGCAAAGCTTACTGTGGCTCACAGGTCCCAGGTGCTGTCCATCACAGTGGCAAAACCATGATGGCAGGAGTGTCTGCATGCAGGAAGCAGAGCAGTAAAGGACTGTGTTAATCTGGTGTCTTGTGTACTCTCAGAGCCCAGTTTATGGGATGGTGCTATCACCTTTAGTCTGGATATTCTTATCTCTATTAACTCAGTCTATAAAATCACTCACAGACATATCCAGAGGCCTTGAGTACATGTTTTTTCTAAATCCTCTTGAGGCGACTATCAGTATAAACCATTATTAACACTAAATGTCCTCAAAGGCTTGTGTGCTAGTGGCTTGGTCTCAGCCTGGGGGTACTGTTAGAGAGGGACCAATGGGAGTTGGGACCTAGTTGGGTGAAGTTAGGGTACACAGGCTTGTGCTAGAGTGGGTGCTAGATCCTGGACCTTCCCCCCCCTTTTCTTTGGTACATTATGTGATTCCCACACAAAGTCATCTTCATAAAACCCCCCTCAAAACAAAACTCTACCCCAACCCTAAGCCAATGAAATACCATTTCTGAAGGTTGAAGCCAGCCAGATTGAGCTATATTCCTTTTAGTTCTATTTCAGGTATCTGTCATGGTGGTGGAGCTGCAAGCCGCACAGCTGATCTCAGATGCCTTGGCATCCACTATGACAGGATCTAGGCTACTGTCTTTTCACAGAGAAGATGGCTGCTTTCTGGATCCCTGAATCTGTATGTCAGGATCTCATCACGTTGTGCTTGTTATTCGGAATAATATTGAGAATTTTTCAGAGTCCACAAAATGACATTTCCTTTTCTAAATTAAGGATTTGGTAAGTGTAAACTTTAATCTTCTGCCAAAAGAAAACCAATGAAATTTCTTCTCTAGATAGTAACATATCATGTTTAGTTTCTATTGGATTTTTTAATTTTATCTTTTCAAATCAAAGTTATTAAAATAATCCCATTTGCCTTTCTGGAAGATCTGTTTTAGAAGAATGATTGTAGCAAACCCAGGAGTAGTTTACATTTCTTGCTTTATCCAGGAGAAACCATGTCACAAGCATGAAGACCAACAAATAGGAGGACCGCATTGGTAATACATACTGACTCATGTGTCAGCTGCATATTACACACTCAATGCAAGAGAAGTGGTTTATAGATTGTCCTCGCCAAGCATCACAAGGGAGAGATTCGTAAACATGTGGAGCAAACTGTGAATCCCACACATTCTTTGTGGAGTGAAAATCAGTCCCAGCATTTCCAAATGAGCAGATCTGTTTTTACATGAAAACACGAGCCAAGAGTTATTTCTTAAGTCACTGTTTAGGGCACTCCCACTCCCAAACATCACATTCTGTACACACTAAGGCCAAGGAGAGGCTGCAAAGAGGATTCCCCAGCTCCTGGTAGCTGAGATCCTGGTTCCTGTCTTAATGCTTTTCCTTTCTATGCTTTTATGTAGTTGTGCTATGTGAAGAAGGATGTGCACTTTCCCGAAGACAAGGTAGAGCTTGGGGGTTGGGGTAAGGGCCTGGGTAATCCCAGAAGTCACTGTGTGATCCATCAGGAGGATAGGGGCACCCAGTTTGCTTCCTGCTCTAGAAGCACAGTCTTAGGGAACCTGTTGCACAGGGCAGGCACAGTGGGTAAAAACCAAGCAGAGGTGATCTGTCCTCATTCCTGCTCTCTTCCTTTCCGGATTTCTGCAAAGTGACTAGAAGGCAATCTTGAAGACAGAAAGACTGGGTGATGACAGGAAAGTGGTAGTTATGGAGTGACTAGATCAGGGTCTCCCAACTCTATTCTACCAGGGACTGTATGTAACACTGAAGTTACTTTACCAGACATTTATAGGATTCGCTCCCATTGTTACCCAGATAGTTATCTACCTCTCCCCAAATAAGAATGTTCTATATGCCCCAGACCTTGAGCACAATCTTACTTGGAAATGGGTTTTGCAGGCATCATCAAGCTAAGTCTTCAGGGGAATTCTAATGATTAGTGACTGCAATCATACACTCACACACGAAAACAAACAGAGACGGGACTGGACTTGTCACAAGCCAACATGTGTGCTGCCTCCAGCAGTGGAAAGGCAGGTGAGGCTATTTTCCCCGACTCCTGAGGAGGGTTAGCTTGATTGACATCTTGTGTCTGGACTTCTACATTGCAGAACTGGGATAGAATAGATTTCTGCTTTTTGAAATCCCACATGTGTGTGATGGTGATATGAGGAAGCGCCTATTCACACAGCATCAGGTGGGTGGGAACAATGGGTTTGTGCAGATTCAAGTGTCAGGACCGGAGGGGACAAGAGTCTC
The DNA here is from genome assembly GCF_907164565.1 of Psammomys obesus. Classification (NCBI taxonomy): domain Eukaryota; kingdom Metazoa; phylum Chordata; class Mammalia; order Rodentia; family Muridae; genus Psammomys; species Psammomys obesus. The sequence goes on along the minus strand of NW_026596440.1, from coordinate 3,533,677 downwards.
CCAAGACAACTGTGCTCTACCTGCAGGTGCAGCTGAAAGACTCTCTGACAAAATGAATAAACACAAACCAGAACAGCACAGAGTTCCGCTGTGACACTCTTCTTTCAATAGTCTTCCTTAGAACCCTCAGTATGACAGACTAAGGAATGCTGAAAGTGAGCAGAAGAAATAGTCTTCCCTCTGTCAGAGGCTCCAGATCAGCTGTCCTATACCAAGTGGTCAGCCCTGAAATCATGATCTGTAAGTGACCTTGTATGAACTAAGAGAGCTGCATTTATATGTAAAACTATACATACATAATACATACATGCATACATACATATATCTATAAATAGGAATATATATTTAATTTATATGTAATTAAAGAAATATAGGCCATGGATTTGAGAGAGAACAAGTGGACACATTGGAAGGGTTGAAGGTAGGAAAGAGAAGGGAAATAATGAGTATATTTTAATTGCAGAAAAGAAAAAGTGAAGGAAAAGAGCCCCTAGTCTGGTCAGAGAAACTCTGAAAGCTTTATAGAAGAATAATTTTAGAGTAATGCTACAGTTAATTATAAAATGAGAAGGCTTGAGCAACTCAGGTTTTTTAATTAATTGATAAAAACATCGTACAAATGATTTTGTTTCCTTTAAGCCTGACTGAGCCGTGGTCTTTCGTAGTCCTCCTCATTGCCTTTGATTACCTCAGCCAGGCTCAAGTCTCACGTGCCTGTCCACATGCCCACCAATGCCATGGATTAAAAGCATGCAAAGGACATTGGTCTGGAGTTAGTCATTTTCAAAAAGTTTGGCTTTGTCTGAGGTAGATTCGCTGACACAGCAGTTCCTTGCACCAGACAGTGTCTACAGTTTCCACAGACTACAGATTTGGGTTATGGCAGCCACAGGACACTGTAAGTATTTGAACACACCACCTTGGTTCCTATTGAAACTCCCCCAGTGAATGCACCCTGGGAACTCGCTTCCCGTTTCCTCGGCTACGCTGTCATCTGTGCTCTCAGAATTGAGGCCCTTTGGGGACCTGAGCAGACATTGTGGCTGAGAGCATAGCTGGCTGTTCTCACATTGTTTTCTTTGCTGGGATGCAGAACCTTTCCCAAGCAGAGTGCAAGGCAATGCCAAGTATTTCCATCCCCTGCAGCTCCCAACAATGGGGACAGTCCGTGGCTAGCTCACAGAAATGGAGGGGCTCTTCCCACTTAGCTCCTGACATAGTGCATCCAAGAGGACAGCTTTCGGATAATAAATGATCATGGCAAGGCGCTCCCAGTGAAGCGGAGGGAAGCAAGCCTGGCACTGAATGGCTATGGCCCACCCCACTGGCACCCCACTGGGCAAGACGTGAGTGTCTGGAAGAGCAGAGAACAACTGTGAGGGAAGAAGCGTAGTGCATAGTGGCCACTCTCAAGCCAGCAGCACTTGCCCTGGGAACCCCAAGCAGGACATTTGACAGCAAGGCCCTGTGTCTTGTAGAACTCTTGTCTCAATGCACAGAAAGTAAGACTTTCAAATTAGATAGCAAGGAAAGCAAATTCTCTTTCTTCCTCTCACCGTCAGGACAAGACATTGCACTCATGAACCCAAATGGATTATGAACATAATGCACTTGACCTTGGCGTTGAGGTAAAACACTCATGCACGATCTAAATAAAAAAAATCATTTTCAAGTGAGGAATATTCCAAGCCAGGCACAGCAGCTGGCGGTGCTGTCAAACTCTTGCCTGGAGGAGTTCATATTCTAGCCCAGAGTTCAGCCAGGGTGTGGGTGGATTCAGAGGAGGGTTGGCTTCTGTGCTGTGATGGAGCAATGCTCTCAAACACAGGGCACCCAGGAAGCACAGGTGCCATGGGCTGCATACGGAGATGCTGAAGCCCAGGAGGGAATCTGGGCTTTAAGAAAGCTTACAACATGTGGGGGGTTGCTAGGGGGGAGGGGCTTCCCTTTTTGAGGGATAGGGGAAGGGGGATAGGGAGAAGAGTGAGGGAGGGTGGGACCATCAGGAGAGGGGGGAGGGAACTATGATTGGGTTATAAAGTGAATCAATGCATTTTAAAAAGAAAAGAAAAAGAAATAGAGCTGCAAGAGACCTTCCCGGGGTTGCAGCAGGAATCCACCCTCAGCTGACTCCCAGGGCAGGCAGATGAGAAGCAACAGAAGGAGGTCACTGGGACCAACAAACATTCTGTTGTGATGAGTTTCCTGGTTTTATAGCCCTGCCACTGGTCTGGTTTATTCACATTCCCACCTGAAAACATCAGAGAGGGATAATATTTCTTTCTAACATAATCAGACCTCTTAGGATTTCTTCATCCTCACGAGTCTTCAATGCATGTGTGAATGTATGCTTTGTGTGCCCTTTGATGTCTGTGTGCAACTGCGTATGCGTGCACGTCTCTGTGAGCGTGTGTGCCTGTGTGCTTGTATGTGAGCCTGTGTGTGTGTGTCTGTGTATGCTTATGTCTGGAAGTCTCTGGCTGTGAGTGTGTTTATATATGTGCATGTCTGTGTCTGTATGTGCCTGTGTGCATGTGTGTGGGTGCATGTGTGTGTGCCTGTGTGTGTGTTTGTGTCTGTGCTCAGGTATGGGTATCTCTGTTTGTGAGTATGTCTATGTCTGTGTTCATGTGTTTCTATGTGCCTCTGTAGTACATGCGTGTGTGTTTTTCTTTCCCAGTGCACTGTTGAAGGAAGCCTTAAGGGAGAGAGACCCCTGTAGTCTGTAGTCTTAAACAACTTCAGCAGCCCTCGTTTTGGGAAGAGGTTACCAAGGTTCCCTTGGAAAGTCTAGGTATCACATGTATTATCTTTTTTTCTGCAGGACGGGCTGCTGATGTTTCTCATTCAGCTGATCTTAGAAGGAGCATGGAAAGAAAACAGGAAACAACCTCGGAACCTGCCACAGAGGGCCTCTGAAAGCCTCTGCCCTGCAGACTGTCAAAGCAGAAGCTGAGCCTGATGGCCAACTGTCCGGTAGAGTGAATGGAATTTTATGTAAGAAGTGGGAAATAGTAAGAGCTGGAGGGGATGGGAATTCCAGAAGGAGAGCAACAGAACAAGATAATTTGAACACAGGGGACTTCCCAGGGACTCATACTCCAACCAAGGACTATCCGTGGAGATAACCTAGAACCCTGACAATGCAGGGTTCTGATGAGAACTGATAGACTAAGATCAGAAATAAGGAGAGGAGGACCTCCCCTATCAGTGGACTTGGGGAGGGGCATGCATGCAGAAAGGGGAGGGGAGGAGGGAGGAGCTTATGGGGGGATATAAAATGAATAAAGTGTAATTAATAAAAGTTTAAAAAAAAAGGAGCATGGGACCCTACCCTGGCTTGAAAGCCACAACAGTGCTGAGACCCCTTCCCTCTGGAAGGCTTTTATGTGTTGAATTGTACCAGGGTGGCCCCTACTCGTGTGCACGCACTGACAAGCACACACACACACACACTGCATGGAGACTACTACAGTGTGTGCAGTACCGTATGGAGCTACAGAATGACTGGCACGTGTTCTCTGTCTGCTTTCCACTCAGCTCTTTCTGAAATAAAAAAAAATATTTTATGATACAAACGTTTTGAATGGTTTCTCCTCCTCTACCTTCTCCTTTTTTATTTTATTTTTAATTTTTTTTTTTTTTGCAATTATGTGTAGGAGTATTTTGTCTTCATGGACGTCTTGACACCACATGTGTACAGTGCCCACTGAAGCCAGAAGAGGGGGTCTAATCCCATGGGCTGGAGTCAGAGATGGTTGGGAGCCACCACGTATGTTCTGAGAACCGAGCCTGGGTCCTCTGCAAGAGCAGCCCGTGATTTAACCACTGAGCCCTCTCTCCACACTATGATATTTAAATCTGGAGTCAACTCAAAGCCACTTGACCTTTAAAACATTAAACGGTTGCGATTTTCAAAGTTATTGTGATTTTGTGCTTTTGGTAAAATGATCCGTGCGAACATTTGTGTGTGTCTTGTATACCCCTTTAATATAGTAATTCCATGTGCAGCAAATTCTCAGACGTGTGGCTGTTTTACCTGTTCCTAACTCTCATTTCTAACAGTTCTGCTTTCTTTTTGAGTACAGCCTGGACGGTGCAAATGTCAAGATGAGATATAGGACATGTGTGTGCATGTGTTTGCATATGTACAAGTGTGTGTGCACCTGTGTAAGTATGTATGTGTATATGTGCATGTGTGCGAGTGAGTATGTGCACTGTATGTGCATGCACAAGCACAGGGGCCACTCTGCTGTAAACTCAACATGTAACCACCTCCAAAAGGTCAGCATTTTTACTTTATGCTGTCACAATGAGCTCCTCTGTTTCAGAATTGGAGTGTCTACTGTGTGAAATATTTGCCGCAGTCCACAGTAGCCTGACAAACACTATGAAATTTATGCTTAAGAAATCTATTAGGGTATTACTCAGAAATCACTGTTCAACCATTTCAACCATTATCTCTCTGTTGATAGACCTATCATCTGTCTGTCTATCTATCTATCTATCTATCTATCTATCTATCTATCTATCTGCCATCTCTCTACATACTATTTATCATCTATCTATCATCTATCTATTATCTATCTAACTATCATCTACCTATTTTTCAATTGTCAAAATATCATTGATTATTTATTTATACTTTGTCTCCCATCCAGGCATGGGTCAATAGTTATTTATCTGTCAGTCACCTCCACCATCACTATGTCTCTAATCTACTTATTCTATCTTCAACCCATGAATGTGTGCACAGATATCTACCTGTTTCCTGCATTGTCATCATGTCTTTTATCTATTCATGTATCTACCTGCACACCATGGACAGGCATACAGAGGAACACACATATTTATACCCTTACTTTTGAGAGATTGAGAATTAAAAACACATCCTACTAATAATCACCTTGTTGGCAAGCCATCCCATGTTTCAGCCTGAATTCCAGGTCCTCTGACTCACCGGACCCTCTCAGTAATGATTCTTGCTCATCCTGTCTCTACCTATGTCTGTTTTAGGTACAGAGTTCTGCTTGGGGTTGTGTGAGTCTGTGAGGCAGTTCACTGAGAAGATACATGTGTTTCATACTTCTGGGTACATCTGTGAGGCTATTTTCAGAAAGAAGCAGAAGTTGAGGAAAGTTCTGCCTTGCAGCTGGTGGTCATATCACCTGGGCTGTGGTCCTCAAATAAATAAATGAGGAAAACAGGAAAAAAGTAAGTGTTTTTTCTCTCCCTGCTTCTTGGTTGCAGATGTGACATGGCCAGCTGCCACCCTTGCTGCTGTGCCTTCAACAAACAAGTATGTTCTTCTTTAACCTGCTTTTATCAAGTAATTTATCATAGAAATGAGAAAAGTAATGAGTTCAACTGCCTCCTTACACAGTTCCTAGCACATTTGCATAGACACTGTTGCTGCCATCAAAGCGTCTGAATTTAAAACCAGCAATGCTCTGCATCAGCGCTAAGGACTGGAAAAACCCGGCACATCACTCTCCTGCAGAGCAGCAACTGGTGCTTTCTCCCAGGCAGGTTGACCTGATCCTGGTCCTCCACCTTGCTGGAACTCCATTGTCAGGAAGAAATTCCACCTTGGCCAAAGCCATCAGGACCCTCCTCTAACAGGATAGATATGTGATATAATACATTGAAGAAAGGTGGCACATACATTTGGAAGAGCCCCTTGACTGTGTAATTGCTGTGACATACAAATGAACCTGATATAATTAGGTAACAAATATAATCAAACACTATAATCATGCACATGACATGAAACACCCATGAGTCTTAGTCATTGTTCTTTGGGTTATCTATAGTACAGCTGGGTGAATGCACTTTTCTATTTATTCTATATTGTTTCTCTGACTTATCTACTAAAACATGACCTCTCAGAGAATGCCTTTAACTTCTTTAATGTCAATGTCTATCTGTTCCCAACTTTGCTGCTGAGCCAGGTCTTTGCATTAGAGACAAAGACCTAGAGAAATCAGGACTGGAAAAAAGACAGAGCCCACCAACCCATGAGCCCTGTGGGTTCTGGAATTGATTGCTATAAATCTATGTCACTTAACGGCTGTAAAAGTCAAGAGAAGGAAATGCTTTTCAAATAAAAATAAGTAACCCTTGACCCCTCTTCTCTGAGTCACTTAATAATGAGATTTTATTTTCCTCAAAGTTACATTGAACCACATGAGGCTCTGCAGGAAGTTGAGAGGCCATGCTCAGCAGAATCCCATCATTTACTTAACTGTCTTCAAAGAATTTTCTGAGCATTCAGTTTTCTAAACGTAATGTCTGAAGTTCAGTCCGATTAAAGCCACTGGTGCTATCTACCTGCAACTTAGCTTTATTTTTATCAACAAACTGAGTTTCTGGTTCACCTGCAGATTTGAGACCCGTGAATTTTCTCCACACAAGAATGCTTGGCTTCTGGACCTTCATTTCTTTGAGGCAAGCAGCTGACGTATGCACTGTCATCCGGGGCTGGCTCAGCTGGGGCTGCAACCAGACATCTGGGCTCCGGATCTGGGTTTGAAGTGTATCCAAAGCCTCTCAGTTCCATCAGATAGAGCTTCACCTGTCCAGCTTCGGCTCTCACCGACTTTCCAGGGATTGAGCAGAATGTTGTGTTTCTTTATGGTGGTTTGTGATTATTAAATATTAAAACCAAACATTACCACTACAAAAAGACACTTAAAGCCATGGGCATTTTCCCTGGTAATGAAAGTTGACTTGCTTTCATTGCTCCTTCTCCAGGGCACACATGGGAGCTCATAGGAACTACTGATCTGGAAATATAAGCAATATGTTGTAGCAGCCAGAAAGAGGTCAAAATGTGCTGTACTGGAAAAGAAGACTCAAAGTTTTTGAAAAGCTCAACTTGGACACACACATTCTACAGAAAATGTCTACATTCACGTATGAGGACAATGCAATTGTTCTGCTGGAAACAGCACCATATGCAGCCTTGAACAGATAAAACCTTGTTCAAATTTCCTTACTACAAATGTGAATATAGGATTGCCAGGTCCGACCTCTGATCATTAAACTCTGTGGCTTGGGATAGCTCGCACCCAGTTCTCCTGAGACTCCTTAAGAAAGGGGTCTTCCCTTAAGTAGCACGTCTTCATGGCAAGAAATTACACAACAACTGGATCTGGAACTGTCTATGGTTAAAAGTGGTTGACAGAATGAACCCCACACCAACAAACTAGCTGCATGAACCAATCAGTTCTTCACAGAATCCACAGAACTTCAATAGGCATTGGGTCACTGCCAGAATTTCATGGTCCCATAAAAGTCTCTGCAGAACATGTTGAATTTTAACGGGATAAATTATTAAAAAGCAGCCAGCCACCAACCTAATCTAACTCTGACCTGTACTTAGTCAAGGGCGAGGTACACATCTGTGGCGGCCGTGGGAAAGTTCAGTCATGTGCTAAGCACTTCTTCCTTATGAATATGAACAAGACTAAGGTGAAGGGAGGGCAGCTCTGAGGGGAAGGGAAGGGGGTGGAAAAGCATGGTGGAAATGCAGTGAGGTTGCTCTCACACCAAGTTTCTACCTGGCTGGGTTCTAAGGAGATGCCCACGCTCGAAGTCTACAGGCCGGAAGAAGAGGTGGCAGAATGCAGGGGCTGGATGCAATGGTGAATGACCTTCTGAGAGCTTCTGACATGGCAAACAGCAAACTCCCTGATCCTCTGGCTCTTACAGGCATTCTGTCCACCCCCCTTTTAAATTTTTTGAGATTATAGTATAATTATAATATTTCTCTCTTCCCTGCCCTCCTTCCAAACCCTTTCATATACACTTCCTTGCTCTTTTTCAAATCCATGGCCTCTTTTTGCATTACTTGCTATTGAATGCATATCTTTATATGTACAGACATATATATCTAAATATAACTGCTCAGTCTATATAATGTTACTTATATGTATGTCTTCAGTGCCTAGTATTTGGTAATGGATAACCAATTTATATGCTCTTTCTTAGGGGGAAAAGGTTTTTCTCACTCGGCATTATACTGAGAACTGCATGTATTATAGGGATTTTTAAAGGTGAATTGTCAATGCTGCAATTCCTTATGACTTTTCCATCCTCCTCCTTCTGTAACTACAACTTTCCTGTCTCTAATTTAAGCACCCCACCACAAGTTTACCACATCCCACTTCAGATCACTTCTAACTTACAACTTCCCTCTCTACTGCGCCCACTCCCAAACTACAACAATGTTCCAATTTTGCTTTTCCGCTTTCTGCAGCCACTCCAGGGTATATACTCATAAATGAAGATTTGCAGCTAGGAGCCTCAGACAAGAGAGAACATGTGACATTTGTCTTTCTGTGTACCTCACTCAATATGATCTTTCCTAGTTCTATTTATCTGCAATTTCATGCTTGCATTATTATTATTCTCCATTTATTCATTGTATATCCTGATTGCAGCCCCTCCCTCAACTCCTCCCAGTCACACTCTCCCTCTCTCTTCCCCCTACCCCTTTCCTCTAGTCCACTTTTTAACCACTAAATAGTATTCCACAGCATATGTGTACCACATTTTCATAATATATTTATCAGTTAAAGGGCATTTAGGTTGTTTCCACTTCCCAGTTATTATGAACAGAGTAGCAATGGCTACGGATGAATAAGAATATGAGAAATAGGTTGCCAATTCCCTTGGGCATCATTTTCACAATAACAATTTTACCACCCCATGAGAATGGGATTCCTTTCTGTTTTCAAGTCTTTATTTCTTCAAGGTTTTAAGAAATTTTAATGTAGCTATAATTCATCTCTTGGTTAGCTTTATTTCTAGCTATTTTATTTTCTTGGTGGTTATTGTGAATGGAAGTGTGTCTATGATCTCTTTGTATGATTTTATTGGTGTATAAAAACACCATTGATTTTTACAAGTTTATTCTGTATCCTGCTATACTGCATAATTTGTTTATCATCTCTACAAGTTTTCTGGTAGAATTTTTGGAACTCTTGTATAATATCATATTATCTGCAAATAGGGTCAATTTTACTTCTTTTCCTATTTGTTTTCCTGAAATTTCCCTCTCTCGCCTTATTACTTTAGCTAGTGCCTTTAGTACAGTATAGAAGGCATGGAAAAGGAATAGGGATAGTGGATGGCCAGTTCTCATTCCTGACTTCAGTGGTATTGCATCAAGTTCATCCCCATTTAGGATGATGTTGGCTGTCAATTTCTCAGATACAGCGTTTGTCATCTTGAGATACATTGCCTATAGTACTACTCTGTGTGATGCTTATCATGAAGGTAGGTTTCCATTAGTCTTATTCTGTGGCAATTTTATCATGAATGTATGTTGGATTTTGTCAGATCCTTTTTCTGCCTCTCTTAAGATGATTGTGTGATTTCACATTTATAATTATTAATGTGGTTTACTGCATTTATTGAATTGTGTATGCTGAATCATCCCTGCATCTCAGGGAGAAAGCCAACCAGGTCATGGTGGATAATCGTTTTTTTTTTTTAATTTTTTTATTAATTACATTTTATTCATTTTGTATCCCCCCATAAGCCCCTCCCTCCTTCCCTCCCGATCCCACCCTCCCTCCCCTTTCTGCATGCATGCCACTCCCCAAGTCCACTGATAGGGGAGGTTCTCCTCTTCTTTCTGATCTTAGTCTATCAGTTCTCATCAAAAGTGGCTGCATTGTCCTCTACTGTGGCCTGGTAAGGCTGCTCCCCACTCAGGGGGAAGTGATCAACGAGCAGGCCAATCAGATTATGTCAGAGGCAGTCCCTCTTCCCATTACTATGTAACCCACTTGGACACTGAACTGCCATGGGCTACACCTGTGCAGGGGTTCCAGGTCATCTCCACGAATAGTCCTTGGTTGGAGTATGAGTCTCTGGGAAGTTCCCTGTGTTCAAATTATCTTGTTCTGTTGCTCTCCTTGTGGAGTTCCCATCCCCTCCAGCTCTTACTATTTCCCACTTCTTACATAGAATTCCATTCACTCTGCCCATCAGTTGGCCATCAGGCTCAGCATCTGCTTTGACAGTCTATACTGCAGAAGCTTTCAGAGGCCCTCTGTGGCAGGTTCCAAGGTTGTTTCCTGTTTTCTTCTGGCTTTCAGAGGCCCTCTGTAGCAGGTTCCGAGGTTGTTTCCTATATTCTTTTTCTTCTGATGTCCAACCTCTTTGCCTTTCAGGATGGGGATTGAACATTTTAGTTAGGGTCCTCTCTTTTGCTTAGTTTGTTTAGATGTACAGATTTTGGTGGGTTTATTCTACATTGTATGTTTATATGAGTGAGTATATACCATGCATGTCTTTTTGCTTCTGGGACAACTCACTCAGGATGATCCTTTCCAGGTCCCACCATTTACCTGCAAATTTCATGATTTCCTTATTTTTCATTGCTGAGTAATACTCCATTGTATAGATGTACCACAGTTTCTGCATCCATTCTTCAGTTGAGGGGTATCTGGGTTGTTTCCAGCTTCTGGCTATTACAAATAAAGCTGCTACAAACATGGTTGAGCAAATGTCCTTTTTGTGTACTTGTGCCTCTTTTGGGTAGGATAATCGTTTTGATATGTGTTTGCATTTGTTTTTCAAGTAATTTATTGAAGAGTTTTGAATGTATGTTCACCAGGGGATTGGCCAGCAGTTTTCTTTTTCTTTTCTTTCTTTTTTTTTTGTTTGTTTGTTTGGTTGATGCTATGTCTTTCCCTGGTTTGATATTAGAGGGTTGCTGGCTTCATAAAAAGAATTTGAGAGTGATCTTTCTGTTTCTATTTTTTTTTTTTAAGTTTAAGAAACATTTTCTGTAGGTCTTTGAAAATCTGGTATAATTCTGCTGGGAATCCACTTGAATCTGGAATTTTTTTTTTTTTTTTTACCATTTCAATCTCCCACTTGTTATGAGTCTCTTTGGGTTGCTAACTTCTTCTTAGTTAAATTCTACCGATTTGGCTGAATCCAGAATTTCATTCATTTCTTTTAGTTTCACAGTCTAATGGTGTACTGGTTTTAAAATATTCCCTTATAATATTTCAGAAATAAATACATAGATACCTTTGGTGTCTCCTGCAGTGTTTCATTGATCATGTCTGATGCTATTAACTTGTGTCTTCTCTTTCTGTCATTTGGTTAGCTGGGCCAAGGGTCTGCCAATCTCATCTCGAAAGTGTTCACATATCTCTTCCATATTCCCTCACAACTAACAACCTGCTTTGATGCATGCCTCCTTGCAAAGGACTCTTCCTTACTGAGAATCATGAGGGGTCCTCTCTAGACTCTACACAGGGAAGGATGCTGTCTCATGTTTTGTACATGATACATAGCCATTCTATTCAGTTTTGAGCAAGAAGCACAACCTTAGAATGCAAATGTTATTTATTAGAGCAAATGGATTGGCTCTGTCCATAAAAAGAATTTGAGAGTGATCTTTCTGTTTCTTTCCTTTTTTAAAGTTTAAGAAGTATTTCCTATAGCTCTTTGAAAATCTGGTGTAATTCTGCTGGGAATCCACTTGACTCTGGCTGTGAGGACAGTAGTGTGCTGTGACTTCCCCAACATATGCCGAGTGGCCTGGCCTATTACCCTAGACCCATGTTAATTGCCCTGGCAGGGATATCCTCATCTTTAACACAGACATGTAATCAACAAGGACGTTGCTTTAGGAAAAAAAATGTATGTTCTTACAATTCACACCATTTTAAATGGAAGTTGAACAGCTAATTCAACCAAAGATGGGCTTGCCATCATTGACTTCATTCTAGTCTTGGAAGGTTTTACTTTTTGGATTAACTTTCTCTGTGTATTTATTTTTGAAATTATTTCACTGACAAGTTGTGGCTTTAGCAACTTAGTAAATCTGATTAAATGTTGACAATTTTGGAGTTTGATGAACTTACCCTGGAATTAACTAATTCAACTCACAATAATCTCTGTTGCCATGATACAGTGCTTATTCCCAGGCCCAGGCTGTGAAATTGGCTCTTGTCTTTCCATAAGTATGATTGTGACCATGAAACTTTGGACGGGAGGGACAGCTCCTGCAACATGTGATGTTAGTGTGATTGGTGAGTGATTCTCAGAGGCTTTCTGCTAGTGGCTGTTTGGCCAAGATTATGCACACCAACCTCCCAAAACTATGGCCATTTCCTCAGACATTGGACTATCAATCTCTGATATCTCAGCCCCCAGATATTGAGAATGAAACAGAAAATCTCTAACCCAAAGCCTAGCACAACACATTTCCATCTAAAGGGCATACTAGGATCTCTGGAGAAAGCCTGCTGTCTCTTTAGTAGCCCATAATAGACCTTGCTCTCAAAGTCCCTGCTTCTGGGTCAAAATCATCTACCCTTTGCCTGGAGAGGAGCAAAAAAACAATTTCCATATGAAAAATTTCCCATAACCTTGACAAGGAACTGGAAAAGCTGCTGAAGAAAATACAAGGGTCTGTGCATAACTGTATGATATCTGCCACCACAGATAAGTGTAAAACTCTTCACATAAGCACACTACTTGGAGTTTCTTTGAAATCACGCGTAAGGTCCTAAGTTTGAGATCAGTAATGATAAACACACATCTAAATAACAAAAGTCCCTGAGTCTAAGTTACAAATAAAAGACAAAGGGGCAGTATAAAATCAGCAAAGCCTTTGGTTTGGCCTTTGCAAGCTATTGTACTTAGACCTGGCTCAGCAGAGACCAGTTAGCTCTGTGTGGGCCTGAGGTTCCTGTCAGATATTGGAGTCTTCAGTTTACTCTTCCTACTCCGTTCTTGAAAATAGTCACTCCCGAAAGTAGGAGCTAACAGAAGGCAATGGTACAGAAGAGCCTGATTATGAGGAGGGGGAGACAGGTCCGGCAAAATCTAATAAAATGATGCAAGCAAAACTTTTAAGTCTAATGTCAAGTCACAGCTATATGCCTCCTGATTGAGAATTAGCAGGCAATGGATTTATGTTGACTAAAAATGAAGTCTTAAATATAAAAAAAATTTTGGTAATTTTTTTTAAGTCTTGAAATTAGTTTTCACATTCTTGTGTCAAGTAGAAAACAAAGCACCTACTCTGCTTTTCACTGGGCTGTTGTGAGCCAGTGAGTAAGTATTGCTCTCCTCTTACTTCGCCATTGCTTCTGTTTTGTATGGGGTACTGTTCTGATCTTATTATACATTGCGCTGAGAAGTTGAGTTTTAGTTTGAAGATTCAAATTTAACTCATTAAAATGAATGGCTAAAATGCTAAATCTATAAGCCAGTTTTCATTACTATGTTCCGGCACAAACATTGGTTTTGACACCATAAATGAATTGATAATATCACAAATCAAAATCTTTCCAGTATTTGGTATGGACTTAGCTGTCTTACTTTCAAAAAGTAAATTGTGTCCTCACAGTGAGCATCAATATTGGTAAGGCATTCCACCGACCATCTATGGTCACCTCTGGGTCATTCAGTCTTGATGGTGATTTCCATGATGCTGTCCATTCTTAACACTTTCATTCTTGAATTTTCTAGATATACTAAACCATGATGCTTTATTAAAAGTGAATACTAAACAGCAATTGTACCATCTATGAACTTTATGAACCCCCTCTTACCTGCTACTCCCAGGGTGCCATTGGTAACTAACCCTTCCAGATACTTTGACAAGAATTTTGACATTATTTTCAGTGCTTCAGATAAATGTTTTCCTCTAGGATCTTTAAATGGAACTGAAGAAGCAATTTCTTTAGTGATATCTCCTTCATCTACTCCTCTCATAAAAATTATGATTTCAGCAATATTTTTTTACCATCAAAGTATAAAATTTAAATCTCTGATTCATCTCTCCAAATTTCTTGTGATAGGTTTCCAATTTCTTCAGTTCACATGGCTGTAGTCTTGTGAAAGACACAAATTTTAGAAATATCCCTTTGTTCACAGGGCATATTCTAGTTTTACAAACTGGTCAATAATCTCATCATCAATAAATGGTTTTGGTATTTTGCTGTTAAATATACTTCTATACATTAGCTTTTACAAATAAACCTGTTTGAGTTACAACTTTTGAAACCAATTTTGTTGAGAAGATAGACTCTTTTCAGTTCTAATATTTATTTATTTGAAAATATTATGTATAAATACTATGTTTACATGATTTGTGTCTCATTTCCTCCCTGACTTCTCCCATGTCACCCATTTGCCCTCAAATTCACAGTCTCTTCGCCTGCTGAGACCACTCAGTTTTGTTAGGATGTGTTAAGGGTTCACCACTGGGGCTTGGATACCCTATCAAGGGGCCTGTTCCTGAGAAGACTGGTTGTTGTTTCTTCCTCTTCTAGCAGCCAAAAATTATCTACAGCTCTTCATGTAGTGGTAAGGCCTTATACATTCCCCCTTCTTTGTTGGCAACCTGGTGCTGTCATTATTCAGGTCTTGTTTAGACAGCCTATTGTTGAAATATAATGGGTGCCGTTTTCCTGTCATGATGGAAGAAACTATCTCACAGCAGACCTCTGGGTTCTGTCTCTTACAATGTTTCTGTATCCTCTTCTTCAGTGTTTCCTGAGCCACAGCTGTAAGGACTGTGCTGTGGGTTTATCAGTTCTGGCTCCCTACCCCACGGTTGGTTGCTCTCTGCATTTTGACCAGCTATGGCTTTCTGTAATGGTCTTTCTTCTGAAAAAAAAAAAAAAAAAAACTTCTTTGGTGAGGAGTCAGGGTTGCTATTATCTGTGGGTAAAATGATAGGTATTTAGAATGTATTTAAAATTTATACTGGCTTAGGAAAGAGTAGTAATAATAGATTCTGCTCTAGGGTTCATGGGTACTTGGCTAGGTTTGCTGTATTAGACAGAATCCCTCCTACTGAGTGGGCCGTAAGTCCAATTAGGCAACGTTGGACAGGCCCGAGCATGTGACACTGTTGTGCCCTTGTATATAGCTTGCTGTGCTGGTCTTTGTGGCTCATGGCTGTCAGATCTGGGTAGGATAATGATTGCTTCTCTCTCGGCAGATCACCACCTTCCCATATGGTGAGAGTAACTCCCCAGGGAGGAAGCTTTCAGGTCAGTGCTGGTTGATCTGCATCTGAAGGATGTTGAAGTATGTGGCGTTTTTACCAGTAGAATATGTCATTTATGTTCTGGCCAAGGATGGTGACAAACTCAGAGAGGCTGCACAACTTACAACAGAGATACTGACCCATAGTGTTATGGTGAATTGGAAATAGCGTAAACCCAAATTACATTTAATACCCCCATAAACTCAGTTCTGTATCCTACCAAGCGCTCAGCACCACAGTCCGCTCTGGAGTGTGGCTGCTTCCCCCGACACTTGTAGGATGATGGAAGGTGTGGACTTCTCTGCTACAGCCCACCCTCATGAGAGATTCTTGCCTGGAAAAATGATCACATTTCAAAATCTGAATTTTGGTTTCACTGAATTCATATTGATTCTGCATTATTACCCTGAATTAAACCATTACTGAAATCATGAGACTATCACTTCTGCCTTGTGAAGTGACAAGCTGGCGGCTTCTCATCTTTGTGTTGATTTCTTCCTGGTGTGGCTTGTGATCTAAGAAAGCCTGCAAAGCCCCTCGCTTTGGAGAGAGGTGGATGTTACATGGACATGGACAAACACTGCTGATGTGTTCATCTCCCTCCAAGCAATCTATGTTCGTGTTCTGTATGTAATTCTTTGGAATAGATGGTCACACATACTGATGATCATTGTTGCAGATCGTGACAAACCAGGTGAGTGTAGGAAAGAGCAGTGGGCAAGCACAGACATGTCTCCCCAGGTTGGGTTGATGTCATCCAATAGTGTTGTGACTCGGGTGCTGCTTTGGGATGCCCAGTACTGTGATATCACTCTGGGCAGCCTTGATCACATCCTCCCATCACCATAGGTGGTCAGAGGATGAGAATAACCTGCTAATGGTGTCTTGTAAACACTTCCGTCTGCAGCATTTTCTGTAGAGTTTTGCTTCATGGGGCAGGAGCAAAGCTTCTCCCCCAAACACCTCTCTGAAAGACCACCCCTAGACTCAAGCTCAAGGCACAGGTTCCCACCTCCTTCATCCCTCTCCCTTCACCTTCTCTGATGCTCAAGATTACAATCGACTGGACAATAACTTACTGCTAATGTTTGGATGCCTGTAAGTAGCTCTTAACACCTGCACACGATAAATATATAACCTTTTCATTAACCTCTGAGCAATAACAAACACTGCGAAGTACTGCAAGATCTTGATGTTGTTTCTTCTTGGGACTCTTTCCTTCCTCCTATCCAGTCTTTCCTACATTAGATTCTACCCATGCATCTCTGTGCAGTTGCTTTGGTGGGACATTCTAATCCTGAGGTATTTATACTAAGTGACTTGAACTCCATGTGATTTAGAAGCATTTCTCTGGCATGTGTGATTTTGACCGAAATTTCTATATTTCAAAAAAAGCATGCCCGGAAATGTTTGGGATGCTAATTAGAAACGCAAAGAACTCAAGCTCAGAGGATTCCATTTCAGAACAAGGCACAGGCAAGTTAGAATGTCTCTTATATTTTCAGTTCTGGGCCCAGCAATTAACTTCCATATGCTCCTGGCTTTTCATAATTATAATGTATTATGCGATGCTGCACTTTTTTCATTAACTCACCTCCTACTAGTAATACAGATTTATATCTTGCTTAGTAGTGAAGAAAGTACATGAAAGTAATAAAACTGCATTTAAGTACATATTTCATAATTCTGGATTATCACACCATTACTCCTCATTAGGACGCTTTCTGCACAGCACTCGGGAAGATGGATGCTGCTTTGCCTGCTGTGGCACAGAGAAACCTGAGTGTCAGCTCGATAAATGTTAGGTATAATATGAAACTGAGAAGACTAGCAAGCTTCAGCATCAATGAAAAACAGAATATTATCTGAACAATCGGATTTCTCAGTCCTATTTGAGAATGTATAGCCCTTATTCCCCACAGGGTGTCAAAATCCTGGGCTTCGAGTTTACCCAAGTGATGTGGTTTGAATGTGAAGTGTTCTCCATGGGCTCCTGTGTTTGAACCCCTGGTCTCCTGATGATGGTGCAGTGTGGGAAGCTGGAAAGTGGAGCCTGGCTAGAGGATGGCGCAGCATAAGGCTGTTTCCGGGCTTTGCTTCTCCATCCTGCTTCCCGACTGCAATGCCGTATCTTCCCTCACTGGCTGGCGCTGAATACTTTATAATACTTTATTAACTCTTTGGTAAATTCATACAGTGGGTTTCGATCATATTCACCTTTCCTCCAACTCTTCCCAGAATTTATCCCTACCTTCATGCACCCAAATTCGTCTTTCTTCAAACAAACAAACATGCCAATCCAATTGTTTTCCAATGTACTTGGGTGTGGGGCCTCCCTGCCAGGGGTCATGCTCTTAAAGAAAACTGACTCTCCTTGTGTGACTTTGTATCCCTTCCTGCTCTGTGCTGCCGGAATTTTGTCTGGCTTGACCTTACAAATGTCTTGTATGCGCTGTTACAGATGCTTTGAGTTCATATATATAACTGTTGGGCCTGGAAAACGCTGTTTCCTTGTAGTAACCCATCAACACCGTCTCTTAAAACCTTTTTGCCTCTTCCAGGATGACTATTGGTCCCTAAGGGGAGGAATGTGTTACAGTTTCATTTAGAGGTGAGCATTCAAAAGACTCTTATTCTGTACACTGACCAGTTGAGGGTCTCTGTTTATGGTACAAAATAGCTTTGATAAAGAGGGTTGACAGATGCACTAATTTGTGGATGTGTGGTAAGCCATTAGGAGTTGTTTTATTACTATGTACATTTAGAACAATAACTGTCAAGTTATGATAATTTTGTCAGATCTAGAGTGTCAGGTGCAAGAGCTTAGCTACATTAGAAAGTGTTTGGCTACTCCCATGACTTCCACACCACTATCGCTCCTGTGGGCACACCTTTCCTGATTGGTTTATTTCACAGCTCACTTTGTTGGTAGCTAGTGAGACTGATGACTAATTTTATCCTCTGGAAGCATGCATAATACCTTCTGGTATTGTGAAAGATATCCAATAGGAATTAATCTTTCAAGTTGGTAGCAGCTTGTTTGCTCCATGGTTCTTAGATTCAAGTTTGTGATTTCTACAGAAAGAGGGTCTTGCTGTCAAGTTCTGGAGGGAAACCAAGAACAGCAATCAGTCATATTTTGGAGTCTATAGGAATCCACTGAGTAAATCCTAAGCTGTCGAAATGGGGTCAAGTATGTGATTGTCATTAGCCATTTATCCTCATAGTTAGTTTGCAGATATCTCTGTTCTGCTTAATACATTTATGCAAAACCCTGTTTTGACTGATGACATATGCAAATAAGTGTATACTGGAGAAGGGACCTTTTGGTCACCAGAGGAGACAAACAGGAAATTATTAAAGTATCAGGTCCAGAGAGGCCTTGTCCTGAAAGAACAGAGAGAGATGTGATTGTGTCAGCCAGGGCTCTGCTCTTTTAAATTATTTTCTGTGTTCAAATATTTATACTTCTTGCTTTAGTATTTTTTTTCCATTCTTTCCATTGCTCTTAAGTTTCACTGCTCAGTCCTTAATGCCGCCTCTGGTTCCAATTTTTAATTAGCTCTTTCTAACTTTTTGCTGAATGGAAATGAGCTATCTATATCTCAGAACTGTGGGTAATAATTATACTGACACTTTGACATTCTACCTAGAAGTTGAACACATGGTCCCCATAACATCTTCACAGCTATTTGTAGTTTTAGCCAAAATAGAAACAACTCAAATATTCTTCAGCTGATAAATGAGGAAACCAAGTAACTGAGGGATATCCTCAAGGTGGATGTATGTCACCAGAAGAAAGAGGAAGTGCTGGCATATTCCGCAGCATGGATGACCCTTGGGCCAGCTATAAAGAACACAACTGGCACATATCTGTCACAAATGTCTGGAAAAGCAGATCTTCGGGGGAGGGGTCGGAAGAAGGAGGAGGAGGCTGGGGATAGGGTGGTGACAAGCCTGTGGTGGGGCAGTCAGAAATGTTTGATCTTCTTTTTGAAGTAACAAAATCCTCAACCCACAGTTATAGCACTGCTAGTACTCTGAAGCCACTGTGTCATCCACTGTGAAAGCATGATGCTTGTGGTAGCTTCTTTAAACCTCTGTTAACTGTTAACAAAACAACGGAGAAAACTCTGCATGGGAATAGCAGCTCAGAGCTCGCAGGGCAATGGTACTGTTCCCTGCACAACCAAGTAGTTATTCTGCAAGCTTACTTTCTTCCCCATATGTATTCTGGAAAGTCAGTAGGTTATTTGGTGTTCTGCAAAGAAGAGTCTCCAGTACTTGGAGATGAAAATGAAAGCATGGCATCTATGCAGACGGAGTTGTTAAGATCACATGCCAAGGATGAATAGGATGTTGGGGCTTTTGAGCAGGACAGGAGGTGCAGCCTCAGGAAGGTGAAAGTGGAGGTGAGGAAGGCATTTGGTTGGATGTCCCAGATTACTTCTGCCAGGTGATCCTCAGCATTGGAGCCAGTTAGTTCTCTGGAGATGAGCACATGCAACCCAGCAGATGCCTGGAGCACAAAGGATAAACAAAGGCAATTGGTAAATGTTAGGAGACTGTATGAAGGACTCTGTCTGATGATTTCCAGGGTTGATATTTTGTCATCAGAAATAACTGCACACCTCTCCTAAGGAGATGCTCAGCAAGGGAAGACACACTGCTTAAGAAAGGCATCACCTACCTTAGGAAACCCATGCACAGGCTTTCCTGGGACTCTAGCCCTGCTCCTGGTACATACGCTCAAGAGGCGCTGTAACAAAACTACCTTCGGTAGTTCATTTTAACATACTGGCTTTAGTGCAAAGATAAGGAGACTCATGCTGCTTGTTGCTAATGCCTAGTGAGAACCACCAAACAAATGAACAAGGTCAAAACAGAAACTGCCACTGGCAAGATAGCTGGCCTCTCATGTAGATGAGAAGCTAGCCCAGTTCTGGGCTATAGCATGGGACGCTGAACAATGACCAGAGTTTTACCTCTGGCTGTAATTCCTACACTGAGGTCAGAAAAAGAGCAGACAGGAAGAAAGAGGAGGTGTGAGTGGGGGGCAGGAAGGGGGGCTGAGGGAAGAAGGAAGAGGGAGAAAAGGTACCTAAACAGCAGAGTTCCCTCACTCCTGATCACGCTGGCCCTTTAAGTCACCCAAATGCTTGACTCTGGATCCAGCTTCTGTGTGATTCCAGGAATTTTGAAGACAGCAGTGAATACCCGGCTGACAGAGGTCAAGTGCCCAGGAACAGCAGCAGCAAGCAGGAGGTAGAGCCTTCCACGATTGTTGTGTATGACAAGCCACATTTAAATTTAAGTAAGGAGATGGAGATGGAGATGGAGATGGAGAGAAGGGGAACAGAGGTGGAGAGGGCTTAGCAACTGATGGCACTTTGTAATCTTCCCAAGAGCAAAGCCAACATCCTCCTGGTATGCCAAGCGGGAGGCCTGGCTGCACGGCTCGGTTTCCCCCCTTGCTTTTGGCAGATTATTCGTCTGCTGCAGATTGAAGAAAATAGGAATAAGCATCTTTCGACCACAAACAGATGTGCTTGATAAAGAAAATGTCAGCAAAAATACTAAAGCAATGTGTCACAGCGGCTTTCTGACAGATAGCAGGAAAAGGTAAGGAATGTTCTATCATGTCCGACAAGGTGTTCTTTTTGAGATTTAAAGATCACTGTGCAACTTTTAACATGTTTGTCACTTTGCCTCTGACTGCAGCTATCTGGGGCTTCACACGAACTTTATCAGCCAGGCATAGGGGGAAAGAAAGCAGCCGGCTCCCATTTATCTCAGCTCAGTTCCCTTCAAAGCCAACAAATAAATTACAGTGTACATTTGATACAAATTGATTTCTTAACTCAAATAACAATGTTGTCCTCCCGGTCAGGCCATGTGTCACTCACTCGTGTGGCTGAGTGAAAGGCCCAATCCGTCTGGGTGACAGAAATAGGCCCAGCACTCCTCACCAAGGAATGCTAATCACCAAGGCTGGCCCGGCCTTTGTGGGCCAGCTGCGATAAGGGGAATCAGGCTGCCCTGTCACTGTGCGACCAGCCATCACTGCGATCCAGCAGCTGCACCGGCCTGCAGCTGCCATCCTATTTCATGTGGGAAAATAAGATCTGGCCACAGTGGCTAAGATGCCCGTAGCTGGGACAGTATGTGAGCTGAAGTGAAAGGAGACCATTGAATGTCCTCAGCTGATCTTATCTGTTGCAGGAGGAATGAGATATTGGCAGGGGCGGTTGAGTTGCTCACAGCTGAGCAGGTTAATAAGGTGTGGAGCAAGGCCACAGGCTAATTGGATTTGCCCAGCCTTCATAAACAGTGGAAGCCCACTGCCAGGACAGCATACCCAGGCTTGCTCTTTGTTTAGACTGAAGGCAGGAGAGGTGAGTGGCACTGGGCTTTGGAAGTAGAGGGTTTGTCCTCAGACGCCACGGTCCATCCCCAGACTCCCTCCGTGGAGCTGGCTGCTCTGGTTTGCCTAGAGTGGAACCTGCAGCTCTGCAAGCTGTGCATAGTATCTGGTGCGTAACTCCTTTCTGGCCCCCACAGCACTAATTTGCAGTGGAGAAGGAGTTGTAGGGACTTTGGGGCAGCCAAGTACACAGGGACTCCAGGACTGACCTGCCCATGCTGATGCTGAGCCTCGAGTGACCAAGCTGGCAGCTTCCCCCTCTCCTCTCAACCATCACACTGTGCATAGCTGCCCCCAAAGGCAGAAGTAACAGGGAGCACCTGGGTGGCTTGTGGGTATTACCTCCATGCTGTCTCCCAGCCCTGGGGCTGTGAAGCAGTGACTGCATGTTGACTATGGAGGGACAGGAGCTTGTGCTTGAATGGGAGGAGGGTTTCAGCTTGTCACCACCAACAGTGATGCAAACACCAGAACTTTTACTCACGCTGTATTTTATTATTATTATTGTTATTGTTATTATTATTATTGTTATTATTATTATTTTAGACTTAACAGAACAAATAATATTTATTCATTAATTATTCCTAAAAATCTTGACTATACCATATAGGTATACAGGTATATAACATATAGTAAATAACAAATACACAACAAACAATAATAGACATAATGACATATTATCAAAAATAACTGATAATACATGAGTAACTCCATAACAGAGTTTGGGTACTCATGACAAGAGAAGACTGTAAGACAATGACTATGGTGACTTGAATGAAAACAATAAATGCTTCTGAATACATAAGTACATTAAGACATCATTTCATATGTCCTTTGTATAGGTATAATGATAATTTTTAAAATAAACAAACTGATTCAAGTTATTCCTGGAGTATCTACCTTAAATAATAGTGGGCAGTTTGCAGTGTGCATAAATAATTTCCTGTTTTTGCATTACTATTTATCATTGTTTTTTTTATTAATTATACTTTATTCACTTTGTATCCCCCCATAAACCCCTTCCTCCTCCCCTCCCAATCCCCCCTCCCTCCCCCTTCTTAACACCTGCTCTTCTCCAAGTCCACTGATAAAGGAGGTCCCTTTTTCTTTCTTCTGATCTTAGTCTATCAGATCTCATCAGGAGTGGCTACATTGTCATCCTCTGTGGCCTGGTAAGGCTGCTTCCTCCTCAGGGGGAGTTGATCAAAGAGCAGGCCAATCAGTTCATGTCAGAGTCAGTCCCTCTTCCCATTACTATGGAACCCACTTGGACACTGATCTGCCATGGGCTACATCTGTGCAGGGGTTCTAGGTTATCTCCATGCACGGTACTTGGTTGGAGTATGAGACTCTGGAAAGACCCCTGTGTTCAAATTTTCTGGTTCTGTTGCTCTCCTTGTGGAATTCCTGTCCTCTCCAGCTCTTGCTATTTCCCACTTCTTACATAAAATTCTATGCACTCTGCCCAACAGTTGGCCATAATTCTCAGCATCTGCTTTGATAGTCTGCAGGGCAGAGCC
Organism: Psammomys obesus; assembly: GCF_907164565.1. NCBI lineage: Eukaryota > Metazoa > Chordata > Mammalia > Rodentia > Muridae > Psammomys > Psammomys obesus. The sequence continues at coordinate 3,510,696 of NW_026596440.1, read as the reverse complement.
TTTCAGAGGTCCTCTGTGGCAGGTTCCTAACTTGTTTCCTGTTTTCTTATTTTTCTGATGTCTATCCTCTTTGCCTTTTGGGATGGGGACTGAACATTTTAGTCAGGGTCCTCCCTCTTGATTAGTTTCTTTAGATGTACAGATATTTTAATATATTGGAATTAAAAGGTGAATTTTAATCATGGATACAATAGATAGTGATATGTTTATTAATTCACATGTTGGTATTTATATGTAGAAATTGATATATGTGTATATATATATATACATATATGTTTAAAGTATATATGTATATATACATATATATACATATATAGTTTAGGTTATATAAACTTTTCAGTGTGTTTTCAAAAATATGTTCACAATTTTTGGCACTAACCACTAATACTAACTATTAAAACTTTAGGAGCAGATGTGATCCAGTCTTTAACTGAGTCACTTTCAAAGGACCATGTAACAAATATATGATATTTTTTATATCATATACTTTTTGCTTTTGCTTAATACTTTGAAAATTTCCTGTATTATTAATGTAGAAGTCTATTAGTCAATTAGACAACACTGTCACTTGAGGCTCCCTGTAGATATTCCAGATAACTATTTTTATAGTAAAACTTATCCAATGTCTATTTGTCTTGATCAGCAAAGTTTATTAAAAAATTTTTACTCACAATTTTAATATGGAATAAATGTTTAGAAGGCAATGGGGGTGTTGAAGTATTGACCTCCAGAGCATTCTGTTCATGTTTATTATGTGTCCAGTTGGGAGTGGGGCCCTGCCCCTGCATTCTTCCTTCTGTGGTCATTTCTCCATTGCTGAGAGTTAGAGAACTAGATCTTAGCATATCTACTGTGTCTCTGCAACATTAATACGGGGTATGAGGCTCAGATAAACTCCCCCAAAGATACAGTATTTTCTTTTTTCCCAGTTGCCTTGGCCTCTGTGCATCTGGAGTCAGGAAGAGAGTGCAGGCTCCCATGTCCATCTGGCATCCAGCGTGTATCAGTACTGACCAGAGATCATAAGTTTTTCTCCCCCCTGAGAAGTTATTATGACTTCAAAAAGAGAACAGAAATGGGGCAGAAAGGCTGCTCTGTTTGTCTCTCTAGGGCAGGAAAGGAGAGGAAAAGAGACCCAGGGAACTAAGGCACCCTTCATATGCAGAAGTCAAAGAACAAAATCATAGAGGTGGCAGAATCTCAGATGGCCAGATTCCAGAAGCTTGAGTCAGATCCCTGAAGGTGTGCATACTTTTGTCCTTTAGACAAAGAGGGGTCTCTTAACTTGCCCTGGGTTTGGAGATTTCTCTGAGAGAAATAGTTATTAGGGTATTAACCAGGATGGAACTTTCAGAGCCCTGACATCTGGCACACATGTCAATGGCAGAGTTGGGGAGAGGGGCCCCACACATGCAAGCATACTGCACTGGTCTGAGTGTTGGGACGCTAGTTGACAATGTCAGCTCCTGGCTTTCACTCTCAGCAGCATTTGAGTTTAACCTCAAGCAAAGTCCTGGGACAGGGATAAAACAGAGACAAAGTTATTTGAAGAAGGTAACATTAATGGCCTCTAGCCCAGTTCCCCATGGAGTGCTGCTTTCTGTCTAGAACTTTGTGAGCACAACCTTCACTTTCTGCATTTCTATTAGCAATCTGGTGTTCTCTGTTCTTATCAAAATCTACTTAAAGTATTCGGAAGACACAGAGCATGTTTCTACAAACTCTTCCAGTTCCGACAAGCCAGTTCCAACTGCTGATAAACACGTGGTCAGGTAAAGCTAGAGTGGCAGCGCCAGTTCTCTGCGGATAAACATCAGGTAAAGCTACAGTGGCAGCCCCAGTTCTCTGTGGCATTTTTCTATGGTTGTTCAACATTTCTCAGCAAAAGAAATCAACTGAAATAAACCAGTTAAGTATGGAGGGATGTATTCCAGCTCAAGGCTTTAGACTTTTGAATCAGTAGTGGCTGGTTTCCATTGTTAGTGTGCCTCAGCTGAAGAAAAGAGAGGAGAGAGAGAGAATGTCATATTTGTTCACTGGTGTGCTTCATTGACCCTCTTCTTCAAACAAGCCCCTCCCCTCTCAGTTTCTATGATTTATTTATTATGCTGACAAATGCCTACATCAATGGTTAATCCATTAATAATGTCAGAAAGCTCCTGATCAATCATCAAACCTGCCTCTGAACATTTTATTGTGGCATGCCTTGAACAAATGAGGTTTTGGAAATATTCAATATCTAAACCACAAAATAAAATCACTTGTGCCTCAGATACGTCAATAACCAGATGATACTCCTAAGCCTCACTGTCTTCAATCCAGAAGAAGGAGCCAATTGGCATTAAGTATAATCAGTGTATAATACTGTAGGTTGAGAGATCATCAGAATAGAGTGAGAGAAGTTAAATTCTGGAGAGAACACAGCCATGGACAGTTTTGTGATCCAGAACTTATCATTCCAGGAGCCTGTGGAGGAAGCTGGGACATCAACAGCCCAGACAGTTGTAAGCAGAATGTTGTAAGTGGAGGGCACAGTCACGAGGTTAAAAGCACAGGCTTGAGAGTGCACAGGAGCAAGGCCTGAGACTCGTGTATGAGGACTGCTGTCACACGAGGGCCAGGCATTGTACAAGCAGAGCTTTTCTTCAAATGACAAGGCCACTACTTGCTGGGCATCCTTCAGTAGAAGGTTGATGCCACCTTGCACATTCTCAGATGTTCTTGAGTTGAAGAATGACTCAAGTGTGTACAGGTAGAGAAAGGAAGGCTGTTGGAGGTTCCTTAGTAACCCACCTGTGAGGGCAGCAGGGTTCTCTCTCAACAGCGGAAAGGCAAAGCAGTGGCTTCCCTGGCGGGCAGGACATGGACTGTAGAAACAACAAGGCAGTAGCCTGAGAACCTGGAAGACAGGATAGGGATTTTGCAGATTGAGAGACAGTGGGGACAAAGTGGGCTTAGGTGGTGTCCTCAGAAATTTAGTTTTGGGTGTGTGGAGCACATGCTCTGTCATCACCCATGGCAGGTTTGATGGCAGAGTCTCTTCTCTTGGCCATTCTCCAGGCAGCTGATTCGCATCTCTCTTATCCTTTGAGACTGTTGTTTCTTTATTTTCAGGTAGAAATGATGCTAGTGAGTACTTCAAAAGGTGAACCAGCAAAAGCAAGAAACATGGCCACATGGGAATAACTCTTGAGACTCAGCCATTTGTTTTACCTCATCAAGTCCCTCAGGTGAGCTCAGGTTTTAGCCTTTGGAGGAAGGGACAAGAACTCAAAAGCTTGCCTCCCATAGCCCCATGTTTCTTAAGTAGTGATTGCTGGTGTGTGACTAGGGTCCCCTCAGCAGATGTGGAGACAGATGTTAATGGTGAGAGCCTGAGGCTCACTTGGGTGTCTTTGCTACATTCTGACCAGGAAGCAGATGTCAGCCTGCTCCCTGACATTTCAGAGACATGGAAGGGGCAGGCACCTTAATGTCATGGATGCGTATCACAAGAGCATGTGGCATGTCAAGTCTGTCCCTGATTGAATGTGAAGGCAGGCAGCTGAGTTCTACCCACATGCATTTTTGGTTCTATAGTGAAGGACATTGCTTACATTTAAAACTCATTTATTAATCAGTGGCTTTTAAGGATTTTGAAAATTAGCGTTTATGCATGGGTAACATACTACAGCATGGCTGGAACACATATGCATCTTGGTCCTGTGGTGGCAGGTGTATGGAGTTGAGGATGTGGCAAGTGTTGACCCTCTCATTATCCCCTTCCTGAGCCCTGCAGCTCTGTTCTGGAGCATCTGATTTTATGTTGTAAGATATCTACTTAAAGTAACCTAGTGGAACTTTTCAGAACTTCCACAGACATCTCTATTTGACTTATCATTTTGAATGCCAGTGTAAAATGGTATAGAAATTATGTGCCATCGATCCTGATGGATAACAAGCAGAACTACTGCAGAAACATCTCATCCTAGCTGATGGCATCCACCACACCTTGTCTTTAAATATAGCCTGTATCTGGTGAAGGTCCAGATATGAAGAAGTCCTGGTCCAACAGGTTCAGAACAATCAGCAAGAACCCATCCCCTCCCTATAAAATTTATGGGTGTAATCAGAATTCTAAAGCAAGATAGAGGTGGGATAATTACTAAAACCATAGCACAATGCCCCATGATGCTCTGCTCAAAGCACCTGCCTTCTTTAAATTTACTTGACTCTCTTGATAACCCAAAGAAAGTATGGGCCTCATTTTCTGCATGTTGAGATGGAAGCTCAGAGTGAATGATTCAAGGTCATACAGAGAGGTGAGAAGCAGATGCTCAAGATGGCAAAAGCCATACTACCATCCCACTTGAGGTCTCTCCTGGGGACACAGGCAGACATCCAGTGTCTCTGGATCCTGCCTGCTTCTGCATAGAAGACTTCTCTGTATTGCTGTGATGTGTGTGTGCCCTGAGATGGATCTAACACCAGGACATGGCTTTGAGGTGAGCCAGTTTTTATGTCTGAGCTAATGAAAACAAATCTTGAGGAGAATCTTTTTTTAAGGGCATTTGCCTAATTACCTACTAGGGACATTTTGTCCCCAAAGCAATCACAGTACCAAATGTTCTTCCTATTCCGGATGTCTGCAGCAAAAATGGAAAATATTAAGTCAAGCTTTGCTCTCTTAAAGGAAGGCAGTCTGTTGAATAAAATGCAACATCACAGAAAAGAGCTCTTCTGTGTCAGAGAGGCACACAGTCAGTCAGCACAGATAAAGAAAAGAAAACAATTTAAACCAAACTTCGCTTCAAATTAAAGGGCAGGTTTATTTTTAAAGGAAAAAAAAAATCAGTCCTCAACATAAATGTGTGTCTGGACAAAAATGTCTGATACAAAATTGGCTCTGCCTGAAACTACTTAATGATTTCTTCCTTTAACGGTTGAGGGTTTTATTGCACTTAGATACATATCGGTGCATTGTGTATACAAAAGGTGCAACCCAGGGCTATGGGGAGGGAGGCACATTTCAGCAACCTAACAGCAGCATCAGAATGAATCGCCAGCTTTTCTAGACTCACCTTCAATGCACACAAGGACTTTCTAAGAATTTAGTAAGATCTAAGAATTTAGTCAGCTGGGTCTGCCATCATAAAAATATCGAGACTGTGCCTTAAGCATCACACAATTTCTTGTCTCTTCATAGTTCTGAAGGGTGACATGCCCAAAGTCAAGATTACAGAGGGGCCTGGTTTCTGGCCAGAGCCTCTTCCTGGATCTAGATGGCCACTTTCTAGTTGGGGGCTCACAGGGTCACGTGGAGAGTTGCGGTTTGTGCTCTCTGAGTGTAATAATGGACATAGGTCCTATTGACTAAGGACAGCACTCACTACCTTGTTTAGCCTTCAGTATTTCAGTTACCTCCTGATAACACACTGCAGGGAGGAATTGGAGGCTTGGGGCTTGGGGGTCACGATACAGTCTTGTATAGTATCCTTTAATTGCATGCAGCACTGGGCATTTTTGTAGGTTGTCACTTCTGTGAAATTATCTGAGAAGCATAACTCCCATACATCACACGCTGATACCCAAGCTTTGGATACCAGAGGTGGCTGTTGGGGTTTGGGAAAGCTGTGGTTAAAGAACTACATATGTAAAGCTCTTGGTTTGTGGAAAGTGAATTCTCCGTGACATTTCTCAATCAACTACACCACAGAGCCTGCCTCACAACCTGCTTCACCGTTCACCTGCACCAGCCTTACACCTTTAGCATACTCAGGCTTTCATTTTCCTTGAAGAATCTGTTTGCAATTACTAATCACCTCTTTCTATGTGTGTGAGATATGTTTGTATGTGTTTGTATGTGTGTGCAAGTATGTTTGCAGGTGCATGCGCACATGTTGATGTTACTGTCTTCTCCTACTCCTCTCCACCCTAGTTTTAAGTCAGGAGAGCTTTGGGGCCTGAAGCTCACTGACTCAGCAAGCGTGGCAGGCAGGGAGTCCCCGGGCTCCTCCTCTGTCTGTCTTCCCAGTGTGGAGAGCATGAATGTGTGCCACCATGCCCAGATTTTACAGTGGTTATGAGTTCAAGCCCATGTTTTCATGCTTGGACAGCAAATTCTTCACCTACTGAGCTCTCTACATCCCCCCACATCCACATATGTGTGCTTCTTCTCTATCATCTATGCCACTAGTTTAATTAGAAACTCATCTACAGTGGCATTCTTCAGCGTGAGAACATACAGTCATGATGCCAGGCTGCAAATTGCTGTTAGTTTGCATATGTGGGTTTTCCCAGAGTGGTCTAAACATCTCACCACCAAACCTTCCAGCAGCTTGACTGATAGGATAACCAGGCAACAGAGCACATGGAAGACTGGATAGAAGTTACAACAAAGGTCAGTGGGAATAGCTTGGCCTTTTCAGTTCTAATTAAGGAATAAAGTGCTGTTAAGCACAGAATACAGAATTTCATTTTCAATTAGGGTTTCAGACACACAAGTTATTTGCCTTTAATGTTCTCTGTATGCAAAGAAGATGGACTTTGTTAGAGAACACAAAGTGTGGTACCGAATACTTTAAAGAGTTTTCTTCATAGATAATATGATGTAAAGCTTTCAAGCTGCATGTGATCATATCAGTGATCAATTTATCGCAGTGTAACATTGGAAGCTAGGATGAAGCCACTCATAATTTGTCAAAAAAAGCTAAGGGCTCCATTCGACACAACACATGCTTCCTTTTCCTTCTGGGAGAGATACATCTACCATTCTGGCTTAAAACTTTGAAATGATTTTGTTTGATGCTGACATTGTGGGGTCACCTGCAATAAAGGTAGCATGGGGATACCAGTGGGAAGTAGGGGGTTCTCACTGGGAATGAGCTGGAGCAGGAAAGCTGGAGCTTTCCCTAAACTGGGCCCTCTCGTATCCCACAAGGAAAAACATAGCTCCTGAGACAGTGCTTAAGGTTTGACTGTGAACTAGAACACAGCCAGATGAATACCAAGGGAAAGCAGAACCCAGAACACAGAGAAGGGGAAAGCTGGGGAGCAGAAAGGTACACTCTTGCACCAAGAGGATTTGTGGGAAGGCTGGCTGCAAGTAGAGTTGTATTGGAGATACTTAATGATTTTATTTGCTTTTGAGACAGAGAGTCATGTATCTCAGAGAGGCTTTGGAGTTGACACATGGCCAAAGAAGACCTTGTACTTATCATTCTCTCTTTTCTACTTCCAAGTGCTGAGATGACAGATGTGTGCCACTATACCCATTTTATGCAGCGACAAATACTAAGCCCAGAGATTCATGTATACTAGATAAAAAGTCTACTGGCGATTATATCTCCAGTTCTTTCAGGAGACTTTACCCAAGGATAATTGCCTGTTGTACCAATATTATACCTACTGTTGTTCTATACACTGTGTGTCATGTATTGTGGTGGTAGCTATAAGGGGAAGAAAAATCTTTTAAATGTTTAAAAGATGCCATAGCTGCTCCCCCAATTCTACGCTGTGTGTATGTGTTCATATTTGTAGAATCAGAGAAAACACTACTGATTTTCTGGTTTTTGTCCTTTCTTGTTATTGCATAACAGTTTATTCATGATAATAGTATCAGTAACACATCGATACTATTACTATATACTTATAGTGCATATATACGTGCCTGTCAATGAATGCATGTGTATGTGTAAACTCTCAAATAACAAATTTGTAAAAACTTTTCCAGCCCCAGGTGTGGAGGCACATACCTTTGATCCCAGCACTCAGGAGGCAGATTTAATCTCAGAGATGAATTATATCATTAGGTTAAAAAGTTTTCTTTTCCAAATAGTCTGAGGAATAGAAGACAAGGATGGTGCAAAGGAGCATCCTGACTGCATTTGCTTTGGCAAACAGAGGGTAAATTTTTCAATGAGTTATCATCCCAACAATGAGGGGCTAGCACTCGCTTGTGCAGCACTCCCTAACCAGGAGCAACCAAGCAGATTCTTGCAAGAAATGAAATTAATTATCTCAATTTACCACATACACAATATTTTAGGCATTAAGTATACCATTAATATATACAAACACTCCATGTTGTTCAATGTTTTATTAAATTCACTTATCTTGCCCTCTCACTTTGTTATTAAATTACAGAATAAAAAGCACTTATAATATACTTTGTGTCGGATAATTTTATTTATTTTTTTACCACCTCTCAGAAATATAGTCCTCTCACACAATGTCTAGAAAAGGCTCAGATTCAAGTTCAACTAGAATGAATTGAGTACCTGCCATGTACTAGACAATGCATTCCTTCATAAGTGAAGGGATTCTTTATCTAGCCCCAGTTTTATGCCAGAGAAGGGACACTTAGACATTTCAAGTATGAAAGTGTCACAATTACAGAGCATAGAGAAGAGTCACAGCCTTGGAAATGAACAGGGAAGTTATTTTTTATATCTCAACAACTAAAAAACACAAACTGAATTTTGAAATGGCAAAGGACTTAACATTATCCAAAGAAGAAACACAGGTGGGTAAGCTCATGCAAAGACATTCAGCACCTCTAGTGCTTACTAAGTTCCTATGTCATAATTATTAGATAATTATTAGATTATATATATGTAGTGTTGGCAGGACATGAAACTCCTTGTTGGAATACCTGTGCATTGCTGGTTGGGAATGTAAAACACTGCAGGCATGCAGGCAGACACTGGGGAAAATAGTATGGCATCTTGTCCCAAAGGTAAACCTAGATTCACTTTGTGACCCCAGAAATTGTGGTACATTTACACATTGGAATACTATTCAGCAAGGAAACATGAAATAAGGAAATCATGAAATTTGCAGGCAAATGGTGGGAACTAGAAAAGATCGTCCTGAGTGAGTTATCCCAGAAGCATAAAGACACACAGGATATATACTCACTTACAGGTAGATATTAGACATAATATAGGATAATCACACTAAAATCTGTACACCTAAAGAAGCTAATCAAGGAGGAGGACCCTGGGTAAGAGGCTCAATCTTCATTTAGAAAGGTAAATGGGATATACATTGGAAGAAGTTGAAAATAAGGAACGACACAGAAGCCTACCACAGAGGGCCTCTGAAAGAGGCTACCCAGCAGGGTATTAAAGCAGATGCTGAGACTCATAGCAAAACTTTGGGCAGAGTACAGGGAATTTTATGAAGAAGGCAGAGATAGAAAGACCTGGGATGGTCTTGAGCTCCACAAGGAGAAAAATAGAAGCAAAAAATCTGGGCCTAGGGGTCTTTTCTGAGACTGATACTCCAACTAAGGACCATTCATGGAGATAACCTAGAACCCCTGCACAGGGGTAGACCATGGCTTCTCAGTCTCCAAATGGGCTCCCTAATAAGGGGAGAAGCTGCTCTCTCTGACATAAACTCAGTGCCTGGTTCTTTGATCACCTCTCCCTGAGTGGGGAACAGGCTAACCAGGCCACAGAGGAAGACTATGAATGGTAGTCTTTATGAGACCTGATAGGCTAGGGTCAGATGGGAGGGGATGAGTTCCTCCATTATCAGTGGACTGGGGAAGGGACATGGGAGGAGATGAGGGAAGGAGGTAGGGTGAGATTGGGAGGGAGCGAGGGTGGAGCTACAGCTGGGATACAAAGTGAATAAATTGTAATAAATAAAAATTATATTAAAAACAACAATTAAAGGCTATAATTGGAGCAGATACTTACTTGCCTTTGTTTATTGCAAAACTGTTCATAGCAGCCATGCAAGGGAAACAGAGTGTGGTCTAAACTATGAAGATTCACATAGGATAGAAACATCCTGGATCAGCCTTTAGAGGGAGGAGCATACGCAGACAGGGTCTTCTGTAGCCCAAGTTACCAAGAATTAACCTCCTAAATCCCGTGATGCTACTTTATCTGGCTTATGTGATGCTGGGGATTAAACCAAGGGTTCTGTGAATTCTAGGCAAGCACTATATCAGCTGAGCCACATCCTACCTTGTTTCAGTCTTAAGATGGGAAGAAGCTGAGCCATTCTACAAGAGGAATGTGTATCACCCTGAAGACAGCACAGCAAGAGAAATAAGGCACACCAAAAGGAGACATGCTTCACATGCATGAGGCACTTAAGAGTGCTCTAACTCAGAGGGGTGAGGAGTAGACCAGTATGTGCTGGAGCTAGAAAGGCCTGGGATGAGGACTCAGTGCTTCAGTGGCTACAGGGCCTCAGTGAGGCGGATGAAGCAGATGCTGAAATAGATGGTGGTGACATGTGCAGAACTTTAGAGCTGTCTCCATGTTATTGTGCTATACAATTAAAATAGTTAAAATGGGGTCATCACCAATAGTATTTATAAAAAATCCAGATTTAAAGGATCATAATATGAAGCCATGAGGCCATATCTCAAGTTTACACGTTCCCTCAAAGCTAACCTAGACAAGTGTGACTTTGAATCATTTAGTTGTCTATTTAAATGACAGCTTAAGCGGCATGCATAAATACCAGTGATGTGCTGAATAAAGATTTTGACTGCACCAACTGCTAACTGGCCCTCTGGGAGGGAATTAGTGCTGTCTCCACCACCACAGTCATAACCATGTAATGGGCTCACGCTCCCCAGGGCCTCCTTCTGCTGCTCTCTCTTCCTGAGAGGTAGAGCTGTTTTATTACAGAGACCACTTCACATTTCTCTGTCCTTTGCACCTCTGAGCTCTGAACTAATCCTTCCTCTGTACTTTGAACAATACAGACTGAGTGATCTGTGACTGTCCTATGGGAAGACCTGTGTGGGAGCAATTGCTGACCCTGGATCGGAGCTGTGGGCACCAGAGACTTTGAGAGTGAACACATCTGTCATCCACACAGGCCAGCCTTGAAGTAAAGCATCCACATTGAGAGCACCAACTAGCACAGCACAAAGCAAAATGGCCAGTGTGTTGCTCACACCAGGATGGTGCTGACTGGGGAGGCTCTCAGCATTCTCTTACTCCACTGCCTTTATTTTGGGTGGAATGGGATGATGTTTAGTGACAAAATGTAAGCAGAGTGTGCTCTATTGTAGACCACCGAGAGACACTCAAGTTTTTAGCAGAATTATTCCCTACAATAACTTCCCAAAACAAAGTTTTAACTAGGATAAACACATCTATAACTCAAATCTACCTCTCTTTTAAAATGAGTATTTTGGGAGTGTGTCAACACATAGAGTGATGTTGAAACAGAAATGATGATTTATGCCATCAGCTTCAAGAAAGAACAGAAACATGATTGTTAATGATGTGAAATGAAAGAACCATATTCCAAGTGGTATTTTTGAAAATTTGACAAAAATTTCTGGATAATGATAATAATAGACAAAATATTTTTTGCTTATATTTTTTAATTTTTTAAAAAATTTTATTAATTACACTTTATTCACTTTGTATCCCCCTGTAACTCCCTCCCATCCCTCACTTTTCCCCTCCCATTTTCTCCCTCCCTCCCCCTTCTCTACACATGCCCCTCCCCAAGCCCACTGATAGGGGAGGTCTTCCTTTCCTTTCTTCTGATCCTAGTCTATTTGGTCTCATCATGAGTGGCTGCATTGTCATCCTCTGTGGCCTGGTAAGGCTGCTCCCCGCTCAGGGGGAGGTGATCAAAGAGCAGGCCAATCACTTCATGTCAGACACAGTCCCTGTTCCCATTACTAGGGAACCCACTTGGATACTGAACTGTCATGGGCTACATCTGTGCAGGGGTTCAGGGTTATCTCCATGAATGGTCCTTGGCTATAGTATCAGTCTCAGAAAAGACCCCTGGGCCCAAATTTTTTTCTGTTTCTGTTGTTCTCCTTGTGGAGCTCCCATCCTCTCCAGGTCTTACTATTTCCCCTTTCTTTCATAAGATTCCCTGCACTCTGCCCAAAGTTTGGCTATAAGTCTTAGCATTTGGCCCTTCCAGGTCTTACTATCTCCCCTTTCTTTCATAAGATTCCCTGCACTCTGCCCAAGGTTTGGCTATAAGTCTTAGCATTTGGCCCTAACCAACAAAGTCAAAGACTTGTATGAAAAAAATTTCCAGTCTCTGAAGAAAGAATTAGAAGAAAGAATCAGAAAACGGAAAGATCGCCCATGCTCATGGCTTGGCAGGATTAACATAGTAAAAATGGCCATCTTACCAAGAGCAATCTATAGATTCAATGTAATTCCCATCAAAGAAAAATTCTCAACTTCATAAGGAATAACAAGAAAGCCAGAATTGCCCAAACAATCCTCTACAATAAAAGATCTTTTGGAGGTATCTCCATCCCTGATCTCAAGCTGTACTATAGAGCAACAGTTATAAAAACTGCATGGTACTGGCATAGAAACAGAATGGTGGATCAATGGAATCGAATAGAAGATTCTGAAACAAACCCACACAATTATGGAGAATTATCTTTGACAAAGATGCCAAAACCAGACAATGAAAAAGAGATAGCATCTTCAACAAATGGTGCTGGCCTAACTGGATGGCTACATGTAGAAAAATGCAAATAAATCCATACTTATCACTCTGCACAAAACTAAAGTCCAAGTGGATCAAAGACCTCAACATAAAATCAGACACACTAAACCTGTTAGAAGAAAGAGTGGGAAAGAGCCTTGAACTCATTGGTACAGGAGACAACTTCCTGAACAGAACACCAACAGCACAGGCTCTAAGAGCAACAATCAATAAATGGGACCTCATGAAACTGAAAAGCTTCTTTAAAGCAAAGGACACTGTTGTCAGAACAAAACGACTGCCTCCAGATTGGGAAAGGATCTTCACCAACCCTCTATCTGACAGAGGACTAATATCCAGTTATATATAAAGAACTCAAGAAGTTAAACAGCAACATAATCAAATAATCCAATTAAAAAATGAGGTACAGAGCTAAACAGAGAATTATCGATAGAAGAATATCGAATGGCACAGAAACACTTAAAGAAATACTCAACGTCATTAGTCACCAGGGAAATGCAATTCAAAATGACCCTGAGATTTCAGTTTATAACCATCAGAATGGCTAAGATCAAAAATTCAAGTGACAACACATGCTGGAGAGGTTGTGGAGAAAGGGGAACCCTCCTCCACTGCTGGTGGGAATGTAAACTTGTACAACCACCCTGGAAATAGACAAGATGATATAAAATATGATATGCATATATATTAGGTATGGATAATTAAATTTAATATAATTACATAAATCATTGATTGTCAATTAATTAATGAATTGTTAAAATAATTTTAATTAGCAGAATGACATATGAGTATGTGATTACATATAACATATAGATATAAAATAATATATAATTATAGTGACAATAATAATAGAAGGTAGAAGCAGCAGAGTTACAGAAAACAGGGTAAAAGGATCCGAGCTCTTCATTTCTGTCATTACTGTCATCAAATACCTCGCAAGAGGCAACATATGGGAGGAAGAAATCCAGGATCACAATTTAAGGGTATAGTCACAGACACCTTGTGTCTCCAAGGACCAGGAAGAAGAGAGAGGTTGGATTGCAACTGGGGTTGGGCTATTACCAATAGATCTTGCCTCTTCCTGGCTAAGGCCTCAAGCACAAAAGTTCTCACAACCTCCCAAAACAGCATCCCTAACTAAGGACCAAGTTTTGAACCTGGAAGCCTTGAAGGGTTGCGAATGGCCCAAGCAGACACTCCACAGGTCTCTCCCAGGTCTGAATTGCCACAAGCACACAGGTCTGTGTGGAAGCTGACAGTGGACGAGAATGTGAATGTTGGCAATTTGATATTAATACTTGATTTTGCTATCAACCTAAGACTCTCGAAAAATGAGTAGGAGAACTAAACAGACAACTTAGCAGAAAGTTATTAGTTTACCAAATATGTTCATGATAAGATGACCCAAGTCCCTAGTCACTGACAAACACAAGGTAAACTGCAGTGAGATCCAGCCACAAACAGAGGAAACTGTCATTTGAAACCCAGACAAAAGCAACAATGCCAAGAGCCAATGAAGCCTGGATCAGCTACACTGATGGCAGGAATCTGACATGGAAGGGCTAACATAGAAGGGCTAACATGGAAGGGACTGGTGTGTTCCTGATTGGGAAACAATGTGACCCAGCCATGCAGTTCTTCCGTATTCACCCAAGAGCCAGAAAACACCCATTGACACCAAAGCAAATGAGAAAGGCAGCGTGATGCATAGCAGTTGGTATCCAGCCTCTACCCAAGGGCTTGTCAAAAGGTGACTGAGTAAGTACACATGGGTGTCCAAGGACTCACCAAGACTCCACTCATCCACACTGACACACAACTTGGGTGATTCCAAAAGCATGGTGTCAAATGAACCACAGCAGAGAGAGTGACAATTCAAACAGGCTTGGAATATCAAGTGTGCAGTGTCACTGATAGGACCTTGTCAGGAACTTGACATTTTCAAAAACCACAGTGTTGGCTGTCAGAAGTAAGCACGGAGGGCAGTGACTATGGAGGAGGTGTGCGGGAATTTTTCCATTTGATGGAAACAGTCTTTCTTGAGTGTGGTGGTAATAACTTCATTGGAAAAAAATGTGTTAAAATTCAGAATAGAAGAAGGGAGAATTTTGCTTTATGTTCATTGTATCTTAATAGACCAAACACTTCAACCACATGAAGAGGATACCTCTTTTATTAGATTAGGCTTTTTCTGACTTTTATTTCATGGATGGGAGTGCTGAGGTGTAGAGGAGAAAGGCTGTGTTGGGGGTGGGGAGGGGTGGCAGACATCTCTGTCTAATAACAGCTGCATGGGATGTTAGTGGCTTCCCAGCTGCATGGGACATTAGTGGCTTCCCAGCTGCGTGTGCTAGGAGAATGTGTGGTCAAGCATACTTCAAGGTCAGGCTGAGAAGACTCTTCATCATCATGTCTCTCCCGAGTCTTGGTGGATGTCTTCCATAAAGTTGGTTGGTTCTTGAAGATGTGTATTTTCTGACTGATCCTGAAACATTTAGAGTTACTTTTATGCATAAGGGTTAACTGATGTTCAGTTCATTTCTTTGATATCTTTTTTTGTGAATAGCTCTTCCTTTTTTGAGTATTAAAAATATTGCACTAGAAGGAACAATAACAACATGTTTAGTTTAATAGTGAACCTTAAAAGTTGCAAATATTATTTGGTATACATTTACAGATTCTAAACTTTGATAAATTTCACTGTATTTTTTTTTTTTTTACCTGTGTGGGATAAAGCTTTTCAACCTAGGGTGACATAGCACCTGAAAGTTATTCAATAAACATTTAATTTCTTCTCTTTCCTTCACTTCTCAAGCATATAACCCTATAGTACACATGTACACACACACACACACACACACACACACACACACACTTCACTGTTCTTGAACAGACACTGTCTTTAAGATTGTATTTCTAACCCTGTGTGGCTATGGATCTGTGGATCACTCTAGTAACTAGTGAAATCTATTTGAGGGAAAGTCATACTTTGCTAATTTAATCAATTAATAAATGGATTTTGTCTCTGTGATACTTTAACAGCCCCATGACAGCACAAGGGAGCTCTGGCTTGTGCATTTTCTGTGGAGCCTAAAGCAGAGGTGGCCTCCCTCCACCATGCATAAAGCAGAAAGAGCATTTATGAGCCCACTCGTGTGAAGCTTGAGTAGGCAGATTCATGAAATTCGCTGAGATTTGGATTAAATTTAAACCGTTCTATGCATCTCTTCTTTTGATTAAGGCTGTGTGTGCAGTGAAAAACCTCACATTTGAATAGAACTTGGGTCTTTAAGAACTTTCAATGTGCACAAATCTAAATTGAGCTCCCCACTTGATCCTCAAGTGCACAGGAGGTCAATTTACATTCAGTATTAAGTGGGGACAAAAGAGGCGGCATTCCTCTGCATCTTTTCAGAATTTTAGCTTTGGATCAAAATTTATTAATATCGGGATCAACACAGAGGCAGTTCGCTCCCCTGGCACTTATTGTGAGAGCTAAGGCCCTTAGATAGAAGACAATTGGCATCAACACAGGAGGGAAAGCCCTCGTGTGTCTGCACCTTCATGTCCCCCCAAAGAAGTGCTTGCCAGGGTGACCCTGAGTGGCCTTTCAGAGGCTTAGAAAGAAACACATCTCTTTTTATCCATAGTCTTTAGGGACACCGTTTATCACAGTACTTAGAGAAAAGCTATTCTTTTCACATGACTATGCCAGACTGGTCCTTTGCCTTTCTACACAGCTCATTTCTGCCTGCCCCTGTTTCCACTTTTTGTCTGATCCTGAGAAGATGTGTTGAGAGCATCCTGAGGCTAGGGGCTTATTTTAATAACTATAAGAGATTCTCATCTTACTATCCAGGAGTTAAGAGATAAAAGATGAGGTCATAAGTTGACAGAGGAGCAGAGTTGCATCCTTATGCTCTGGATCTTGCTGGGACAGGCTCTCCAAGTGCAGTCTTCACTGTTTTGATTTTTAAAAAAGTACATTTTTTACACATGCATGTGTGTGTGTGCATGTATGTTTTTGTATGTGTTAGCATGTAGGGTGGAAGTCAAAGGGCAACTTTCATGGATTTGTTCTCTTTATCATATGTGAATGTAGGTGATTACACTTGGGTTACCAGGCTTGGCAGCTATCACCTTTATCTTTGATGAAGTTTTTATTTTTGTATTTTTTATTAATGAATCTGTGTGAATGTTTGTGTGTGGGTATTTGCATGTGAATATAGGTGTCTATAGACACCAGAAGAAGATGCCAAAAATCCTGGAGCTGGATTTACAGACAGTTGTGAACCACCTGGCATGAGTGCTGAGAATTCAGGGCAGAATGCCGTAACCACTGAGTCACCTTTTCAGGCTGCTGCTCTGACTTTCACGTTGATGCAAGAGCTCTAGCACACTGGCTATAGGTGCAACTGGTCCAGAAAATAGAATAAATTCTGGTTTGATAGTTAAGTGGATTCTGACAATGGAGTGGAAATTATGCTATAAAAAGTTGGCAAAATATTGCAGTTGTTGACTGTTTCCCATACCCATGTTTACCTATTCTATAACAATACTCCACCTTACTGGTTCAGGCCTCAACTGCTTCTCTTCAATTTCCAAATACAAGGCCTCACTTCTCCTCTGACCCCGTTCTACCTGCCTGCAGGAGAGAAGACAGTGAATGTCTACGCAGCTTTCGTCAATAGATCCAGATGAGACCACAGAAATAGAGGAGTTATGAAAACCAGGGGTGCAAGATGGCAAACAAAGCAAAATACCCCCAAAACCCATGTCATCAAAACACAGCTTTAAAAGAAGTGTCCCAAAGACAATGTTGAAACCTTGTCTTTGCGAATGAGCAACTGGAGAGTGGCAGCACACTGGCCCTTTATAGTTCCTTTTGTTTGTAAATAACTTTCAGACTCATTACCTGCAACATAATACTCAGCATTAAAACATTTACCCTGTGCCAAATAAATGGATTCAAAGTGCCCTGTAAAAGCATAGTTTCATCTG
The DNA here is from genome assembly GCF_907164565.1 of Psammomys obesus. Lineage (NCBI taxonomy): Eukaryota > Metazoa > Chordata > Mammalia > Rodentia > Muridae > Psammomys > Psammomys obesus. Next base: position 3,493,248 of record NW_026596440.1, on the reverse strand, counting down.
CAGAGTGTGTGATAAGGCTGGCACAGTGGATCAGTTTGTCAGGAATGGAGTTGGTTGTGGTGAGAAATGATGTCTGCCCATCTCCCTTTCTGTAATGATCTACACCTCCAAGGGACATTGAAGTGGAATGTCATTGGCTCAGCCTATACACATTGATGAGTAGTTGTTAGATACAACAGCTGTTACCCACTCTTCAACTGTGTAGCTGGGTGGCCATGCCTGGTCAGAGACAACACATCACATTTTTGGCTGTGGGTTAGATGGAATGCCACCCAAAGAACACTGGGATTCAGGCTCAGTTTGGTCAACACTAGGATTCTGCGGACTCTCTGTTGCAACACGACTGCATTGTTCATGGATTCTCCCCAGGAAATACAACAATCCAAGAGTTAAAGGCATTTGTGAAAAATTACAGAAGCAGACAACTCTGGTAGGTGATACACTGGATAGGGGTCACTGCCCAAGACTTGAATTCCATACAGTTCTTCAGATGCTTGTGTGAATTTGACTGTTACTTGAGCTTGTCCACTGTCGTAGTTGTTTATACTGCTAGCACAGATTACACAGGCTGAATAATTTACCTCTCCTCACCATCATCTGAGTGACTCTTCCTTGACTTCCATGCTTTACTGGACTGAAGGCTGCTGAATCCACACACCAAAAGATTTCATTCACCATTTAGTTTGCTTCTACCAGGTATTGTGGTCACAATGGTGTAAGTGTAACTAATGCAAAAAATTGGTACCAAAAGAAGGGTCATTATGATGACTTAGTCAAACTGTTATTTCGAAGGGTTTGGAGCTGCTTTGTGGAAAAATTTTGGGAAAAAATGGAGAAGCATGCTAAAGGGACCATGAGATGCTGTAATCCTAGTTCAATGCATCATTCCAATGACAGTGTAGAAGATCAGAATACCAGTTCAAATGCACACTGTTAAGATTGCAATCATTTCCTTGCTCATTTTTTCTTTTCTGTTTCCTATTTCTTCCTTTTGCTTCTACAATCTTATATCTGAATATCTATGGTAGTAAGTAAAGCAGAGACAATGTGGTAACTGAGCATTTCATGGTTCCTGTAGCACTTGATTCCAGGACCCTTCTAGAGTCTTTAAAGAAGCCATGTACATTACAGCTGAGACTGGCTGTGCTCTGAAGACATAAACCAGCTTCTTATGGTAGTGTTCTGGGTCTGACCCCAAGATTCTCCCTTTCTCTCTGTCTCTCTCTGTCTCTCTTCTTCTCTCCCACTCTACCTACCTATTTCTTGTCTCATATACCGAGGGCTGTCCCTCTCCTTGGCTCTCTTCATATTCTCCTCTGTTCTTCCCCTGTACCCTGCTTCTCTCTGTTTCCTTGCTCTTGCTGCTGCCATTCCTGTGGTTTCACAAGGCTTTAGTTTAGTGCCTTGTTGATTGGGCTGCAAAACACTCAGCTCAGCACTCTGGTTATTCAGTCATCTCTAGGATTTAATTTCATGATGTATTTATTCTTGTCTTCACCTTTTCAATGAAATAGTTCTCATCTACCCTCTATATAACCTATCACTGCCCTATCACTACAGGGGTGGGGGACTTCCCTATGCCCTAGACAAAATGATGGCCAGCTGACAGACCATCATTCAGACACCTGCTATCAGACTTTCTAATTGGCAGAGCCTAGGACTGAACAGCTGGTGTAATGGGGGACAGTGGTGTCCTTTTGAGTGTCTTTCACTAGGCCCACACACCTTTTCTGTTATGGCCTGAGGTACTCTTGGACAAGCTATAGAACATAGATTCCATGTAGGGGTGGCAAACTTCTGGAAACATCTGGAATGTAGTTCTTTCAAAGGTTTATGCTTCTCTGACCTCTCTGCCAGTGTCTTGAGGCCTCCTGAGGATAGAATGAGGTGCCTGGCAAAATGGAAAGTTGATGAAAAACAATTCTTTTCTTGGCATAGGGGTATGCAAGGAGGATGCTTGGCTATCAACAGTTTGTCACAGATGCGGAAGGGTCTCAAGAGGCAATTCCTGATATTGGGAGTGGTGGAGTTCTTTTCCTTGGTGGTGTAGCCATTAGTAAGTTTCTGTTATTCAAGGAAATTATTGTTCATCTATGCTTGTGTAGGCAACTCTAACTAAACACCAAAGACCACACATGAAAAGATATGCAAATTTGGAGGGAAATGCACTCAGAAAGTGTGAAGTAGGAAGAGGATAAGAAAAGCTAAGGTCAGAATATTATCAAAGTTTCAAAAGAAATAAGGCAAACAAAATAATTTTGGTTCAATACAAAATTAAAAACCAAGAAATGACACCATAACACATGCTTGACAAAGGGAAGTGGGGAGAAAAGAATACTCTGACCTTCAGTCTTTCTGTGGGCAAGGGACAGTCGGTTCATACATCTGACTATGATTATATAATGGTTGACAGCAAATGTTACCAAAACAAAAGAATGGACAAACTGGGGAAGGCAAAAATATCCATCCCCTTGGGCTTTTTATGCTTGCTAGTGATGACTTCCCTACACACCTGTTTCTCAGGCAGGCCAACCTCTACAGTAGCTATGTGTTGCGTAAGCAATAGATGTCTTACTTGTGTTCCTAATTTAGGTAAGAGTGTTGCTTTAAAATTTCACCCCATGGGAAAATAGCTCCAGGCCCCACAGAACCTTGCTGCACAAACAGGAGCCACTAGCTGACACTGTTCACTGTTTGGAGAGAGCCAGGGTTAGACCTCTGGTGGAGGTCATTGCATCACTGAGCGCTAACATCTGTGGCTCATGTGTGAACATGAAGTGGCTGGGAATGTAATTAGATTTATGGCTCTACTTTAAGTAGATTAATTTTTGCAATATTTGCTTTTAACCCACTGCATTTAATATTATTATGTAGTCTTGGAAACTGCCAAATAAAATAACTCATAGTATGCAATCCAATGTCTTGTGTCGGCTGGCTTTCTCTGCAGGGCCAACTGTTATGATTTCAGAGTGAAGTGTCCCCCATAGACTCATGTGTTTGAACACTTGGTCTCCAGCTCATGACACTGTTTGGAATGATTATGCACCTTTTGTGACTGGAGCCTGCAGGAAGAAGTGGGTCACTGGGGAAGAGCGTTGAGGTTTTATAGCCTGGCTTCATTTCCTGTTCATGCTCTGCTTCTTGACTGTGGTGTGATTGCCTAGCTGCCTCCCTCTCCGGATGCCATGCCTTCCCCTCAGGATGGACTGTGTACCATTAAGCTGAGCTAGGATTAACCATTCGTATCTTAGTTGCTTCTAGTCAGGCACAAGAAGGGAACTAGGACAATACCGAGGATTTGGTGAGGTTGAGACGTTCCCCTGAGGGGACAGGTTGAGCTTGCAATTCTTGCCTCCAATATTGACTACTCTTGGGTGTAAAGTATTAACAATGCATGCTTAGCTGACAAGCCCTGCTGAAATGGAGTATTAGGCCCAAGAGTCTGTAAAAGTATCTTTAAAGCAAAGCATAGGGAGATGACATTTCTCCTGGAAACTCTAGGGAAGATAAAAGTCATCCTCACTGGGGATGAACTTGGCAGGGCTGTCCTGAGAAAATACTACAGGCCAAACAGTTTAGCCAGTACAGCAGCACCCTCTCATTGCCTGGCGGCTACAAGTGTAAGATCAAGGCATCGCTGCCTGGTTTTCCTTAGGTGGCTCTGATGTTCAGAAGCCTTGTTTTGTCTGTGTCCTCAACAGGCCTTCCATTATGACATGGCTGTCCCCAAATCTCTCTTTGCATGGGATTGGGATCCTCTGTACACACTCAGTTTAAATTGTATCTTCAAAAGCTCTGCTCCCAAAGACAGTCACACTCAGATTGGAATAAAGACATCTGCATATACATTCTGAACAATGCCATGGAAACGAGATAGTGTCTTCTAAGCCAGCAAAAAGAGGTTCCTGGGTAATGCCAATACTGTAGTTGTAGCTAGACATAATAATGAGTCAAGTTACCACTTGATATTCCAGCATAAACTTACAGAATAGCACTGGTCTCAGGACCCAAAAGAACATAGTGTAAGAGTGAAATGTCTTTTCTCTTTCCCTAGTGCCTCCCATGAGAGAAGATGTCATTTGCTCTAACCACAATGCAAATGTATAAAACTTATAGTACTTCCTTGTGAGCCAATGACTATCTCTAGTGGAGCTTGAGTTACAGAGAATACTGGGAGGGTAAAGGGTTCATAAATGCAAAGGACTCTTACTCTTATTTTGTGGGAGATATCTCCCTCCAAATAACACTACACAAGCCAACAACTGAAACAGTAGCCATGTTGCTGATTCCACGATTCAGGAGGGTTCCTTTTAGGGGACTTCTTTGCTCTTGTCTCAGTCTCATTGTAAGTTAACTAGGACCTTTGTTTCTAGCACATGATTTATTATTGTTATTTACAATTTATTCACTTTGTATCCCAGTTGTAGTCATCTCCACCTGGTCTCACCCTCCCTCCCTCTTCTTCCCCTATGCCTCTTCCCTAGACCACTGATAGGGGAAGTCCTCCTCCCCTACTATCTGACCCTAGCTTATCAGGTCCCATCAGGACTGCCTAGATCTTCTTCCTCTGTGGGCTGACTAGGTCACCTCACCAGGTGGAAGTGATCAAGGAGCTGGCAACCGAGTCCATGTCAGAGACTGTCTCTTCTCCTCTTACTGGGAAACCCACCTGGAGACTAAGTTATCTATGGGCTATATTTGAACAAGGGTTCTAGGTCCTCTCTATGTATGATCTTTGTGTGATGCATCAGTCTTTGCAGTCCTCCCTGGGTCCTGCTTATTTTGAGCTTTGTTGGTCTCCTTGTGTGGCTTCTATACCCTCTGGGTCCTTTTATATCTCCCTTCTTCCATAAGACTCCCTGTGCTCTGTCTAAAGTTTGGCTGTGAGTCTCTGCATCTTCTTCAATCCCTTGCTGGTTGGAGTGTTTTAGAGGATATGGGCTGGAGAGATGGCTCAGCCATTAAAAGGTAGGCTCACAACCAAAAATAGCATGTGGTTTTAATCCTAGACAATTGGTGTGTTGAGGCAGGAGGGCTGAGACCAGCCCTGTCCACACAGGAAGATCAAGTTTAAAACAAATGAAATGCCATGCTCTCTGCTCAGTTTCTCCAGGGGAAGCAATAGCAGGTCAGAGAAGTGTACACACTAAGGAAGACAGTTGCCCAACTTTAAATTTGAATGTGGAGACGCTTTATTGGTCAGTCACATATGATGTCACCTAATTAAAATCTAGTAGTTTTATGATAAAACAAGATAATATTATGTGTTTTCACAGGCCCAGGGGAATGAGGGGCTGGCATCACCTAGGCTGGTCACAGCTCTGTCAGACTACTGCAATTGTTATCTGTCCCTCCAGACCCTAGGAAGAATACACAGAACTCCACTAGCCCTTCCCTAGGATGCGCATAGATGGCATTTCCCATTCTAATGAGGCTTTGGTCCATGCCTCTCTTTTGTGTATGAGTCATGGGAATGCAAGCTTCTCTTCCATGACTCTATCAACTCCTTGTGGGCAGATGCTGTAGAGGAAGGTGAATGGCAAATACCAGAAGGCTCCCTTTTGCTCTTTGATTATGGATGGACTCATCAGCAGCCAGTTATAGACACTTAGTTGTATTCCAGAATTGGTGTTGCCAGTCACTCTGTTGCCATCTTATCCTTCCACTGTTTATTCATATTCTCTCCTCCTTATTCTTAAATGCATAAAATGAAATACACACAGACACACACACACACAGCACACACACACACACACTCATGCACATATACATAAACGTATGTATCATCAAAAGAATGTTATTCAGATAGAAGAAAATAAAGTAGAAAATAGTCTGAAGATGCTTGGCAGTCTGGGATCTTCACAGCTGAAAAGAACTCTGCTCTGAGGTTCCTGAATGTGTGTGCATAACTTGATCAGCCTGGAAGAATTCGAGGATTGTGGTTAGTAATCAGCTATAGGCACTTCTGAGGGGGAATCACATTTTGAAGCTCAAAGGTTCTCTAAATAGCTCTTGGGAAATGACCCTGCATCCCATTAAACACAAAAATGCATCACAAAGGACTTAATGCCAGAGGTAAGCCACTTCAGTTTCAGTCGATTGCTGGAGCCTGTGCCTCACACTCTATTAACCTGGAAAAACCAGAGCAGACAGTCTCCACAGCAGAGGTGTGTGCGTGCATGTGTGTGTGTGTGTGTGTGTGTGTGTGTGTGTATCTGTGTGTGTTTACTTGAAGAAACTTTTCTTTACACTTAAAAACACAAAAGCACTTTCTCTTTCCCCCTTCTTTTCCTCATTATTTTGTCTTTTAAAAAAAGCTTTTATTTATCTCTCTTTTATCTCTTCTCAAGCCTGTGGCAAATGGCACTACTTCCCATTTTACAAATCTGCCCCTTGCAGCTTTATCTGCACACAGATTACGACTTTTCTATTTAAATGGCTGATGTGGAATCAAAGTCAAATGTGAAGGTCAGGGAGGCGAGGCTGGTACATTGTGGGCTGACAGAAACTGTGCTTACCTGACAGACAACACAGCAGCAGAGGTGCCCAGCCAGGCCCAAGAGCTGCTCCCAGCCAAAATAGAGAGCAATTCACACCTGCCATGTAGAACTGGAAGGATGCAGAACCTCCATCCTGTTGTCTTTAAAGCTGAGGAGATGGCTCAGTTGGTAAAATGTACAGGCGGGAAGAGTTGAATTCCATCTCTAAACAGTCTGTAATCCCAGCTTTGTGGTGGTTGAGACAGGAGGATTCTTGGGGCTTGCTGGCCAGCTGACATAGACTCATTGGTAAATGAATGAAAAAGGAAATGAAATGACTGTTCTTAAAAATGATAGAGGAGGAAATTTATTATAGGTGTGTTGGAGAGCCTAGCTAGAGACAGGAACATCTGGGAGAGTCCAGAGTGGACACGATCAAGCTGAGCAGGACATTGTGGGGGAAGAAATGACAGTGGACAGCAGAGGAGTAAGAGCAGAACCAGGTACAGCAGCCAAGAGGGCAAAGGTATGAAAAGAGCAGATAGTCAAAATGGTTAGATTATATAGAGAAGAGCTTCTCAGACCCTCTGGGCTGGACAGTTCAGGGTAGGGACAGGGTCTGCCAGCCAGGGGGACCTGTAACAGGTAGGGGCTGAGGGATGCTGGGAGAACCTGGTGGCCAATGTCCCTTCAATATGGTAAATAGGCACCTCAGCCATTTGTCCCACTTTAGAAACCTAACAGTAAGCTCCATGCCAGTGAGGCACCTGTGCAAACAGCTACGTGTACACACAAAATAAACAGATAAAGGGCTAGAAAAGTGGCTCAGAAGTTAAAGTGTATATTGCTCTTCCAGAGGGCCGGGGTTTAATTCCCAGCACACACCTTCAGCCCCAAGACATCAGATGCCTCTGATCTCTGCCTCATGTGACTCTCTCTTTCTCTCTCTCTCTCTCTCTCTCTCACACACACACACACACACACACACACGTCTTTCTCCATACACATGATTAAAAATAAACATAAAATTAAACATTTTAGATAGTTTTAAAAATATTAAAAATAACTTGTATAAATATTGACATATTATATATTTATTAGAAATCATTTATTGACAATACTATTAACAATACAATTTTCATACTTATAATTTTAAAGTTAATACATGGTAATCCTTCAGTTAATTTGAGTTTGAAACTTAACCATAACTATGTCTCCTAGAGCTGATGAATATATCTTGTTTAGAAGTCATTAAAAGTCTTTATAACTTGCATATTTCAATAGCCACTACATGTCATACGATGACCACAGAGGACAGATTAACTCCCTACAATTTGGTGCTTTGTGCTGGAGATTATTTTGCTCATTTGTCTAATTTTGAAGCCTGAGGAAAATGTGGCATATGACAAAAAGAGAATGGGTATCCTAGTTTCTTTTCTGTTTCTGTATGAAACACTGTAACCAAAAGCAACTTGGGGAGGAAAGGGCTTATTTGACCTTATACTTACAGGTCATAGTCCATTATTCAAGAAGGTTGGGGTAGGAACTGAAGCAGAAGCCATGGAGAAAGCTACTTACCATCTCACTCTCTGGCTTACTCAGCTCACTCATTATTCAGCCTAGGCCCACCAGCCTAAATGATGGTGATACCCGCAGTGGTTTGGAGTCTTCCACATCCATCATCAATTAAGACAATCTCTCACAGACATGGCCACAGGCCTATCTGTGTCTTTAGCTGAGCCTTGCTGTTCTCACTTGACCATGGGTTATGTCAAATTGGCAGTATAAACTAAGCAGGACAAAACGTTTATTTTGTGTCAGTAGGAAAGCTCACTTCAGATCTGAAAAATGTTAGATATGTCTCTGATACTGACATCTTCTTGGTAGTATGGATGGAATCCTGGGAGCTTGTTAAGCTTCTTACTGAGGGACCCTTGTAGACTGTATAAGGGTCAGATGAGGAAGGTCCTCAGGGATCCTAGGCAATATCTGCCCCTTCACAGAGGCTGGACACTGCACACAGAAGACCTTGTCTCCCAGTCCCTGTTCAAAGCTACAATGTAAACAGCAAGTTTCTACAAGTGGCAGGTAAAGCTTCTCACTGGAGACTGAAACTTGCTACTTGATTTCACTGAGGACTTCCATGAGGGTGGGTAACTGTACTAAGCACAGAATGCATAGTACCTGGATCTCATTCTTCTCCCCAAGGACATCTTTTTAGCTAACATCCTCTGCTCTCTGCCTACAAATAGCTCTTAAAGTCATTCTGTAACTAAGTATCCCTTATCTTACTTAAATGAGCATGCTATGTCTAAAGTGAGAGAAAGCACACTTTCTAGGGATATGCAGCCATTGATGCAGATTCCAGCAGCGTCCCAGAGTGAGCAGCTAGGAAGGGCTCATTATTTTTTAGTCTCTGACAGCAGAGACAGGAGAAGAGAGACTGCACAGTGATAGGCCTTGGAGTCCATGGCTTCACATCTATTTGCCCTCCAAGGGAACTCTGCATTCAAGATGGAAAGATTGTTATTCTCCTGTTTCCTGTAGAGGAGCTCCCTGGAAACCCTGCACATAGCTTTCCTGTCCAGTGTCCTGGAGAATCTCATGAGTGATGCCTAAATTGTGTCAGGGAAATGTATAGGCTGATTGGGCCACCAGTAGCTGAGGGACCTGTGACCCTCTTGGCCTAGCACTAGGCTGTCCTATAGACCCAGCTGCACTGGCTTCTGAGTTCTCCCTTTCCAGTCACCTCCTCTTTGCTTCTGTGCTGGTGCTACAAATGTTAAAACTATTTCTTTTCCATGCCACTGGGTCAGGAGCAAAGACGAAAAAGTGTTCTGTAAGTCCACCTGTTAGACTGCATGCCTGTAACGGGGAGCCCAGTTTGTTCGTGGTGGCTGTGGGTTTCAGTTAACATGAAAAGACACGTTTGAGTGTGATTTATGTAGGAGTGTCTGTGGTACTCTTTTCTTTAGAGATTACATAGCTTATGAAGCCATTACAGGGGCACTTGGGTTAACAACATGCCATTCCACAGCTGATTAGCAACAGAATTAATAGAGACAGCGAACTTTCCCTTGACATGAGGCTTTTCTGCCCCAGTGAGTACTTAAAAGGCACAATCTGCCTCTGTGAAACACTAGCATCATTGAAGGGAGGCAGTGTGTTCTCCTTGTTCCTGCACTGATGTGACCATAGTTCACCTCTACCATCAATAAAGAGCTACCATCTCTCCTCAAATAGTTCCCATGCCAGAGTGAAGCCATAAGCTGAAGGCGAGAAGAAAAGGTACAGTTTCTGTGACTGTGACTGAGGATCTCCGGTCAAGGTCACTACCAACTTTTATTTGCTTGAATGATGGAGGAGCTCTTCATAAGGTCACTAGAAACCTCAGTGCAGGCAAGGCATGCTTGCTGGTCCTTGCCAGTGGTCTTTCTGGAGACTTAGAGTCTTTGGATGCAGCTGTGTGTTTCCCATTCTTCCCTCCCACAGGGGTTAACATCACTACCCAGCACACCAGAGCACAGCAAGCAGGATGCACCTCACATGACGGCCTTGCTGCCTGCCTTCGAAGACTGCATCCTCAGCTGCTGTCAAGCTGGCCTAGTCAGGACTTGCCATGGTAAATATAAGAACCCTGATCACAACTCAGAACCAGCTGGAGAACCAAGTGAGTGGTGCCCAGTCTCACAGAGCACCAGCGTATTTCCACCTTTCCTGAGTGCACAGCTTTCCTCAGGATCATATGGACCCCTTCATCTCCTGCATGGATGTCACTAGTCTCCACCTGCCTCTGAGCCTCTGCCAGAGGAAGCAGAGAAAGACCTTGTGGCTAGCCAAACATCTTCAGGAACTTATCTGCCCTTCACCCCTAATTTCTTCGATGAGACACATGTAGTACCACAACTGGATTTCGTCATAGATGTTTGGGTCTTTTTACTTCAAAGTTTCTGACTGAGCCATCTACTCAGCCACTTAGATACACAAATGTGTTTGTTACACTGAGTCAACTTTACATACAGTTAGGGAGTCAGGCATGGCAACACGTATTATAATCCCACATATCAGGAGCCTGTGGCATGGCATTATGACTCCAAGACCAGGCTGGGGTAGAAAGTGAGACCTTATCACAAGCCCAACTCCACCACAGTAAATCATAAAGATAAGATATAAAGTTAAATGATACAAAAATTGAAATCAGAAACAGAGAACAATATATGCATTTAAAACTAGTTAAAAGAAGCTGAAGCGCAAAATATCTGGATACAAAATCAACTCAAAAAAAATCAGAAGCCCTCCTGTATACCAAAGACAAAAGGGCTGAGAAAGAAATTAGGGAAACAACACCCTTCACAATAGCCACTAATAACATAAAGTACCTTGGAGTGACTCTAACCAAGCAAGTGAAAGACCTGTATGAGAAAAACTTCAAGTCTCTGAAGAAAGAAATTGAAGAAGATATCAGAAGATGGAAAGATCTCCCCTGCTCATGGATCAGTAGGATTAACATAGTAAAAATGGCTATTCTGCCAAAAGCAATCTACAGATTCAATTCCCATCAAAATACCAACACAATTCTTCATAGATCTTGAGAGAAAAATTATCAACTTCATATGGAGAAACAAAAAACCCAGAATTACCAAAACGATCCTGTACAACAACAGATCGTCTGGAGGCATCTCCATCCCTGATCTCAAGCTGTACTACAGAACAATAGTAATAAAAATGGCATAGTATTGGCATAGAAATAGAATAGTGGATCAATGGAATGGAATAGAAGACCCAAATTAAACCCACATACCTATGGATATTTGATTTTTGACAAAGAAGCCAAAACCATTCAGTGGAAAAAAGACAGCATCTTCAACAAATGGTGGTGGTCCAACTGGATGTCTAGATGCAGAAAAATGAAAATAGATCCATATTTATCACCCTGCACAAAACTGAAGTCCAAGTGGATCAAAGATATCAACATAAAACCAGATACACTAAATCGATTAGAAGAAAAAGTGGGTAAGACATTGGAACTCATAGGCACAGGAGACAACTTCCTGAACAGAACACCAACAGCACAGGTTCTAAGAGCAACAATTGATAAATGGGACGTTATAAAGCTGAAAGGCTTCTGTAAAGCAAAGGGCATAGTCATCAAAACAAAATGACAGCCTACAGACTGGGAAAGGATCTTCACCAATCCTATATCTGACAGAAGGCTGATATCCAGAATATATAAAGAACTAAAGAACTTAAAAAGCAGCAAATCAAGCAATCCAATTAAAAAATGGGGTACAGAGCTAAACAGAGAATTCTCAGTAGAGGAATACAGAATGGCAGAGAAACAATTAAAGAAATGTTCAACATCCTTAGCCATCAGAGAGATGCAAATCGAAACGACCCTGAAATTTCACCTGACACACACCAGAATGGCTAAGATAAAAAACTCAAGTGACAACACATGCTGGAGAGGTTGTGGAGAAAGGGGAACCCTCCTCCATTGCTGGTGGGAATGCAAACTTGTACAACCATTTTGGAAATCAATCTGGCGCTTTCTCAGACAATTAGAAATAGTGCTTCTTCAAGATCCAGCTATACCACTCCTAGGCATATATCCAAAAGAGGCTCAAGTACACAACAAGGGCATTTGCTCAACCATGTTTGTAGCAGCTTTATTCGTAATAGCCAGAACCTGGAAACAACCCAGATGTCCCTCAGTTGAGGAATGGATACAAAAATGGTGGTACTTTTACACAATGGAATACTACTCAGCAATTAAAAATGAGGAAATCATGAAATTTGCAGGCAAATT
>NW_026596440.1:3382632-3480863 GCF_907164565.1 Psammomys obesus | reverse complement strand
TGGAATACTACTCAGCAATTAAAAATGAGGAAATCATGAAATTTGCAGGCAAATGGTGGGACCTAGAAACGATCATCCTGAGTGAGGTATCCCAAAAGCAGAAAAACACACATGGTATATACTCACTTATATAGACCTATAAGATAGGATAAATATACTGAAATCTATCCAGCTAAAGAAGATAAACAAGAAAGAGGACCCAGGGTACAATGATCAATCCTCACTTAGAAAGACAAATGGGGTGGACATTGGATGTAGTAACAGGAAAGAGGTCCTCTGAAAGACTCTACCTAGCAGTGTATCAAAGCAGACATTAAGACTCATAACCAAACCTCCAGCAAAATACAGGGAATCCAAAAAAAAAAAAAAAAAAGGGGGGGGGGGGGGGGGGGGGGGAGTTAATACAACCTGGAGAGGACAGGAGCTCCACAAGGACCAAATATATCTGGGCACAGGTTCTTTTATGAAACTGTTTCTCCAAACAAGGACCATGTATGGATGCAACCTAGAGCCCCTGCTCAGATGTAGCCCTTGGTAGCTCAGTATCCAAGTGGGTACCCTAATAAGGGGAACAGGGACTGTTTGTGACATAAACTTGATGGCGGGTTCTTTAAACCCTCCCACCCCCCAGGGAGGAGCAGCCTTGCTAGGCCACAGAAGAGGACTTTGCAGCCAGTCCTGAAGACACCTGATAAACCAGTATCAGATGTAAGAGGAGGAGGCTCTCCCTTATCAGTGGACTTGGAAAGGGGCAGGGAGGAGATGAGGGTGGGAGGGTAGGATTGGGAGGGAAAGTGGGAGTGGGATACAGTAGGGATACAAAGTTAACAAACTGTAACTAATACTAAAAAAATAAAAAATTAAAACAAAAGGAAAAAAACAAAAAAAATTAATTTGTGCTTGACAAAAAAAAAAAAAAAAAAAAAGAAGAAGAAGAAGAAGAAGCTGAAGCAACTGTATTCCGTATAGACAGAGATTTCAGAGCATGGGAATTTAGTAAGGATCAGAGATGTGTTCTGCAATGACAGAGCATTTATCTCTGCAAGGATGAACAGCATCTACAATATGACTCACATCCAGAGTCGTATTGTTAAAATGTAAAACTGAATGAAAAACACAGACATTGTGATACTTATACTTCAAAACTTAACAGCTCTCTTTCAGAAAATTATACATCTTGGGGGAAAGCAGACTCTAAAGTCCACTGTTAATATACAGGTCTAGGTGATTGGTGAAGATTTCCAAGATGTCCAAAAAGCACTGGGTACAATTTCTTTCCATGCTGAGGGATCATGGGAAACCATGTGTTTGCCATGAAGCTCACCCTAAGGGACTTAAAATGTGACTCATCTCAAGGAGGTCATTCTCAAGACACAGTGGACTCATTTGGACACAATGGCAGTAAATGGAGAGGCATTTCTAATTTTCCAGAGCCTAGAAACACATGCTCAGAAGTTGTCAGTCAGCACAAAATGAACTCGGTGTTAACTGTTTTGTGGGCTTGTTGTTTCATTTTTTTATTTTGGCATTTTTTGTCATGTTGGAATTTGTTTTGATTTCCCTTTTGTGGTTATTTATATGTGTTTATTATTTTACATTTTTAAATTTATTTTTTATTAATTACAGTTTATTCACTTTGTATCCCAGCTCTAGCCTCCTCCCTCAGCCCCTCCTAATCTCACCCTCCCTCCCTCATCTCCTCCTATGCCCCTTCCCAAATCTACTGATAGGGGAGGTCCTCCTCCCTGTCCCCTCTAACCCTAGCCTATCAGGTCTCAACAGGTCTCCCTGCATTGTCTTCCTATGTGGCCTGGTAAGGCTGCTCCCACCTTGGGGTGTGTGTGTGGGGGAGGAGTGATTAAAGAGCCAGCCACTGAGTTAGAGACAGCCCCCGGTCCCCTAACTAGGGAACCCACTTGGACACTGAGCTGCCATGGGCTACATCTGTGCAGGGGTTCTAGGTTATCTCCATGCATGGTCCTTATTTGGAGTATCAGTCCCAAAAAACACCCCTGTGTCCAGATTTTTTTGGTTCTGTTGCTCTCCTTGTGGAGCTCATGTCCCCTCCAGGTATTTCTATCTCCCCCTACTTTCATAAGATTCCCTGCACTCTGCCCAAAGTTTGGCTATGAGTCTCAGCATCTGCTTTGATACTGTGCAGGGTAGAATCTTTCAGAGACCCTCTGTGGTAAGCTCCTGTACAGATTTTAGTATGAATATACTATACTATTTGTCTAATATCCACTTACAAGTGAGTATATCTACACACTTCACAATAGCCACTAATAACATAAAGTTCCTTAGTATGACTCTAACCAAGCAAGTGAAGGACCTGTTTGAAAAAACTTCAAGTGTCTGAAGAAAGAAATTGAAGAAGATAACAGAAGATGGAAAGATCTTCCATACTCATGGATCGATAGGAAAAACATAGTGAAAATGGTCATCCTGCCAAAAGCAATCTACAGATTCAATGTAATTCCCATCAAAATACCAACACAATTCTTTACAGAACTTGAAAGAACAATTCTCAATTTCATATGGAAAAACAAAAACCCCAGAATTGCTAAATCCTGTATAACAACAGATAGTCTGGAGGTATCTTCATTCCTGATTTCAAGCTGTACTGTAGAGCAATAGTAATAAAAACTGCATAGTACTTTCATAGAAACAGAATGGTGGCTCAATGGAAATTGAATAGAAGACCCAGAAATAAACTTATATACCTACAGATAGTTATTTTTTTTTTACAAAGAAGCGAAAACATATAATGGAAAAAAGACAGCATCTTCAACAAATGGTGCTGGTCTACTGGATGTCTATATGTAGAAAAAATGCAAATAGATCCATATTTATCACCCTGCACAAACTAAAGTCCAAGTGTATCAAAGACCTCAACATAAAACCAGATACACTAAATCTGTTAGAAGAAAAAGTGGGGAAGAGCCTTGGACTCACTGGCACAGGAGACAACTTTCTGAAGAACAGAACACCAACAGCACAGGCTCTAAGATCAATAATCAAAAAATGGGACCTCATGAAACTGAAAAGCTTCTGTAAAGCAAAGGACACTATCAACAAAATATAGGTTATTGATAGATGATTGATAGATAATAGATAGATGAAGATGAGAGATAGATGATAGGTAGGTAGGTAGATAGATAGATATATCATAAAGTTTGGTAAGTGGGAATGTGAGAAGGATATAGAGGAAATTGGTAGAGAGAAAATCATGATCAAAGATCAAAATACATTGTATGAAAATTTTAAATAAAAAAAACATAACCAAATAATTTCTGATTAAAATAAAGTCTTAAAAAACTTAAAGTATATTTTAAATAAATTAATGTAAAATATAAATAACTAGTGTGTCTCAAGAAGCAGAGCCTGTTTTAGAAGTTGGTGGCACAAACTGGAAACTGTCTAAGGAAACAGTCTGAGCTTTCTCTTTAGCTGCCAGAGAAATGAAGCTGTCCAGTCTAAAGCAGGAAGAGTGATAGAAATTAAAAGAGCTAATACAGAAACCAATCAAATTGAAATAAGAAAGACTGTCAATAATATCAAAGTCTTTCTTGCAAAAATCAGTAAGGTGTATAATTATAGTAGTTGCCTTGGTAAGAAATAGGCAGGGAAGAAAAGTATTACCTATACCAGATATGTAAGTGACATACGTCAAATTTGGTCATTATTCCTGAAACAATGCAGTTAACAGCATAAATGAAGGATCTGGGCACAGTGGCGCAGACTTGAAAGCCAGCTACTCAGGAGGCAGAAGTACAAGATCCCAAGTTTAAGGTCTGCTTAGGCTACACAGTAAGTTCAATACCAGCACTGGCAACTTCGAAAGAACCTGTTTCAATACAAAAAGTAAGAAGAGGACTGGAGTTACAGCTTTGCTGAAGAGTTTTGCCCACAATTCTTAAAGCTCTTGATTCTATCTTCAGCACTGTACTAAATAAGCAAATACACAAAACAATTGAAGACCAGGAACTCACAAATTAGCAATGCAGACATGGAGGCATGATTTCTGGTGAGAAATGACAAGATCAAAGAGCTACAGAACCTGAATAACTCTTCTATTTTCTGTTAACAGAAATGGTGGGTGCAATAAATAACCATTAACATGCAGTCGAATTATTAATTAAAAATCCTGAAAAAGAGAAAGCACACCACTGGAATGCTTGCTAGTGAATGCTACCAAACATTAACAGAATACGCTTTCCAGTGTCTTTCATAACAGAGACTGGAGGTGCTTCCTACTTAGCCTGTGAGAGAAACTTCACCCTATTTTACAGGAAAGGGAAATTATGAACCCATGTCTCTCATGAACTTACCTGTGAAAATTCCAGTGAATGTTAACAAATAAAATCCATAAATGTATAGTCAAGTCAATGCACCTTAAATCTGTGAGGTTTATTCTCATTAGGTTAGATTGACATAAGTCAAAAATAATTGATATAGTCTCTAATGCTGATAGTTTAAAATCAGCAAACTCGTTGGATCATACAAATTGGTGTGGAAAAAAAGACATTGGGTAGAATCATTATCCACTTAAAATAAAATCTCTCAGGACATTACATTAGAGGAAAACTTTCTTGATTTGATCAAAGGCATGGGTTTGAATATCTAGCTTCCTATAAATGGTGAGTTCAGGGTGTCAACATCTTGATCCAACATGAAGATCAAGGGAAGAAAGTGCTCAGTAGTAGCCAGCTTCCTAACACTGGAATGAATGCCCTCACATGGGAGACTGGAAAAGTAAAGAAGATGTATTTGAGGTGTGGTTTTGGAGGTTTGGATCCAAGACTGGGCAGCTTCTCATGATAGGAGTTTATGTCACAGCAAGTAGTCAAACTAAGGAGGGAGAGGGGAGAGGGAAGAAAAGATGGAGGGAGAGATGGTGGAAGAGATTGAATAGAGGCTGAGGTGTCTTAGACCGCTTCAAGACACAGCACCAGTGTCCTGCAGATTTCCCAGAGTCCCCAGTATCTCCCCAACAACAATGTGAGGATCATGACTATAGCATTGTAGCTCATTATACTGAAGAAATAACGAGTGCATTTTTTGTGTATTGTGTGGTTAGCGAGCCCCCAATGAAAGTGGAAAAAGAAACTATTTTGATTTGCAGGTTACATGACTGTCAATGTATGAGCTTCTAAAATTACTCATATATGCCTTCACACACACATACACACTCATACCCACATACAAACTCCGGCAAACCTATAATTAGAGTAGTTTTGCAAAGTATACAAACCCAATTGTTTCCTTTTTACCAGCTTAAAAAAAAACCCTAGAATTTAAATGGAAATGAAAAGCATGGTAAATAAATGGTAAATGGTAGATAAATAAATATGAGTATAAAACTATAATAATATGTGTGTCAAATATTGTGATGCATAATGAAAGAAAACAAAGAATTCTTAAATAAGCAGAGAACAACCCTGTGGCTGTACACAAGAAGAATCAGTATTGCTAAGGTATCAATTCTGCCCAACTCAATTGATTAGTAGATTCATTTTCAATGCAATACCAATAAAGTCCTGGTTAGCTTTTCTGTAAATATTGACAAACTCTTCCCAAAGTTTGCTTGTAATGCAATAAATCAAAAGAGCCAGTACAATGCTGAAGGAACATAAAAATGTTGGGGGACTTGATCATCCCACTGTCTGATCTTTAGTCTTATTTGAAAGCCCTGGTGTGAGCCGGCCTAGCTTCAGGGATAGGATAGACATATAGATCAATGGGACACAGAAATAATTAAGAATCACACCCACACAGACATGGTAAACTGATATTGTGAGTCTCAAAGGTGGTACGATAGAGAAAGGAGTGCCTTTCCACAATCTGTTGAGATGACTGGATATGCTTAGGCAAAACATGAACCCAGACACAGCCTTTACAGTGTCCATGAAAACTCAAAATGGAATGCAAACTTACACATGTATGTTCCCAGACACTTCTAGAAAAAAAATGAGAACACCTGAAACCTTGGTGATATATTCTTAGACACAAATTATGAACACCACCCATGAAAAAAAAAAATGTTGGATTCCATTCAAATAAGAAATGTCTGCTTTGCTTAGCACTGGTAGTACAAAGATTTAATCCAGCTGCTAGAAAGGCAGAGTGGGTAGGATGCCAAGTTTAAGGCCATCTTGGCAAGCTAGACTCTGTCTCAGAATAAAAAAATAAAAATGAATGGCTATAGAGATCAGTTTTAGGAGATTGACAAACATGTGAGAAACCATATGTCAATCCCCCTAGTACTCCATTCTAATTAATTAAGTATGTAGTCAGGGAAAGTGGAAGGGATTCATGGTAAAATTCTTGTCATACAATCATGGTGACCTGATTTTGATTCCCAGAACATACAAACAAAAGGCAAGCAGGTAGGATCCAGCTCAGAGCCATGGTACTGCAGGAGTGGAGACAAGGGTATCCCTGGATCATGCTGGTTAACCAGGCAGGCCAGCTGATGAGCTCCAGTTCAGAGAGAGAACCTGCCTTAAAAACACAAATGGGAGCAGTTCAGGAAGATAGCCAAAGTCTGTTTCTGGTTTCATAACATACAAGAATCTGCACACATGTATGTATATGCAATCACACGCCTATAAGAAACAAATATGTACTGTGCAGGTAATGCCACTGACATTTAGGAGCCTAGAAATATTCATCAATGTTTTTTAAAGAGTCTTTAGTATTAGTTAAATAAAAGTAAACATTAGATTCCAGTCCTGATAACAAGCACACCTATCTTGGAAACAAAGATTCACACAAATGCTCACTGGGGGATGTTTTCACAGTATACAATTTTAAAAAAAAATTGTCCAAAGTTAGCAAGAAATGAGAATCCAGTCCTTTCAGCAGTACATGAATGACCAATTAAATTGTGGTCAATAAGAACAATGGAATGGTATTCATAAGTAAAATTTAAAAATAAGCTTATAAACCCTATGAAAGCAGGGATTGTTTTTAAATTAATATAGACTAGTAAAAGAAACAACTATGGTACATTACAGGTTATCTGAGTTTTCAGGTGTGCTGGAGAAAAGAAATATGTTTGAGCATCATCCATGTTCAGCATGGTGCTATGATGGTCAAATATGGCATTTGTCACCTTACAGTTCAGAAGGTAAAGCCTGATTCTTGTGGATCACCTCAGAGGTGAGGAATCCCACCTCTGGGGTGAGGATGGAAACTGGGTTGCAGAGCTATTCCAGACATGTGAAGTAACTCAACTGAAGTGGGCCTGTGAAACCGTTCTGATGTGACAATCTTCCTAAATAGCTGGGTATCATCAAACTATGGAAAACAAGCCCTGAGATAAGCAATTAATCCTGAAGAGCCAGTGTCACCTGCATGAAGGTCACACTCATAATGGACGGCTTATCACAAGGTCCAGGTTTCTTATTACTATAAACTACACAGAAAAGGACTAGATAGCCTATGTGATATTGAATTAGGGTTGGGAAGTCAGCATGCATTCATGCTTAGCTTAATACAGATAGATACATATGGAGATAGCTTCAGCAGCACATGTTCATGGATTTATACATGTGGTTCTGTATTACTTTGCTCCTTCAGCTCTGGCAGCTGGAAAGCCATTCTTGTCTGGAAGCAATGACCACTTCTCACTCTGGTTCCTGTTTTCTAAGTTTCTTCTTCAATGAAAAAGACCAAGGCTTCTTGATGAAATGGCCAACTTACTTTAGCATCATGGTAGACAATATTCTAGATGAGCCTTGAGTTCTTTGTAGTGCAAGAAAAAAGAAGTGTGCAATGGACACATATGTCCTCCCTATTCCGTACATGTACTCATGTATACATGCATACACACACATACATACCAATACGGAGGTACATCAAAGGGACACTATGGCTAAGGGGAAGAAAGCACAACAGCTGAAATGAATTTACTTGAACAATACACAAAAAAGTTTTTTATTATATCTCAAAGTATGAAAAGAATGTTTATGTTCCCACGATGATGGAAACAATTGATTGTATATAGAAATCAATAAATGTAAGAAAACAGAGATATCTCTGGTGCAGAAGGATTCCAAAGAGGGCTTCACCACACAGAAAGAGAGCTACGTTTCATCTCTTAGGTCCAGGCTTTCTGTGGCAACTTTATTATAAAGTATACAGCAAGAAAAGGAGGGGATACAGAGAGCAACTTCGCTCTGAGGAAACTAACAAAGGTCATTGAAGAAGAGGCCACCTGCAATCTAGGTGGGACAGACATGCAGATAGGTAAAACTGTACAAAGGGAACAGCTCCTCACCATCATAATCACATCACAAGAGTCACTCCAACGTCACCAGGAGAAGTACACCAAGAGCATATGAAGTAAATAATGAATGGCAGGTGAATGTTGCCAGCACTCCTCAGAGCTGTGAGACCATCAAAGACAAGGGAATCTGAGACACTCACAAAGAAGAGAATGCTCAAGAGGTGTCTCTACTAAATGGTGTTCTGGGATTAGAAAAGCAGTAAAGGCACACTTGAAATATACTGGAAGGCTGTGGGCCTTCATTCATTACAGTGAGTAAGTGTTGGCTCATAATTGGGGAAGGAGTCATATACTAAGGTAAGATGTTACCTCTTAAGGATTTACAGTGTGGACATATGGGGACCATTTGACTTATGACTTCAGTTTTTCTGTATGTCTAAATGTCTTCATATATAATGTATACTTTTAAAATAAAACTTTAAATTGGCAGCACTGATGATGCTTAACTATGGATGGATGAAATTAGTGATGATGAAACATAGATAGAGATGAATGGGAGCAGTGATGATGACACACATCTATGGATTGATGGAATCAGTGATGAGCTAGTGATGAGTAGGACCAGCGATGATGAAGCATGGCTAGGAATGAGTAGGATTAATGATGATGAAGCATGGCTAGGGAATGATAGAACAAATGGAGATACATGGCTAGGGATGGGTGGGAACCATAGGTTGTTGCTGCTGTCTGTGTTTGCATCGGAAAAGTTCCCTAAAGACTTGTGTGCTGAAAGAGCAGTACTCTAGAACATGCTCAGAGTATGGGAATAGGGGACATGGTTGATTGCTAAGGTTGTGATGTAACGAATGGCTCAGTCCATCAGTGGGCTTATAGTTTGATGTATTGGGAGGTGGTACAAACTATGAGGTGGGGGCTAGCTAGCAGGGGTGTGTGGGCTTTGTAAGGGTATATTTTCTCTCTGGACACCTCCCCCCGCTGCAATGGCTTCAGTTGTCTATGAGCTTGTGAAACAAAATCTTTTTTTGGCTTTTTTTTTCATTTTTTTTGTAAGAAACAATATATTAATTTTTCTGACACCACAGCTCTGGCAAGTGGTTTTATACCAAATTTAATGAAGATTACACAGAATGTTTCACACATGAGAAGAGGGAGAAAAGGGAAGGAACACAAAATTTAAAACAAAAACCAAAATCCTGGGTAGCTTTTAGCATCGGTTCCATTCCCACATTAATAAAATTCACTCGGGAATTCCTAAGAAAAGGAGAACAAGAAACAAGGTGGGCAAGAAAGAGTATATCTGGGCAGGGGAGGCTGAGAGGGAAGAGAGGCCAGAGGGCATCCAAAGCAGGGGTGAGCCTTTCCATCTTTTAATTGCCTTCATCATGTGTCTTTTTCAGTGAAACAAAAGGCATTCTACTATAAAAAGTTTGTATTTGGACTGTGTCCTAAAGGCCCATGTGTTGATGCCTTTGTGCCAGAGACAGTTCTCACTACTATAACAATACACTAGAGGGCTGTAGCTTAAGAGGAAAGGGTCATTTTGGGCTCCCAGTTTGTCAATACCATTCATCATGGCGGGAAGTGATGGCAGCAGTGGCTTGAGGCACCTGGTCACATTGTACCCACAGTCAGGAAGCAGAGGGAGAAGAATGATGGTGCTCAGCCCTTTCTCCTCTTTATTCATTCTGAGACCCCAGAACATGGATGGTGCCAACCACATCCGGGGTTAAATCTTTCAGTTAATCCTTCTTGGTAATGCCCTCATAGACTAAGCCAGAAGGGTGTTTCCATAGTGAGCCTAAATCCTGTCAGGCTGAAAGTATTAAATCATCACAGGCTTAGTTTCAGCCCATGAAAGGTCAGAAATCAACGGACCCTTTAGAAGGCAGAGCTTGATGCAAAGAAGTCAGTATGTGTGGCTTCAATCAGTTATTAAGAGTTCTGTCACCTCTGTCTCATTTTTGAATTCTGGTTACCACAGATGAACAGACCTCCTCTGTCACATCCTCCTTCCATAAAGCCCTGTGCTAACAAAGGATCTGAGTCAAAGGACAGGTGGATATAGATGGGAACCTCAGCAACTGCAGGCCAAAATAAACCTTCTCCCTGATGGTTTCCTGGGTAACAAAAGGCATGCTTACCCACCTTCCCGCAGCTTGAACTTGACTGGCATTCTTGTTTGGCTGGGTAGTAGTTGCAAACTGGCAGAAGTCATTTCCACTTAATTCTGATATAATCCCCTACTGCTGTAAGGTGAGTTATTGCTTCTTATAGCAATGTCTCTATGTGGTTGCAGCAAATACAGATGTCAGGGCCTGGTCTTCAGATCCCGGTCCCCGATGATGACAGAAGAAGCTGCAGTGAGTCTGAGGGCTTCGGGAGTGTTTGCAGAGGTGTGCCCTCCCCAATTACAGGGATGACCTGTGGAAAAGAGCATCTGGCCGGCTGAACTCTTCACCTTCAAATCAGCAGCTTATTTAAACTTAATTATTTATAAGATGAGGGGCAGGGATTGCTAAAAGGGAGCCCCTCACCCACCTTGCTAAAACCACTGCCAAAACGCAGCAGGAGTTTTGTTTTCTTTCAAAACTACCATTTCTGTATAATTGGATTAGCCTGCTTTGAGTATGGCCAGATGTGGCAGCTTTCTGCAGTGGGCAGATCCCTCCTATGACCCCGGGCTTCCCTCACATGCTTCTGGGGATGAAATGGAGTTGTTGGCTGGAAACACCTGCAGAGTGCTTATGACTTTACGACTGGCAGTGATGGTGGGAAGAGAGCAATTGCTCAATTAAAGCAGCAAATGTTCAAATGCTCATGGTTAAAGATCAATAAATGACTACTCATTGCCAGCAGCAATGGGGTGTTTAATTTTGAAAATATGTACAGAAGAACAAAAAGTATGCTCTCAAGCAATTAAGTGCAGAAGTGTCTATTTAGCTGATCTTTTGTCTCCTTTTTGAAATATTCTATTGTTACAAAGCCAATTTCTTTCTTTTCCCAGCACCTTCTTTTTTTCTCTCCTAAGGATATGGACTCACAGGTAAATAGGCACTTAGCACAACCTAGTGGATGCTGCAAATGGCCAGCCTCAGATTCATCCTGAAACCTAACATTACCCAGCAAAGAAAAAAATTAACAGAGTGACAAGACATCCTACACATTGGGGAAAAAATCTGTGCCAGCTGTTCATCTGACAGAGAAGTAATATATAGAATCTATAAATAGGTCAAAACCTTAAAGATAAATAACTACCCATCATCCAGTCAGTAAATGGGCTAATGAACAAGCAGTTCTTAGAAGACAGATGGAGTTGCATAGCAGATTCCTGAGAGAAGTGTTCCGCATCCTCAGCGATCACTGAAACACAAATCAAAACTACATAAGGGTCTGCTTAACCTCCCTTGAGAAAACTGTCAAATGCTCTCCTATGAAGAATGTAAATGGTAGATAAATGATAGAGAGATAGAGAGATAGATAAATAATAGGTAGATAACTATGTGATAGATAACAGATAAATACATGATAAATGATACATGTATATAGGTGATCAGTAAATAAGTGAAAGGTAGATAGATGGTAGAAATATAATAGATAAATGTATGTAGATGATGGACAGACGATAAATTATAAATGATAAATGATGGATGATAGCTAGTTGCATATAGATATGCACATACACATGAAATGAGAGAAATAGACTATTTGTGATGAGGAAGGGGATGAACAGGAGTGGAGAAGGGACAGGACAGGGTAATGAAGAGTAGGTATTACCAAAAGACATGATAAACTTGAAAATATCATTACGAACCTCTTTATTTGTACAATGAATATACAATGAATTACATTAACATGAAAAGAGAATCTAGCACCTGGATGATGCAATGTACAGAGGGCAGGAACAGCTTTAGGAAAACCCAAAGAAATTGCACGTTAAGATTATAGAGACGGGACCATGGAACACTTATGGAAATAACATTCAAACTGTCTAGATTCCAAACATGTGAAAAGTTCTGAGTATTTTGGGAGGGCTCCGGCTGTGTGGAAACTACAAGTTTATGTGTTAAAAAAGAACTATATTTAATCATTTGAAATGTAGTAAACTGAATCTGAAATTATGGTTGGCTAGTTGAGATTGTCCACTCCTGTGCAGGACATGAATGTAAACCAGTCCTGGGTGAATGAGTCCACGCATACAACTCAAGAGGGAGTCCCGCAGCTCATGGTTGGGAATAAAGGACTTCTCTAAGTGCTCAAGTATCCTGTGCTATTTCAAACAACTTTTGAGACCACTGGCTGGCTTTCCTAATGGAGCTGCCAACTTTGGTGAGCTCAAGGGTACAGTAGAGGTGGGAAAGATACTGTAGAGTGCCTACCATCCTAGGGGCAACCCCTCAAACTTTCTAGTATCTGTTACACATGATTCTACTCTTATCAAAGTGTGGCTTTCAGAAGGGCCCAGAACAAGGCCTATACTTGTTCTACTAGGCCATTCATTCCTGTCCACATGTGTCAGCTCTTATCTTCCCAATTGGAGGCACCATCTCTTAGAGAAGGATGAGACATTTCAGATTTACTGTTTTCTACCTGGGTTGTTTTGTGCTGGTATATAGATGGTACAGAGTGGAATGAAAAGAGATTATATTTTTCTTTGCTGTTGAGAGCAAGTGTTTATAACTGAGGGGCTGGAATCTGGCCAAGCTCATATTCCCTCTACCCTCCCTTTCTGTCTCTCTTTTTATTTCTATTTTATATTCATGACTGGTTTGACTACATATATGTACATACACAGTGTGTTCCTGGTACTTGCAGAGGGCAGGAGAGGGCATCAGATTACCTGGGGCCTGGAGTTACAGATGGCTGTAACATAGCACTTTGGACCTAAGAACCAAAGCCAAGGTCCTTGCAAGAGCAGTAAACACTCTTGACCACTAAACAGTCTCTCTAGCCTTGGCCAAGCTCTCTGAGTACATCACCAAATGGTAGAAGACTGACAGGCAAAGAGAGACAGGCCTCAGCCAAAAGCCTCAGTTGAAGCTGTTGACTCCACCACAAAGGTAGAGCCCTCACGACCTTGCGGGCTGAGCAGCTACTGGGGTCTCGAGTTCTCCGGTATGAGGCAGTCATTATTGGTTACCTAGACTACCACCTCAGCAGAGCTAACAAATGCCCTTTTAATGTATTTTCATCCTGATAGCTCTGTTTTGTTAGAGAGCACTGATTAATTGTACCATAAGAGGTGGTTAGTAATTATGTTTTAATAGCATTAGCATTATCAGTTCTTACTACATATCCATTCAACACTAATTGAACTGGAGTTGAACACCTGCAGAGTTGGGTAAAAGAAGATCAGACTGTTCCTCCAGTGACACGATGGGTTTGCCATGGGAAGGTGAAAAGTGACACTATGAGATGGCCCAAGTCCTTGGTGTCAGAACTTCTGTTGCCACAAAGAGTTTTGAAACTGGACATTCTTTGTGTATGTAGTGGTTAGGATGACACCTGGGGACTACTAGGAGTCCAGGAGATGTTACTAAAATTCTTTGCTTTTATTTTTGAAAGGAAGAATTTAGCAAAAACCCAAAGCTTTGGCCATGGTACCTTTTAATTTGAAATCTATTGATTAGGCTAAGAATAATATAATTTTTCTTGAGGTAATTTAAAATTTTGGTGTCTTTCTGACTCTTTTGCCTGCTCTTAGGACTCTTTGCTTTCTGTTGGATTGCCTTGCTCAGCCTCTATGCAAGCACTCTTGCCTTGTCTCATTTTACCCTGTTTTGTCTTATTTGTCTGTCATCTCTTAGAAGCTTGCTCTTCTCTGAAGAGGAAAAGGAGTGGATCTGGGGAAGAGGTAAGGTTAGGGAAAGCTGGGAGGAGAGAAGAGAGGGGAAATTGTGGTCAGATGTGTTGGATGAGAGAAGAATCTATTTTTAATAAAAATAAAAAATTCAAGGAGCTGGAAAGCTTCTCAGCTAGAAGTGGGTTTGCCTAGCATGCTTATCTGTCAACATCACAGCGTAAGCCAAGCGTGGTAGCACTCTCCTGCTTCAGGGACTCCACATGGAGAGACAGGGTGATCATAAATTCAAGGATATCTTCAGTGACATGGAGAATGCAAGGCCAGCCTGGGCTACATGACACTGTCTCAAAAAATACACAAACAAACAGTCTAAATAAATTTGCAAAACTTCAAGCACCAAAATCTTTGGGACTGCATCCCTTGTATGTGCAATTGCAGCGCAGGAAATGAACAGAAGTCAACAGGAGAACCATCAAACATGGTTTGTTAGAGAATTTAATCATGATGTTAGCATCTCAAATTCCAATAAAAATGGCATGACTGTAGAAAGGAACTTGTCAGGAAGAGGAAGCTTGTGATTTGGGCAGGAGGGAGAGAGGTGAGAGGACAGTGGCAATCATGTATTCTGTATGTTTATCAAATTGCCAACAACACTTCAAAAAGGATATGTTTTATGATTTGATAATTTCATACATGCACAAAATATCAGATATCTCTCCATTATCTCCCCTCTAAATCTCCTTTCTTCCTCCCCATTATTTTCTCCTGATTGTATGTATTGCTTTTTAACTCCACTACCTCCAATTAATGTTGCCAGTATATGCTGCTGAGCATTTCCTGAGTTTCTCTGTTCCTGCAGTGGGTCTTTCAGAGTCAGTTGAGAGGTGATGGCACAGGAGAAAGTCTGGGAGGGCATGCTGGGTAGGAGTGGGAAATACTGATTAAAGGCCATATGGGTCTAGGCAGGAATGATTAGAAAAATCAGTGAGACTAGATGCAGTAGGACCAGCAGCCTGGGTACAAGAGTGTGGGTATCAGAGGAAAAGGTAACGCATATGGGAAGGAGTCAGATGAGGAGGAGCTACAGTCATATTCATGAGAAGCCAGAAGACAAGGGGAGGGCTGCAACTGGTACCTGGAGATAGGAGGACACCCTATAGCCTACACATAGGTGGACCAGGAGCTGAGGTCACCCTCTGGACTCAGCAAGAAGTAGGAGGACTGAGACATGAAGATAAGCATTCCAGGTTGCTTTCTGTTGTTGTGAAAAACACCATGAACAACACTGGGTGAAAGGCTTGTTTACACTTATAGGCTACAGTCCATCAAGGGAGGCCAGGACAGGAAGTGAAGCAGGGGCCATGGAGGAAGGCTGGATGAGAAAACAGCCACCCACCTGCCTAGAGGGTGGCCCACAGTGGGCTGGGCAGAGCAGTGCCCCCACACATCAGTCTGAAGGAGGCAGTCCCACAACTGAGGCTCCCCTTTCCTAGGTGGCTCTACTTTGAGTCAAGCAGACATAAACTAACCATCAGTTGGACACATGGGAAATGGCATGGATCTCCAAGGAACTCTTGGGATACTGCACATAGGTTAATTTGCCTAGTATCTGGACATAGAGTAGTTCTCATACCATGCATGGTTTGGGAGGGTTTAAGGAATGCCAGATGGCACTGAGGCTAATTTTATTTTACATAGTCCAAATCATCCCAAATGTGTTTGCTGTGAAAACAGACATGGGCATTTCTTCTGACCTTAATAGTATACTCAACTCTAACAATCAGCATCTCGCTTCAGTCATTGTCTGAGACTTTTGTGTAAAACACAGCTTCTCAACCAGGTCTTTAAAAAAAAAAAAGAAAGAAAGAAACTGTTACAAATAAAACTGCTAAGAACAGTTGAGCAAGAGGGCCTCTGAAAGACTCTACCCAGCAGGGTATCAAGGTTGAGGCTCATAGCCAAACTTTGGGCAGAGTGCAGGGAATCTTATGAAAGAAAGGGGAGACGAAAGACCTGGAGGGGACTGGAGCTCCACAAGGAGACCAACAGAACTAAATTATCTGGGTCCAGGGGTCTTTTCTGAGACTGATGCTCCAACCAAGGACGATACATGGAGATAACCTAGAATCTCTGCACAATGTAGCCCATGGCAGCTCAGCCTCCAAGTGGGTACCCTAGTAAGGGGAACAGGGGCTGTCCCCGATATGAGCTCTGTGTCTGACTCTTCGATCAGCTCCCCCTAGTCGGGGAGCAGCCTTGCTAGGCCACAATGACTGCATTGTCTAATGCAGCCAGTCCTGATAGACCCGATAGACTAGGGTCAGAGGGAAGGGAGGAGGACCTCCCCTATCAGTGGACTGGGGGAGGGACATGGGAGGAGAAGAGGGAGGGAGGGCAGGATTGGGGGGATTGAGGGAGGGGGCTAGGGCAGGATACAAAGTAAATAAACTGTAATAAATAAAAAATAAATTAGAAATATATTCACAAGAAAGAAAGAAAGAAAGAAAGAAAGAAAGAAAGAAAGAAAGAAAGAAAGAAAGAAAGAAAGAAAGAAAGAAAGAAAGAAAAAGAAACAACCTCCTCAGAGTTAGAGTTCTCTTGGTCAATCTTTTTCTCTCTGGGGTCTACCTTCTCTCTTCAAAAAAAATCTTTAAGCTTGGAGCAGATAAAAACCCAAAGTACTAGAAAAAAAAAATCAAAGTATTAAAATTGTATGAGCTGCTAAAGTGGCCAAGAATCTGAGGCGGGGGAAGATCAACTACTATTATTCTACCAAAGAAACATAGCCATAACATGACTCGTGATAACTCACTGCTATACCTGTAAAGCAGAGCATGGCTCAACCTACATCAGAGGAGCATCTTCTCATAGTGCATGGGAATTAGCACAGAGACCCACACTGTCAGTGTGCAGAGAGTGGGAGGTGTTGGACCACTACATCTTAGATGGGATGTTTCTGTCAAAACTGTCGTCTCAAGGCTCCGGGGTCCACTTGGAAGAGAAGTCAGAATGGTTATGAAAACCAGAAGTTGTGAATGGCTCTAAGGAAACAACATTCTCCAGACACAAAATGGCTGATGAGGATACGCACTCACAAAGACTGTGGCAGAACAAGTCACATGTGCACAGGTCCAACCAGACAAAACCCCAGCACTGAGAAGGGCACATGGACACAAATCTCCACCCCCACCCTAAGCAAGGGGTATGTGCAATCGTTATGTCCAGGTTTCTCCAATGGAATCTCACGGGGTATATCAATTACACACAATCCAGGGCAGGCCCCATGCTCAGGAGTTGGCTAATACGAAAGTAAATCAATTTTGTGTATGTGGAGGGGGTGGGACTTAAATTTTCTTTGTTTTGTTTTAGAATTTTTTTTTCTGTATTACTGGTTTGGGAGATTTGTCTGTTTTATGCTTTTATATTTTTCAAGATGAGGAAGAATTGAGGGAGAGAGAGAAATGAAGTAGATTGGTAGGGAGGTAGGCAGGATCAGAAAGGAAAATTGGAGAAAGTGAAAACATGATCAAAGTATTTTATATAAAATATTTTAAAAAGAAACCTGAAGGTGTCAAGTTGGAGGAGCAATGTCAAATATATGTGAATAGATGATTATATTCCATTATAAGCTGGTCTGAGCTTCTCAAGAATAAGGAAAATCAAACTGGATACATATAATTGTCAAATATCTAAGATGACTAACTTTTCTGTTTATTAATTTGCAAAGAATTAGTATTTTTGAACTTTACATGCCTGCATAATCTCAATTTATCCATCATTTTGTGGTTTTATTAATTCAACACTAAAATCCTATGCCAACCCATAATTTTGCAAAGCACAATGTGATTGAATTTAAGAGAGCACTAAACTATTCAGTGGCATTCCTATCAGCCAGAGAGCAGTGGCAATGGTTGTGCTTTTCCTCTTGCCAGAGACAAGACCACCACCATGTGGTTTATTGCTGAGAACTGTCGTGTTGGGGAGTATTAACAAACAGTAAATCAAGAAGTGAAAACACTGATCATTCCCTTTTGGAAACGGAATGTTTCTACTACATGTACAAGTGTGAAATGTTTTGTTTTTACAGATAATGAAGTTTTTTCCCCAAATGTCAAGGATTCTAGTTTCTGCCAGTGACAAAGAGGCTGTGTCACGTCTTCCACATGTGATTTTTAATACAAGATTGTTCCTGGTGTCATGATTCAGACACAAGCTCAGTCCATTTCACATCCTAAAGTGAGGCTCACAGAAGTCTCTGGAAGGACAATGGGCTTCTCTGTTCTGCTGGGATTTCAGCTTCGTGGGGACACTGACTGAAGGCTGCTATGGTAAAGGTGAAGAATCAGTAGAGACTTAGCCCATGGTCACAGAGGATGAGTGGGTCCAAGAGTGGACACTAAGGAAAAATCCACCTTCAGTTTGAATGTAAAAAAAAAAAATTAGAAAGAACAGAATAAATGGATATCAATGACAATTTTGTATAAATGTGACTGTTCTTCAATCTTCGAATATCTTAGTATTTAAGCATACATGTGATGACGTTGTTTGTGTGTTTGTGAATCTGTATGTGTGTATACATATGTTTATGTGTGTACATGTATAGCTAGATGATAGAAAGATATATACATAGATTAGCAACAGATAGACAGATGATAGATAGGGATAGACAGGTTATAGAAACGTAGAGGATGGACGTATAAATAGATGATAGATATATGATAGATGATAGGAAGGTTATGGATAGATAAATATCAGTAGACAGTGATAGTTAAAGGATGGAAAGAAAGATATAGTTAGATGATTACTGACAGACAGTGAAAAGACATAGATATATGAATAGATATGTGATGGATAGACAGGTAGATGATGAATAGATGACTAGATAGATAGATGATATATAGAGAGATAATTAATAGATGAAGATAGATAGAGATAGATATATGATTGCTAGATGAAGATAGATACATAGGTGAGAGATAGATGATGATAGATAGATGATAAAGAGATAGATAGTAGACCAGGTAGACTGGTAGAAAGAGATATTACACAGATAGATGATGGCTAGATGATGTATGAACAGGTAAATAGATGATGGACAGATAGGTGATAGGAAGATACATAGCTTGGTTCTACTTGTTTTACTGTGTGCTGTGAGACTTAACACATTCACCTGTTGTGAGAAGCTTGAATTGCAGAATGTTCATTCCTGAACTTAAATTTTCTATGAACCTACAGTAAGAAATAAGAAACTGGTATAAAACAGTCCTATAACTACAAATACTTGTGGCACTACTGTGTCCAGTCCAGGGCTTAAGAGGAAGGGGAAGTAAAAAGGAGGGATGAGCAGGGAGGAGGGAAGGAGAGAAAAATCACATGATCCCTGGGAGGAGGTTTTGCAAATTTACTCATTAATTAAGTATGGCTAAGCAAGTGAGCCAGTGGTCCTGAGCAAGTTATTGGTACTCTGCTTGTCTGCTTGCCTGTTCGTCTGCTTGGATTTCCTTCTGATGAAGGGTCTGGTCCTCTCTAAGTGTCCACATCTGCAGGCAGCAGGGTGGGGTCCAGCTTCTCAGAGGTGCTGTATGCCTTAAGCTGCCCTGTTGCCAGATGAATCCTACATACTGTTCATGGGAGGACAGAGGACTGTCTGCTCTCAAGCACAGTTTATAAATATTCTTGCAAAATTTTGCAACATGTTCAAAGGCATTTTTAATATTGCTTTAATTTAATTCTGGCAAGGACAAATGTGTCTGCAAAAGTTTCCCCTAAATCCGAGTTCGTAGCTTCTTACAAACAAGGGGTGGAGATGGAGAAGAATGCCAGCGATGCCTTTCATATTCTAAGAGACCAGATACAGATTTAGAAAGTCATGCTAAGGACACAGAAACTTATGAGTCCTGTGCAGTGAGAGCAAAGGCCTGTGACAGGAAGAGCAATTCAATTGAATATGCCAAGAGACACCAGTTCCTTTGCTCTGTCTTTTACCCCCTGGGATCCACCTGTCTGATGATGGAAGCCAGAGGCTCTTAAGTGTTTCCAGGCTGTCCAGAGGTGAGACTGTGGCTTCTCTACCCAGTGTCCAACCCCTCTTTCCAATTCCTGGGGCCTTGGAAGCCTGGTAACCCTGAGAGAGTACCTTTTAATGATGGGTGGACTGTGTGCCCTGACCACATGAGGAGTCTTGGGTCTTGAGAACATGCTGTGCCCTCTGTTTTTGCCACACTCTTGCCCACTAGCATCAGCAGCTTCTGCCTGCTCTGACACATGCTCAGGTTCTCACGGCCACTGCCCCACTAGCAGAATGGCTGACTCGCATCCCTTTCTCAAGTCCCTGTGATGGAGCTTCGGGATACAGTGTCCCCCCACCCAGGCCTCTCTTGTGTATCCCCTTCCCAAAGCTCCAGCACCCACCATTCAGCTCCAGTCTCAGGATGTCCCCAGCTGGATTCTAAGCTGGCAGTGCCGAGAGTGGATGGTAGGCCTAGGCTCTCCTGGGAATAGTGAACTCACAGGAGGCTATAAAGAATGTGTGCACTCCTTGCCCTTAGGACTCACACCTCCCACAGTGCCAGCAGAGGGTCCCTGGTGGGGATGGGAGGAGGATGGGGGACTTGAGGAAGTTCTTTTTGACAAGAGTGTTCCTGTTATTTCACAAGATTATCTCCCTTCATCCGACTCACTGGGAGCATGGCCAATAGTCCTCAAACTCCAGAAACTTCTCTGCATTCCTCCTCCAGGTAGAGATATCTCTGAGGAAAGAGAGGTCACATGCTCACAAAAGCCACAAAGGAAATCACACTGAAGACTCAAAATGTGATACGTATGCTGCTGTGGTGTGTAATGGTAGAACCCTTGCCCAGCATGTACTGTGTTCAAGCCCCAACATAGGCAGAGATATATAAATGATAGATATGAATTAACAGTTAATCGTGTGTCCATGACAGGAGTTTATGCATGCCTTCCAGCCATTATTTTTTCTTGTGACATGGAGCAATGCCTGGCAGGTTCATTAAAATCTTCAGATTAGTAGAGTAGCTGAACGGCTGTGAATTAATTTGCTGATCCACTGAGGTTCAGACAAGCCTCTCCTATTCCCATGTAGACACAGGGCTATGATGTGCCCAAGGACTTCCACAGAAGATGGTAGCACAGGCATAAGTGCACACAGAACACAGGGGAATGGAGCAGGTGCGCCCATCCCAAGCTCACAGGGAAGCAGAGCCCAAGGAGTAACTCAGGGAAATAAAGGTGTACTCCCAGCATGTCGTGAGCCTCAGTGAATTTAACATTTGTTTTCCCCACGTGATGAAAGTGAATCTTAATATTTAGGGTCCTGAAACACCACTGAAATCCTTACCAAGACATAGGTGCATGTGTGTCCATGTGTGTCAGCATATGTACGTGTACATATGTATGTGGGAATGTGCCTGCAGATATACATGTACATATCCATGCCTGTGCATGTTGTGTGAATGTCACTTGTATAAAGGATGTTTTCTGAATGTGGTTGAGATTCAGAATCTCCCCACCAGAGTGAGTTACTTCTGCTTGCAGTGAGTCACCAGTTCTGAGACTTCATTTGCTACCTGCAGCTCTTCCATGCTTGCTCAGGACACACAGAAATCACAGGCTAAGAAGAGACTTAAAAAATGCTGGACTTGTATGCAGTGCCTGACTGAGTGGGGATCCCTCCAGAACCTTCTATGGCTCTCAGTGGTAGAATCAGACTGTGACAAAGAAGTCTGTGGTTAAACAGCAAACTACTTCACTGTCGGAGGCCTGGCCTTGGCGCTCTTATTCGTAATTAAGCAATAATCCCCCCAAACGCACTTATTACCAGCAGTTAATGACGACTTTGTTGGTTAACAGCTCAGCCTGGAGCTGAAGACTGTTAACACTCTGTCAAGCTCCCCGTTATGAGGGCTAAGGTTTTATTCAAACACACTCGCACCGCAGCTGGAGAGCTGCATGGGCACCGGCCATCCCCAGTGGCTAATGACCCGCCTTTTTCCACTGAGCAGAGCAGAGAGTGCATTCCATCGTGTTTATATAATAGCTGTTAACTGCTGCTGCCTGGTGCCGTTCCGATGGGGGACATGGTGTGACACGGGTTCAACTGCTTCCTCCCTTGTGTCAAAGACCTTATTTGTTGCCCTTTGCTTGTTGGTTGCTTTGAGCCCTGAATATTTGACCTTTAAAATAGGAGGCGTCAAGAGGTAAAAGACATTTGAGCAGAGTCCGTCTACCTACACACATCACCTGCTGCTGGCCTCTGTCAGCCAGGACACCCCAGCAACAGATGCAGCAGCAGCCCTGGGTGTGTCCGTATTCAGCTCCTGTCACGTTTTGCTCAAGCAAACATCTATAAAGTAATTAAATGGACAGCAGAGTATCCACACAGTATCCTCACACTTACTTTCTTGTCCCTTTGGGAGTCTTGGATTTGTGCTGGCTTTCAGGAGTTTCCACCCATTCATATGAGGGTCCTGGACCTGAGAGGTTTTACCCCAGAGCTGGGCCTTGTGGAAGGGGCTGACAGGACGTGAGGACTCTGTTTTTATACCAGTGCTGGAGCACCTCTTCCCCCCTGCCCCCACCAGTGTAGGACTTTTGTCTGTTCTGGGTTCCTGGAGAGGTGAGGAGCAGACAGTGAGAACACTGTGCAGGTGGCCTGTGCCTTTTCCTACAGGACCTGAGAGGAGGTTGAGGGAAGGATTCTGCCAACTTCTTTCAGGTGAACATGGTTACCCATTGTATGCTTGGTTGCTGTGTATATGGAATAACAGGGCAGCCATTCTGATACTGAGAACAAGTCCTAGGAGCCCTCAGGCAGACCTGACAGCAGCTCTGGGCGCTCCACCCTCAGCCCTGTCACCCTTTGCACTAAGAAGGGTGTTTTACAGCGTAACGAAAGAGCATGATTTGTTTACAAAACCACCTAAAATAAAGCTTCAGTCAGTCCCTCTCTCTGGAGCGTTACAACATTGCTGTCATGACCGGCTCTTCAACACTGAAGTCGTCAGCTCACCTTGTCAGGTGAAGGCAGGCCAGCACACAGTTGAAGGGAGAGTCCTTAGGGCTGAACTGCAGGACTTCTTCCTCCAGAGCCCCTGCCTGTGCTGAAGGATCGCTTACTCAGCCACCCTAGTGTAACTTGCCAGACTTTGCACCTCCATTTCCCAGGGTATCTCTGTTCTCTACAGCCCTGGCAGAGAGAGGGCTGTCCCTTCAATGTAGGTGTCCCTTCAATGATCCTTGAGGGACACCTACACCCCACCAGCATCTGTCTGTGCCACAGTGACATTCACACAGAAGCCCCCAAGCTTCCCTAATGCTTTTCTTATAACACTCCAACTTCTTTCTGAACCACCGTGTCTATGACCAACAACTCCATTCTTCATTCAACCAACAGCAGAGTTCAGAGTCCCTTTGATTCTATCTCTTTTATGCATCACATACAGTCAGTTGCCACACATGGCCAGTGTTGCCTCTGCTAAGTCTCCCATGCTGTCTGCACATTAACAAAATTCCCTTTTTTCCCTGTCTGTGGTAGGCTTGCATGGGTTGTCTAAACTCAGAATGCCTCACGCCTTCAGTCTATTTGTTTCCTCATACACTTACAGCTTCCTTGACCATGCTGGATGTCATGACGAAGTTCACCTTTATGTCCTAATCTTAATCATTCCTGATTAACGTCCTGTAATTCCTTGAACTCTTTTTGTTGTATCCTGGTGTTATTGCTGGGGACATGAGAAGCCTGGCACAGTAGCAGGTGCCCCGCCTACAAGGGCACACTACGTTGGATAGCTAGGAGCTCACAATGCCAGCAAAAGACAATCATATGTGCCCCAAGTGGAGAGAGACAGGGATGCTGAGGGGCTGAAGGACGATGTAGTATGAATGAGAGGAGACTTCTGCTGGTGGGAGACTTGGCTGAAAATTCTACAACTCCCGGGTTATGACCTGGAAGATGAGGATGGGTGACCAAAAGGAAAGTGAGAAGCTGGCTGCAAGGAGAGGAGGTAGGAAGCAGCACTGAGAAAGGGGTCTCTCTCTGAGACCCTGGAGTAAATCCTTGAATGATGCTCAAAAGAAATAGCTGGACCCCCAAGAGGAACTTACAAGGTGCCCTGGGATGGCACTACCCACAGGCCTCATCTATCTCATTAGGGATTTGGTCATCACCTCAAAATCATTCATCAAGTCCCCATTCTGTGTTTTATCTCCCAGAACCAGCAAGTTTCTCCAGGAAGAGTGAAGTCAGCACTCCAGAGATGTCTCAGTTGGCAAAGTGTTTGCCATGCAATCCTAGGGGCCTGAATTCAATCTCCAACACTCATGTAAAACATACAGGCCAGGATCTGACTTCTCACTGAACCTAGCTTCCAGGATACAGTCACCAACCCCCCCCAACCCCTAAACAAACAAAAACATGAATTTAATCAAGATTAGGGGAGAGACACAGAAAAACAGCAAACCCCAGCCCCTGTTGTTTCCCACAGGTTCAGCCTTGAATTTGGTGCAGTGTTATAGAGATTAAAGTCAATCATCCTAAAGAATCCTGTTCTGATCTCTTCAAGAGTCCAGCTGCCTAGAATCTGGACAAATATGGCTGTGACTGTGAACACCAGACTCATGGTGTGTGGTCATCTATGCTTGGCATCTTGTAAAGCAAAGCAGTATTTGTACAGAAGGGGTGACACACAGGATCTGTGATATCAGCCATGTCAAATTTTCCCCTAAAGGTAATGCATCTTTCTTATGTCACTGGAGCATCATTTATATAGGGTTCAAAGGCATTTTAAAGGTCTTGACAAGTTTGAGGCTTGTAACTAAGTAAAATTTCTTATCTTGTTGACACATCAGATGTTGCAGAAGCTCAGTAAGATTATTACAGAATAGGAAGCAAAATGAGGAAACACATGTAATCTTGTGGTTCAAATCTGAATCTCTGATTTCCCTACAGCCAAGTGGTCTGTGGCTTACTTGATCTCTGGAAATCTTTCATCTCATTAAATTCTTCTCTGGAGA
This sequence comes from Psammomys obesus, assembly GCF_907164565.1. Taxonomy (NCBI): domain Eukaryota; kingdom Metazoa; phylum Chordata; class Mammalia; order Rodentia; family Muridae; genus Psammomys; species Psammomys obesus. The sequence continues at coordinate 3,455,778 of NW_026596440.1, read as the reverse complement.
GGAAAGTGAACCAGTACAGACAGGCAAATGATATCCCTTTCAAGGAGCTGAGAAGATGAAGAAGCAGTTAGGAGCACCTGCTGCTCTTCCCAGAGGATCCGGGTTCTAGTCCCCACACTCACGTAGTAGCTCACAAGTCTCTGTATCTGCAGTCCCAGGTGATCAGATGCCCTCTTCTGACCTCTTCAGGTACCAGGCATACATGCTTGAAAAACACCCACAAACATAAACTCAAAGCAAATAATCTTACGAAAGAAAAATAACTCTATCCAAAACCATAATTTCTTAAGATAAAATGACTTTTCTTACTCTGTTTTTAGAGATCCAGTCCATGCTGCTGCTTGGCTTTTCCTACTGTTCAGTTTGTTTGGAGTGTGAAAAAGTGAAGTGGTGACATGGACACTGACACCCTGGAGATAATGCACGGGGTTCTGAGATGTCAGCAGTGTCTGCTGGGAGTAAGCTCTGTGCATAGATGATGTCTGAGGACTCCTACCCCGAGACACAAGAGCTAGGCTATCTTGTTCCTGGTTACCACGATGTCAGTTGTGTTTCCTGATTTGGTTTGGGTGTTTAGCCACCTGACCAAGAGGGCATTGACCTTCCTTCCCCAACACAGTCACAAAGCCAGAGAACAGAGAAAAGGGAGCCAAGTCCTTTTGGTAAGAGAGTTGTAGTGTGGCAAAATAGGTGTGAGAATCACAGGATATCCAGAAACACAGCAGTTCAAGGTGAAATGCCATTTACAGTGCTCAGAAACAGCTACAGTTCCCTGTCCTGGAAAAATCCAAGCAGAAGAAGCCATAGATCTTCTACTTGGTACTGGGACTTAAATCCAAATCATCCTTTTTTGAGGGGGAGGGACTAGTGATTTGAAATACAAATACTTGAGAATCTGTGAATTGTGCATCGATATCAAGTGCAGGTGTATGTATTACATACATGCATCACTATTTCTGTGACATTATTAATAGCTGATTATTTTCCTTTGTCTTCAATGTGAAGCTGATCACTTTTCCTATCAGTTCACCCTTCGAAATCAAAGGTGAGCCCATGAGTACGCACCCTTCTCTTCGCGTTTTCAAGCCTTTACTCCCCTTGATTTTGTGCTTATTTATCCAGCCCCAGTAGATTCATGCCTGTGCATAATCAAACCGCTGCATCAAACACAGAGGGAGTCTGCAGAGGGCAGAATCTATCAATTAAAAAGTGCGAGGTAGGAGTTACAAAGGCTTTCATGTGCCTGCATGTCCCTGAGCTAGATCAGAGTAGCTGGAAGCAGGCTGGTAGTCATCACATAGCCCGGGGAAAGTTTGTAGGCAACATTCATTTGCTCAGCCAGCACACTCAAAAGACCAGGCCATTCCTGTGTTCCCGGTCATAACAAACACCTGCTTAAAGCTGAGACAAATTGCCAAGCTGGAGAGCGTTAAAAAGAACCATGCAAAAATCACAGCATGTAAACAACTGACCAGCCGCCCGGTAACCAAGGCCTTTGCTCTACAGCTGCTTGGTGGAGACGGGGCCCAGCTGAACCCTCTTCTTAGAAAATTCTAAGAGTGTTTGACCTTTGCTGTCAATCACACTGAAATGCGTCAGGTCCCATTCAGACTCAGGAATCAGATCCAGAATTGCCTTGGGACTATCACATTGGCTTTCTCCATGAAGCTCTCCTTTGCTTTGGGCTCATGCCTAGAAGTGTCTAGACAGCTCTTACAGCACTAGGGTCACTGAAAGTGTGGAATCCCTCCAGGGAGCTGCCCAGGATAGGTCTTGGCATTGTGATGGAGAAGTGGTTACTTTGCAAAAATGTTTCTTCAGGGGCTGGAATCTACACCTCTCAAAGGCATGCAGAACTGCTCAGACATGTGTGAGGAAGGTGTGGTGAAGTTAAGGAAAGGCAAAGGAAACACCGCAAGGAAAGGCAAGAAAGCAAGAGTTTATGCAAGCTTGGGGGCTAGGGAGACAGCTCAGTCAGTGCAGAATTGCTTTGCAAGCATAAGGATTTCATTTCTGTTCCAAGAGCCCATATAAACGTGCATCATGTGGCGGCCTGTGCACTTGTAACACCAGCACTGGGGAGAGGCAGACTGGTGGGTCACAGGGGTTCTCTGGTCAGCTAGCAAGGTTGTGCTCAGGTCCCCCACAGGCATGAACACACACACACACACACACACACACACACACACACACACACACACAAATAAGTAAATTTAGATTCTGACATGATGAACTGTTTACAAGATGAGGCCAGGAAGAACAGGAATGATGACAAGAAGATGGCCTCAGAAGGAGGTAATGTGTGAGGGGCTCCTGGGGAATGTGAGACTGTCCTGCTGGCTTGTCACTCTCTCTGCAGACCAAGTGTGGTCTCCTGTTTGGCTACTGTAAGGACATGGGTGGGTGAGCAATGAGCCAGGGTACCTGCCTTCACCTCCAGGAGATGTGGTTTTGGGGGATGCTGTAGGCAAGGCTCTGTAGAGAAGATCCCAGGGGCACAGAGACAGATGTCTGTACCTGATGGTGGTGTTCATAACTCATACACATATATGTCCTATGTCTGAGATATCAACACAAATGTGCTATGCTGAGCTGTGCATGAATGTGGACACACAGAGACAGAGAGACAAACAAAGAGAGATAGAGAAACACAATTAAATATTAAATATATTTTTACTTGTTATTAAATTTAGTTTTTAAATTACATATGTATAAGTATATGCACATATATATACATATATATATATGCTGCATTTACTTCATTTTGCTCCATTCCTTTATCCTTCTAACCTCTCATATTTCTCTACCCCAATATTCATGACATTTTCTTTATTATAGTTGCTGTGCACATACGCACACACACACACACACACAAACACACAAATAAATAAATCCAACCTGCTGATTCCATTTTATATTGTTCACAGCTCCCCCGTGAGGGGGCTTGTGTCTGAGAAAGATTAATTCTCTGTCTTTAAGTGGTCATTAATTTCCTGGAATTCTTTGTCCAGGGGTGGGGCCCTGTGAGTCTTCCCCCTTCATCAATGGCATGTCAACCAGTGTTGTCATTGTGCAGGTCTTTGGGAGACTGTATTGCTAAGATTTCCCTCTTCTGAGGTGCTTCCTGGGGCTTAAGCGTAAAGATTGCATTGAAAGTGTATCGGTTGGGTTCACCACATAGTTACTTGTTCCATATGTGTCAGAAGTTATGTCCTTGCTGAAGGCTGAGAGGGACGCTTACCTGTGGGTGTAAAGATGCATACTCAGAATGCAGTTAGGGTTTATACTGGTTATGTCAACAAAGCATGGTCACAGGCTCTTCTGTTACATAATCATGCCAAGATTGTGCTTGGCCTCCACTCTGAGCCATCCTTTGCCTGCAAACGAAGCCTGGATATGGAGGTGGTTACACTGTAGTAGGGTACCAACCTGTCCACTGATTGCTACAATGTAAAAAGTCATTCTCCACAATAGTGATCTCTTCACAAAGCCATTCTACAACATGCACAGTAGCCAGGCTACATCCTTAAAATACTATGTTGTCTCTCCTTCAGCTTTCTGAGGTGACCAAAGCCTTGACTGTGCTCTAGTCAAGAGCAATTTCTTCCTTCGGATGGCATGGACTGTATCTTTACGTGGTGCTCTGATATTTCCAATTCAGGAAAAGATCAAATGCTTTGAGAGAGGGAGGAAGAAGACTCACAGGTGTTTTCTCATGCCTGTGAAGTATAGATATGGACCTAAGGATAATGCAAAAATCAATAGTATGATGGGGTGGCTGTCACTGGAATCACAGTGGCTGTCCTTATTTTATCTTTGTTGGGGCATCCAAGTTGCTCCTTATGTCTATCTCCAAATTTTGAGAAAGACTTTGTCTCTGTGGCTGCATTTTTATGTTTAAATTAGGCTCTCCTTTGCTCTGCGGGCACCTTAAAAGACAGTGACCAATTTGTGAAGCTGAACACAACGGAACACCCAAGAGTGTATCAGATTTCTTTAGGAAGAATCTCAGAAGCAGTGCTGACTGACGACCCTAATAAAGGCTGCCTTGAAAGCAGCCTTACCTCTCATATGCGCTGGCTCTTTTTTTGCTGTGGAGTGGATCATCCATTGTCAAATATAAAATAACATCAGGGATGCAACCTAGCCGCAACCCATGGTAATGTGTTATCTCAAACTTATGAACCCAAATGAGGGCTTATTTTCTCCAAATTGAAATTTATAGTTTCATTCTAGAGCACTAACTTGAATATTGACGGAGCTTAGGCGTGCAGTTATAAAATGGCAATGGAAAATGCAGCGGGCGGGGACAGGCAGGAAGGAGTGATTATGGAAATGTGTGGCCTATGTAAAAATTGGATCTTGAAGCCTGTACCAATTGCTAAAAGCTCAGGGCCACCATGGGGCTTGCGGCAACAGCACTGGAGCTGCAGGCGTTTTATTTGCTTTTACACCATGTGACTTTAACTAAAAGGAGAGAAAGAAAAAGAAAAAGAAATAAAGCCATTGGTCACTGTCCATCACATCTTCTAAGAGAGAGTGCTTTGAAATCCCATTGGCCTCTGTGGGATCAGAGTTTGAGTGAAGGCTTTGCTTGGCACCCTGGCACAATTGTTAAGCTTTTCAATTTGCTGGCAGTTCAAATCAAGCGGATTCCACTAACAAACATTAAGGGTCAGGTCCTGCTAATGGGTGGAGAGCAGAGCTGAAATTTTTTTCAGGGGACCCAACTTCAAGCAAGATGGGGAAGAAAGGGAAACATGCTTCTCAGCCTGTCAAGCAGGCAATTAAAAAGAGACAAATTTATAAACCATTTAGGAATTCTTGACTATTAAAAAAATCCTAACATATTATCTGTAGAAGTTTTTCTACAGTTATGGAGAATACCTACCCAAACATCACCCCTTGCAAGGGATGCCACATTCAGCCTGTCTGCTTTTAAGACCCTTCTGGAAGGAGAGGTAGTGCTCAGTCTCCTCAGTCAAGCTCTACAACACCTTCTCATTGGGCCTGGTTAAACAACCTTGCTGGGGAAATCTAGCCTGGGTGTGCTTTGGAAGTGGCCACATTCTAGATCATGCTATGGTCCAGGATGTACCAGAAGGCTTCATTCTCCCATCCAGAAAACTTGTAGTATATAACAGAGAGCCAAGGAGCTCTTAGTGCTGAGAAGCCTCCTGTGAGACAGGTGTGAATGAAGGAAGAAGCAATGGAAAGGCAGTCTGTGACCCTTGCTAATGATGTTTCTCACAGAAACATCATTGTGACCACAGAGTGGGCATGGGGTGCAGAAAGAGTTTGGGGGCCAAACCACACAAGGAACCTTACCTCAGACCACTGTGTGGAGCAAGACACACATGCTGGTCTCCAAGCATGGCTGCTGTTGGATATAACAGCTGAACTCCAGCTTCCTGGTAGCTTTCCAGGAAGTCCTTCCCATGTGACCAGTGTCAAGAGTCTTTCCAGAATGTAAGAAGCATGGAAGTGCAGTCATGGCCATGATAATAGTCCTTGCATCTTGTAGTCCACAGGTCAAGTCTACCTGCTAGAGCAAGAGAAACTAACATCCTCAGTAACATTTGGCCAAAGCTACAGAAACTTGTCAGTGTAGCAATGAACAGCTTTTGCTTAAGACCCTGGCACAACTAAACAAAAATTAAGCCAACAAGTGTTGTTAAAAGCCTAAGATTCAAGCCAGACTTGGTGGTGCACCCCTGTAATCCCACTCGGGGAGGCAGAGGCAGGCAGATCTCTGTGAGTTTGAGGCCAGCCTGATCCAGCACAACCAAGACTACACAGAGGAACAAGCCTAAGATGCTTTTCTACCCTGATGGGACAATGCTGGGGAAGCTGTGGGTGTGCTAGCCAGCCTGAGAAGATCCCAGCAGTCTGTCCTTCCATTCTGCTCCACAGTCAAGCCCGTCCCTTGCTATCAGCTGGGGTTCCTTGTGCTTCTCTGAACCAACTCAGCATGGAAGGCTGGGTTTCCTTAGGCTCCTTTTAAGTGACAGTTTTTTCATAAGACCTGAATATGTGGTATATAAAATAAGTACACAAATCAAACACTTACTGGAAACAAATCACAAAATACTTTATTTTAAGACAATTCTTAATAATAAATTGAATTTTATTAAAAATGGAAACAAATATATTCGAGTGGACGCGAATAGACACCAATTACACACCCTCTCATTTGTTCCCCTGTCTCTTTTTGTGCATAGTGTTTGATATGGACTGAATGCATGTTCTACCCCCAAAACTCATTTTGAAGTTCTAAGTGGCAACTTGTGCTGATGTTTGCAGATGGTCAGGACAAGAGGGTAGACCAATATTGAGTAAGATTGGTGAGCTTCTGAAAGTAGATTGGGAAGCTCTCCAGACCCGTCACCACACGAGGACAAGGGGTGGGGTGCAGAGTATGAACAGCAGCATCCCTCACTGAGTCAGATGAGCCTTGGCTTTGGCTCTCAAGTTCTAGAACTACAGGGATGCATCTCTGTGACTTTTCAGCTGCCTGAGGGGGAATTCTACTATAGCACCCTTCAAGGACTAACTTACATCATTGCCAAGAATACTGAAAAGTCCCTTCTTTCTTCACCTTCATTAAGCTCTTTTATTCTCTCAGGCTATTTAAATTTCCCAAGTATTAAAATTACCTTGGAGACTTATAAGTCTGATACAAGCAAAGGTTCCTATGAACATTTTAGCAAAATAACCACAGTTTTGAATTTTTTAAAGATAATCATATCTCATATAAAATTATGAGCTTATATTGTTGTTGTAAATAAAAATAGAAATAGCAAGTGTTTATTGTCAGGCTATAATTATTACAGTGGTATTATTTATCCCACTATCACAAATAATAAGACATGGAGACCTGTTAGACTTTTATAATTTCATATTTACTTTGGGCTGAACAGATGTTTCACCTATGCTGTCTCAATAACCTCACCATCTACCTCCCAGGCCCATCTAGTGCTATCTGACTTTAACCATCCTTATCCAGGCTACTTTTCCATCCATAATTTATAAATCCTTGATTGTATTCTTCATCTGGGCCTTTTCTCAACATTATTGGAGTCCTTCCTTCCAGCCCACATGGTTTCTTCTCCATGCCAACCCATTGAGGCATCCTCCTTTCTCCTCTCTTCTCATTTTTCTTTCTCCTGTGAATCTCCTGTGCTTGAAAGCTCAGGAAACTTAGCCATGCCTACCTCATTCTTCCCTTCCCAAGTGGGTTTACACAACAAGGGTAGGTGTATCTAGGCAGCAACCAGATTTTTTTTTAATTTTTATTACTTACACTTTATTCACTTTGTATCCCACCTGGAGCTCCCTCCCTCATCCCCTCCCAATCCCACTCTCCCTTCCCCTTCTCTGCCCATGCCCCTCCCCAAGTCCGCTGATAGGGGGAGGTCTTCCTCTCCTTCCTTCTGATCCTAGTCTATCAAGTCTCATCATGACTGGCTGCATTGTCTTCCTTTGTGGCCTGGTAAGGCTGCTCTCTCCTCAGGGGTAGGTGATCAAAGAGCAGGCCAATCAGTTCATTTCAGAGACAGTCCCTTTTCTCATTACTAGGGAACCCACTTGAACACTGATCTGTCATGAGCTACATCTGTGCAGGGGTTCTAGGTTATCTCCATCAATGGTCCTTGGTTGGAGTATCAGTCTCAGAAAAGATCCCTGTGCCAAGATTTTTTGGTTCTGTTGCTCTCCTTGTGGAACTCCTGTCCTCTCCAGGTCTTATTATCTCCCCCTTTTTTCATAGGATTCCCTGCACTCTGCCCAAAGTTTGGCTATAAGTCTTAACATCTGCTTTGATACCCTGCAGGGTAAAGCCCTTCAGAGACCCTCTGTGGCAGGCTCCTGTCCTGTTTCCTGTTTTCTCCTTCTTCTGATGTCCATCCTGTTGTCCTTTCTGAATGGGGATTGAGCAATTTAGCCAGAATCTTCCTTCTTGATTAGTTTCTTTAGGTGTACAGATTTTAGTATGTTTATCCTATATTATATGTCTAATATCCACTTATAAGTGAGTAGATACCCTGTGTGTCTTTCTGCTCCTGGGATAACTCACTCAGGATGATCTTTTCCAGTTCTCACCATTTCCCTGCAAATTTCATGATTTTCTTTTTTTTTTTTTTTTTTTTATTGCTAGGTAATATTCCATTGTGTAGATGTACCACAATTTCTGTATCCATTTCTCAGTTGAGGGGCATCTGGGTTGTTTCTAGCTTCTGGCTATTACAAATAAAGCTGCTACAAACATGGTTGAGCAACTGTCCTTATTGTGTACTTGAGCCTCTTTTGGATATATGCCTAGGAGAGGTATGGCTGGATCTTGAGGAAGTGCTATTCCTAATTGTCTGAGAAAGCGCCAGATTGATTTCCAGAGTGGTTGTACAAGTTTACAAGGGCCGGTAATTAGCATCAAAATACACAAGCATCAAACCAACTTCAAACATCATGTAGTAAAACATACTGTATTGTAATGTAAATTTATGTTATATAAAGTGATATTTTAAATTTAGTACAGGTATGTATATTAAATGTGTATATATACATATAAGTATATATGTGTGTGTGTATATATATATATATATATATATATATATATATATATATATATATATATATATTTCTACATTGTAATCCCAAGCTTGCCACATCAGAGCACTTGTCAGTGAGTAGGTAGTGGCTTGTATCTATTTTACCTTTGACATGCCATGAATTTTTCAGTTGGAGGATGGTAACAAGGTTAGTGTTTCTGCATCTGGTCTTAGGACATGTATGAGACAGCACAGCCTGCATCCTATTTGTGCTTACGGATCTGTGGACTATATTTACGAGAAGCATTGATATCTGCATTACTGTTTTTGCAAAGTTTTCCAAACCAGTCACCAGTCAACCAAATACTTCATGCAAATGAGTGACTTTTAATGCAATAACTTGTGAAATTTTGATTTTAGTGTATTTTGATGATGGAAGTCACTCAGCCTCTGTTCTTAAAATTTTTGAGAATGAACATACAATGTCTTCCTATAGGACATTATATTCTTGCGGTCTGCTACTATTAAAAAGTAGAGCTTCAATATTCCATGTGTAAAATTTCATCAATTTTAATGTAGTTAAAACAAGTATCAATAACTTATATTTGTTTCCTTAAGAGTATAAGGTATGCAAAACTGTGTTGACACACTCCTTTAAACACAGCACTCAGGAGCAGAGGCAGGCAGATCCCTGTGAGTTTGAGATCTGGTATACAAAGTGAGTTCCAAGATAGCCAAGGCTACACAAAGAAACCCTGTCTCAAAAAAGACAAAACCAAAACCAGAAAGACTATAAGGTACATCACAGAAGCTTCTGATTATTTAAAAAATATATTCCTGTCATGGGCAGACATGTTATATAGATTACATCACACCTTCTTAGATGGCAAACATTTCATACTAGCAATTTCATATGGATTACTTCAGTATTTGATTTGTCAGAGCAGGGCGATCCTTTTTCAAGCTTAATAACTAATTATTACAAGTGAGTGTTTTATGGACTTCCTAAACTTAGTGTGTTCTCAGTGAACTGTGATCCCCCCTGCTCTGTGCATACACAAGCAGGTCTTCATGGTACTGGAGTAGATGCCTCATTTAAAGACTGAATAAAATATTTATGATGGACCAAATAAAGAAGCCAGGTAATGGCAGGCTCCTGCATCTGGGGACATGGCTGTCACTGCAGGCATTAGTGAAGGAACTCTGGGCTAATCTCATCTGACTTTGGATGAGTGAAAAATCACAGGGAAATGGAAGCTGACCACAGCCAGAGGAAATCAACAAAGACAGAAAATCTTTGCAAATCAGAAACTTATCAATATTTCACTAGGCAGAGCCTGGGCTCCTCACTCCTTTGGAAGCAGAGAGTGTTATCCTGAAGTCTTCATAAAGATAGAGGAGTCCATCTCTGCCGTGAACCAAGAATATAAATTAGACCACAAAACCCATAGTTTGTGTGGATCTGCCTCACAGGAGTCCCAGGATCCTGCAGATGTTTGTGGCTTATTGTGACTCATTAACCAGGCAGCCCATGCTCAGCCTGTTACATAGACCAATAGAGAATTGCATAGGAACCTAGTAGGGAGTGTTCTTATGAGCCTCATCTTGACCTTGACCTCGATGCTGGGCCAGAATGAAACCTGCTCGTTCACAGATTGCTATGGTTCTTCCTTTATTCAGAGTAAAGGCTTGAAAAGTCAGAGACTTTAAAACTATTTTTTTTTATAAAACCACAATAAAATATGGAGGTAAAACTAAGCTACAACCTGGGCCCTAAGCAAGGGATGCACCACCTTATCATCCCACATTTCCTCTAAGAAATATAGTCACATGTGCAAAAGTTTTGAGGGGTGATTACTCTGTACTGTGATAAATTCCCCTGGAAGACAGTAAATAAGCCAAGAAAAATAAATAGGACACCCTAATTAAGGTTTGGCTTAATACTCTACATGAATGGAAGGGATATTGATGGATTTAACTCTTCTCTGGTTTTGGAAGGCTTATGTTTTGTTTTGTCATTTGAGTTTTTGCCCTAAGGAAGAAGACAAAAATAAATAAATAGATAGATAGATAGATAGATAGATAGATAGATAGATAGATAGATAGATAAATAATGAGAAAAAAAATCCTCTACCAATGTTTATGAAAGTGGAAATTATTTCTCTGTGGAAGAAACCTCCTGGATGTCAGAAGATTTGTTAAAGTCAAAATGATAATAGTCAATTTGAAGACCAAAATGTAAATCACCTGAGTTACCAGAGTCTTGCACACATATTTGTAAACAGTCATGTGTGCATACGCACACATACATGGCTTCCTTTTCTTGCCCCATGAACACACTAAAATGGAATCATTTTTCTCTTCCCACGTTTACATGGGTCCCAGGATCAGACTCAGGTCTCCAGTTTTACAAGACACGCATCTTTCCTCTACAAGCCATCTCACCAGCCACAACGCTCTCTTTGAGGAACAGCTCACAGAGTCTACTTCTAAGTTCATATTCATGCTGAGTGCTTGTGTGTTCCCAGGGCTTGCCATAGACCATCATTCCCCTTCACATCCCAAATGATCATACTAAAAACTCTGAGCCAACATCCTATGTTCAGAGAACTGCCTCATGTACAAAGGTACCACAGGCTCTTATGATAACACACCTTCAGGATCCAGGAGAAGAGGTGAGGCCTTATGCCCTCATGGGCCCAGGATTCTTTGTCATTACTGAGACAGAGCTCCACTCTGTAGTCCAGGGTGCTCTTACATTTGTGATCTCCGGTTTCATGCTCCTGAACAGCTGGGATTACAGTCCTTTTGGCTATTCTTAAAGGACATGCCCTAAACAATACTTTTGAGCCAAAAGCAATGTGCTGACTGTGATGTGAGACCAAAAGATCTGGCTGCATACTGCCACCACTCCTTGTCCCTAGAGAACCAAGTTTGGCAGTTACAGGCAGTAGGGTCCACAGGAACACAGACACCCTGACCTGCAATGGTTCCATTGAGGATATGGATATATATATATATATATATATATATATATATATATATATATATATATATATATATATGTTGGGTTTCTTTCTATGCTGATGAGATTTGTGCTGATGCTGCACAAGGCATGGAGATACAACTAGCAGTCAGCCTCATGGTCAGGAAGGGAAACATCCCATGCCGTGTTATCATGTGTGTACATACAGGCCACATTAACCTCCCAGGCTGACACTACTTGTGCTTCCTGATAACTACAAGGAAGGTGATGCTCTGATGAGGCCTGACCATGGTCCTGCAAGCCTCAGGGAGAGGCTGAGGGTGTCTCACAGCACAGCCCCTGAGAGAGTTCTGCACAAAGGAGTCAACTGTGAGGAAGGCAGTCTGAGCAGGTCTGACAAAGCTTTCCTTTCAAGAAGTACATAGGCAGAAAGGACTCTCAGTGCCTGAGGAAGATGCTAAGCCTGTCACAACCCACTCTGTAATCCCCACATTGTAGGGCCAGGCTGATATCCGGGTTTCAGGGTATCATAGTTCACCTTTGAGCACCCTCACCACAGCACTGATGACCATGATTCTTCTGTCTTATCACACCGCCACAGGCTAGAACCAGGGGAAGGGTCTCAGAAGAAGGTTCAGAATGAAGATGAGAAAAAAGGTGATCTGGTTACCAAATGTGAACGTGCAAGCCTTGGTGCAACCAGAGAAGACTGGGTTCCAAGCCATGTTGCAGCAGGACCTGCCCTTCCTTGCAGCACACCCAGCCTCTTTCCAATATGATGACGTATATACTAGGCATACTTGGCTTCACTTCCTATTATTTTCTTTTTTTTAATTTTATAGTATGCTTATTTTTTATTTTTTAATTACAGTTTATTTACTTTGTATCCACCTGTAGCTCCCTCCCTTCTCCCCTCCCAACCCCACCCTTCCTCCTTTTCCACCCATGCCCCTCCCCAAGTCCACTGATAGGGGAGGTCTTCCTCTCCTTCCTTCTGATCTTATTCTATCAGGTCTCATCAGGAGTGGCTGCATTGTCATCTTCTGTGGCCTGGTAAGGCTGCTACCCACTCAGGGGGAGGTGATCAAAGAGCAGGCCAATCAGTTCATTTCAGAGACTGTCCCTGTTCCCATTACTAGGGATCCTACTTGGACACTGAACTGCCATGGGGTACATCTGTGCAGGGGTTCTAGGTTATATCCATGAATAGTCCTTGGTTGGAGTATCAGTCTCAGAAAAGATCCCTGTGCCCAGATTTTTTGGTTCTGTTGCTCTCCTTGTGGAACTCCTGTCCTCTCCAGGTCTTAGTATTTCCCACTTCTCTCATAAGATTCCCTGCACTCTGCCCAAAGTTTGGCTATAAGTCCCAGCATCTGTTTTGATATCCTGCAGGGTAGAGTTTTTCAGAGGCCCTCTGTGGTAGGCACCTGTCCTGTTCCCTATTTTCTCCTTCTTTTGATGTCCATCCTCTTTGCCTTTCTGATTGGGATTGAGCATCTTAGCCAGAGTCTTCCTTCTTGGTTAGCTTCTTTAGGTGTTCAGATTTTAGTAGGTTTATCCTGTATTATATGTCTAATATCCACTTATGAATGAGTATATAGCCTGTGTGTCCAACATGACTTTTTTCTTATTAACCCACTGTGTTAACGTTAATGAATGAACACTTCAGACACTCCAGGATTAGAAAAATGTGTGAAGCCTTGGCGTTCAACTTAGAATCCTTACACAAATTGTTTAAAATGGGAAGACACAGGAAAGGGAACTCCAAGCTCTCTACCCATTGAAGACATAGCCATTCCACAGAGAGTTCCTCTGGGAAGACAAAAGTGGAGGTCTTCCCAGCCCTGGCTTTGTTCTCAGGAGCTTAAGCCATCACTGAGGCCTTGGAACCCATTACTTGCTCAGTATTTGCCCTCTCTCAGAAGACATGCTTGATGGTTGTGTACAGGTTTATCTTGTTTGTAGATGTGGAAAATACTTGCCCAATGCCCCTGGTGATATTTGTCAATGTGGAGGCAGTCATTCTTACAGGGAAAGACCAGCAACACTGCTTTTGAGAACTGTTGGCTGTTCAGAGAAGAGAGGGTGGACACTGAGCCTCTGCTCAGGGCTTCAGGACCCACCATGCTTGCAGAAAATATAAGACAGCTCCTAATGCCATGTTCTTTGCTCAGAAGCTATTATTCCAAGTCCTGTATTTAGAAAAAAAATATTACACCTGCATGAAAGTAGAGAATGCCAACTCCCTTATCACTGGGCTTTAAAAAATAGACAATAAGGTAGAGCCAGGTTACTTTTTAAATGGTGATCAAAGGGGATTAAGTGAACTGCTGGAGAAGCATGGCAAAGCCCTACAGTGATCCACCCTTCTTGGGCTGAGCATACATGTCTAGTCGACTGAGCTGCAGGAAGACAAACAGAAATTACCAGGCAGGAGGAATTCTGGAAGATGCCACATTGTGGAGCCCTTCTCTTTTATTACCTTGGCAAAGAACCAAAACAAAATAAAAACTTGTCAGATTTTAAGCCTCGGGAAGAGTCATTAGAGCTGGAGAAGGAAAAAGAAGTCAACACTGTTGGTAAATAACACCATCTATGTCCAGGTTCTTTGTTAAATATTAACTGCAAGGGGGTAACATACAGTTTAGACTAAAGATAAAACCCAAATGTCAGACTTTGAAGTTCTTATTGCGGTTATTACCTGCTAAGATTGGGTTCTTCTTCATGCTTTAGGCAGCCCCTACTTTTGAAACACTGTAACAGAGCCTCACAGTCTAACAGATTCTAGGCACCTGGTGCCAAGACATGCTCAAGCCATCCCACCCTGTGCTGCACCTGGATGGGGTGGTGCCGCTATGTTTCAAAGGATGGCTCCAGACAACCCACAGTACTGAGGAAGACTTTCTGGGACCCAGGCTACCTTGTTGGAATCATACCTGTGGTGAGGGCTTGAAAGAAAAGAAACACTTGGAGCTGGAAGATGCCTCAGTCAGTAAACTCCTACATGCAAGTACAAGAGCTGACTTTAATTCCCAGAATTCACATAAAGAGCCAGATGAGGGCTAGAGAGATAACTCAGTAGTTAAGAGTGCTGGCTGCACAACTGTGGGGATCTGAGTTCAAATCTCAGCAGCTACTTAACAAACCAGCACTATTTGGGAGAAGAGACAGGATGATCCCTGGGGCTTGGTGACGGCCAACCTACCCCCAAAGCCTGACAGCGCTAGGTTCCAGAAGAGATCCTGGTTCAAATGCATAATATAGCGAGCAATGCAGATGGTACTCAATGCTTTTCTGATCTCCAAGGGCAAGATCACCTCCTGATGAGAATTGCAGGGATAGAGCGTCCCCTCCCCCCGCATTGTGAGGCTGATGGCAAAACCTTCCCTGTGAGTGGTTAGACTATAGCTCTCACACGCACGCAGGTTGGCTTCTGTGGTTGAGTCTGCATCCATGAGCTCAGAGTACCCAAGAGAAGGTGCTTTGCACTCCTGTATCAGTGAACCAGAAGCAAATGGAGACATGCAATAGATGTCAGTCTTAGTTGGGAGGATATTGCCAAACTGTGCTGTTCTCAGAGGCATCACTCCTTATTCCCATAATTTGTTTTCTTAGACTCTGTGTAAATTGAAACATTTTTAAAGGAGAGTAGGCTCTGATGTCAACAAACACTAGGGCAGAAAGGACTTGAGGTACTTTTCACCCCCAGAACGATAGAGGAGGAATGTTCACCTCACGTTGGCAGA
Organism: Psammomys obesus; assembly: GCF_907164565.1. Lineage (NCBI taxonomy): Eukaryota > Metazoa > Chordata > Mammalia > Rodentia > Muridae > Psammomys > Psammomys obesus. The sequence continues at coordinate 3,440,500 of NW_026596440.1, read as the reverse complement.
GGAGAGGTGCCTGTAGCCTGTTCACTGATTTATGTTGCCTTCCCTGATTTCTGGTGGATGCAGATGAGACTGTCTCACTGAGTCCAGTTGGCCCCAAATGCCTCATGGTATGACTAACTTCACGAACAAAGTACAAAATACATTTTCGCATGCTGTATTCTTTATCGCGTGCTGTGGCTCTGAGTCCTAAGTTTGGTAATGGCATCAGGGATAAGGCTTGGCTATTCTTTGGCCACCAGGCTGAAAGAGGCCACCCAACACAGAGGAAACCAGCATAGATTTTGAGTAGAAACCAGCATAGATTTTGAGATTTGAGGATCAAATGTGTGCCCTGTGAGAATGACTCAGTCTGAGCTAGGTCCATTACTGACCTTCAAGAGCAACCATCCCTTTAACTCCCCTCCTTGCTGGACTATGGTCTAACTCAGACTTAAAGCAGCAGAGGTACAATCAGGTGCCACCGAACGGTCTGGAGATTTTAGCACCATTCTAGAAAGGCTAAAAGCATTTTTAAAGGTCAGATTTTACTCACAACCCAAATTGTGTAGTAAGTCTATTTAAGCCCAAAGCATTTTTGAACTAAGGAAAGAAATGAGCAAGCAGCTAAAGGAGGAAAGGCACTATGAAAGAAGTTGCTTTCAACGCCGTTCCTAGGAAGCCAGTCTAAAGCCTCTGCTAATAAGCTGAGTGTGATCACAGCTCAGATAAAATGAGAGCTTGTTGTGTATTACTTGTTCAATAAAAGAGGAAATGGGGAAACTATTCCAGAACATTTACAAAAACAGGGTTTTTAATTTGTCAGAGACCCTCAGGAAAGTCTGTGCTTGGGCATCCCTTGGTGTGAGGAGCAATGCAAATACTCTTGACAGACTTACTCTTTCACAGGATCTTGTGCTTGGAGGGGTATGGTTTCTAGTTTTGCAATTTTGTATCCTTATTTCTAAATAACAGGTTATTGAAAAACAATGTTTTGAAGTCTGGAACTTTCTGGAAGCCCTATGCATCGGCTAATGAACACAATAAAGGCTTTTGTGTTGACAGGACTGCACTGCTCTGCATATCCATGCTTGTAATTCCCCTCTTAGACCAAGCTTTTAATTAATTATAATTTGAACAAAATTATAAAAATTTTAATTGTCACATTTTATCTTATGATATTGATATTTAACACATTTTTAAGTTTTCATTCAATATTGAAATAATTGAGTACTGCATGAGCACTTGAAATATTGGTGTATTAAATTAGTTGCACATAGTTCATATTTATTACAAACAGTGACCCTCTGAGGTAAGTTTGGTTAATAACAGAAATGTACAGTTCTATAAACTTATTGAAATTTTATATGTAAATGTATTCATATGCCCTTTAAGCTCCATATTAAATCATATTTTAAATGTCTTTAAATTTCCATGGGATTTATTTGTAATCATATTTTTTTACATTTCCTCACCTAACCTTTACCTCTAATGTCTATGTTACCAGTACTGTTCCCAAGTGTATAATTCTCCAGTTTAAACTTCAGTGTTGTTCCTTTATTGTCAAAATTTGTTTGCAGTAATTTTCTGATTCTAAGGTACATGGTTCATATTTCCAAATTTCTCTCCACACTAGCCAGACCTGGCCCTGTAGCACAATAAAAGCTTATTACTTGCATGGTCATGACAACTCAGCTACTGCCATAAACTTTATTTTTAATTATGTGTACATGTGTGGGAATGTGCTTGTGATGTGAGTATAGAAGCCTGCAGAGGCCAGAAAAAGGTGTCAGATTCCCCTAAGCTTGTTTCAGTGGTTGTGATCTGCCTGACACGGATGCTGAGGCCTGAACTTAGAGCCTCTGTAAGAACAGTGCCTGTTTTTAAGCACTGAGCCATTCTGTCCAGCCATGCCATAAAATGTAAAATTTCACCAATTCTATAAGTACAACTAACTTCATGCTTGTTTAACCCTCAAACTTCTTATTTGGGGGGACACTTAGCTTTATGTGTAGTTGCAAACAATACTTAGCAGAAGAGTCCTATGTGAACCTGCCTCTCGTGAGGTAAGAGGGGCTAAGGTGTAGTGTCACATTATAGCTAGGAGGTTGACATGGACACAGCCAAGACCTCCCAGATGTCCCTGCACAGGGTTCTCTCACGTTACTCTCTAGCCACACCCTCCTCCACCCAGCTCTGTCCCCAGCTGCTCTTCTTGACCATCTGCTTTCCATTTCTAGAGTTTTGCTCTAGCTTTAACTTTCTATTAATGGAACCATTCAGGTATTTCCACCAATATATGTGGATCATACAGGACTCCTCTCATTGTTATCAAGTATCCTATAGCATAATGGAGGCACAGGTGCTTAGATAGTGGGAGTCATTGTTTGTACTGAGTAACTGGATAAAGGTTCTGAACTTTATAATGAACTTTAGATTTTATTTCTGTTCTAAGCCTCAGAACTAAAAATGATGTGTTGCATGGTAAGTTCACTTTTGTTTTGCCGAGGAGATGTCAAATCATTTTTCAAAGTGACTGTCTACACTACTTGAACTGCAGCCGTGACTCAGTATGTAGACGTCATTCAGTTTCTATTTTTATTATAATATTTAACTATTATCTACTTACTTTTGAATTATTTAAGTGTGACCGGGGCGAAATCCAATTCATATTCACTCCAGAAATGGTAAAATTCCACTAGTCACTTTTTTCCAAATGTTCCGAAAAAGAAGAAAGCCAAACCTCACAGGATGCCAATGTTTTCCCAGTCATGTGTTTGTCTTCAAGAACTCAATTATGCCAATTAGAGAAAGAAAGTAAAAAAGTAAAAAAAAAAAAAAATCAGTGGGCAGGCAGAGAAATAAGGAGGTGTGCACCATAGGACAAGGGAATTAACTGAAGTATTGAATGGGTCATGATATTTGACTGGGAGACCAGGACTGTACAGAAGGCCATATTTGGAGATTTACATAAGAATATGACCTTAGTAACTGCTGATGAAAATTGCTGATAAGAGTTGTGCCAGACAAATGGCACAACTGGATTCAGTCGCCAAACCCACATAAGTAAGAATGAATGAATGAATGAATGAATAAATAAATAAATAAATAAATAAATAAATAGATAAATAAATAAATAAATAAATAGAGATTCTATAGGACAGTCTTCCCAGTACAGTGCCCATGTGAAAAGCATGGACGCATTTAAGCCCTATGTGCAATACAAAGCAACATTGTGCACACTGAGCAGGGTATAGTTAGAAATATATAGACATAAATATGTATCTATAGATATAAATATACATATTCTATGTACAATGGGAAGTAACATTATACATACTGAGCAGGTTGTATTTAAGAATTTATACATATAAATAAATACATACATGTTATAACATATATATTATATATGTTATATATATGACATACATAGGTTATATATATGACATATATACATATGTCCTATGTACAATAACAGGTAACATTATACAGACCAAGCACATTATATTTAGAAATATATATTATGTACAATATATAGAGAGACAATATAAAGGCCATAAATTTGAAAGAGAGAAGGACCAGTATATGGGAAGCTTTGTAGGGCCCGAAAGGGAAGGGAGAGAAGATGTAATTATGATATAAAAAATAATGAATACAATAAAAATTTTAACTCTAATGAATATGTATGGGTTTATCAGAGATCAGAGATTGAACATTAGAGTACCTTATCACATCTAGAAGGAAGACTCCCCAGAGAGGCAGAAGAGAGACCTACAGACTCCTATGTAAGGAAACATGGGCAGAATTGTAGGAGAATTTTAGTTCAGCAACATGTCTCCTCTGGTAAGGAATCACATCCAAAATACCCAAGTCTGTGCCATCTGGCTGGAATACAGATACACCCTTCATACATTCCTTTAATTTCTCTAGCTAAAGGACACACCTTTAATCCTTCTGGCTAGAATTTATTACACACCTTTAATCCCAAACACTGATGTCTAATTGAGGGGCATACAAAGTGACAAATCAGAGAAATATTTGACAGAGTGGGAGACAGTATATGTCCAACTCTCACAAGAACAAACAGAAAAAAAGAAGCTATATAAGAGGCAGCAGAGAGAGAGCATGAGCAAAAGAGTTCATAGAGACAGAACAGTAGAGTTTGGAAACACAGTACAGTTTGGTGCAGTTCAGATGAGTGCAGTTGATTTTCTGCAGTTTCAGTTTGTGGAGTTCAGAGGCAGTTTTTCCAAACAGAGCAATTCAGTCAGAATCTGAGAGAAGGCAGGGTGAATCAGTCAGCTTGGAGAAGTGTTTGAGCCAGAAAAACTGAGTTGAAGCAGCCAGCCAGAGTTCAGAAAAAAAACAAAAAAACAAAAACTAGAAAGTGTGAGTTTATTCAGCAGTAAGGTTAGGAGGCTGAAAACATTTTAGGCCTAAATTAGCACAGAGGCTGAAAGCTAAAACCTTCAAGGTCCAGGCTTCCAGAATAATAGAATTTACAGAGGTTAGATGCTTCCAGGCCTAGGCCTAGGGATAGTTAGAAATGCTCTAGACTCAGCCCAAGCCATGTATTCATAAAGCTTGGGTATGGCTCTCATCTCATGGCTCTCCTCTTCTGAGGAAATTAAAACTACAGTTACACAAAATAGACAATCCCCAAACTTGATGACATCTAGTAACATAATTTTGAATGACAAGTCTTGAAGACTGCATCCTGGCAATACCCACCCTTTTGTGTACTTACAGGTAGAAAACCTATCAAGTATTTATAGTAGATATCTGAGAAATATCTACTGGCCAGAATAAGTTTGAAATATACCCATCTTTGTCTTCTCAATTTGTAAGTTCTGGCCTCCCAAGGATAGCATATAGCTCCTCATCCTGAGAATAAAAACACATTATTTCATCCTCTTCTGTTCTTATCTCACCAGAATTAAAAAGAATATTTACTAAGGTTAGTGACCCCAGTGACCAGGTTTAAATGCTTTAGCCTAGTAGAGGATAAGAAGATCTCTCAAGCACAAAAGTACAGCATGTACTAAAATTAACTTTATGAACAGAACACTTTTAGGTCCTGCACCACAGCAAGAGTGCCAGCTCCTGAGTCCACCACAGCCAAAAGAGAGGCAGGTAAATATGCTCACAGGAGGTGGACACCCTTAAACCAAGGGGAAGCCCAAATAATTATAGCAGGAACATGTGGAAGCTCGGACATTAAACTAAACAGAAACAAATACAACTGAACTCAGAGGAGTATAATACAGATAAACACAAAATGCCTCTTCAGCTCCTGTATCTGATACAAGATGTCCAACCCCCCCCCCCACTAAACCATACACACATACCAAACATAGTCACAGACACACAGAGACACACACATACACACACACACACACACACACATACACACACACATATACAGATATACTTAGGAAAATCAGAGTCAACTGCCAAAACCACAGACATCCCTGTGCAAAGCTGTTGCTCAGAGGGAGATCAATTCTAACTGTATAGGGATGGAGAAAGATCTCCAGTGTAATCTTCACAGACATGTATGTTGTACACATTGCTTGTACAACATAGGTCTGTGAAGGAAGGTCGTGAAGGAAGGTATCAAATATTCCACAAACATTCAACCCTGTGTCTACACAAACATGGAATACATGGTTAAAGAAGTTTGAATCATGTTTGTCAGAGCCAGTAGCAGCCATGCACAATTTTTGGTTCACCAGTCAGTGAAGTGTTCCAGGAGAAAAAGAAATGAATGTCAACAATAATAACAGCAAAAACAACCAACCAACCAAACAAACAACAAATAAGACGAAAATCTATATACAGCCATGAAATGCCTTCAATATCTACTGCTAGGTGAAAAAAAAAAGTATCCAGATAAGGCTGAGGTTTGTACTATGTGGCCTGGAATGGCCAAAGTTAACCCCAGACTACTTTGCTGGGATGTGCTCCCTTGATTTCTTCGATTAAGAAGGTTGCATTTTTTCTCCATATTGCACATTTTAGAATGAGACCACAATCTGTGTATCATGGATAGCTATTGGCACAGAAAGTGTAAGACAAATGACTGCAGATATGAAACAAGAATGTTACTGATATCAGAAATAAAAAAAAACCCAAATATTTAAGGTGTTGAAACAAAACATTGTAAAACCAAATTCTATATCCAGCAAACGTACTATATCCTTAAGGAGGTAAGACAGAGGTGGTTTGTGGTTGTATAGTCAGAACACCTGAACTACAAAGGCAGCTAGAGGGAGTTCTTCAGACTGGGAACATGGGAACAGACAGTGGCTCAGAACTTCATGGAGGAGGAAGAGCACAGTATATGGTTACATGTGGGTCTCACATATGTGTGAGGAAACACTATCACTCAGCTACACCACCGACTGCTAGAAGACTTTTCCATAAAAAATTAAACAGAAACTTTAAGATAATAAGAATAACATATTTTAGTAATGCATACATAAAATAAAAAACATGATAGAAGACATGAATAATGCTCATTATATTTGTGTGTGTTTTTCACAAGTGTGTGTGTGAGTATGTGTGTGTGTGACTGTGTGTGTGATGCAAATTAAGAGGGTACATAGCATCTGGAAAGGAACCAAAGACAATAAGAACATTGGTTAATGTGTGCTATGTAGGAATAAGTCAGAATATTTCAAATTTTATAATAATCAGAAAGAAGTCAGAAAAGGGGAGTAAACAGAATTGACAACTGAAAATCTAACAAAAGGATGTTAATTTCAAAACCATTCATGTCAATGTTATATAGTCTAAAATGGGGAAGATAAGAAGTTAAAGGAAAAAAAAATCTTGTCAATATTCCATTAATTCTGAATGATATGAACATCCTAAATAAAAAGCAGATACTAAACAACAGAACTAAAAATAATGGAAACCAGATATACAGTATCTAAGAATTTTTTTAAACACAATTGTTCAGAGAGTTTATGAATATATAATTGAAAAGTTTCAGAATATGATGTATGCAAATTGTGTGCAAAATCCTAACTCCATAAATATACTTAGAATATCAATGTGAAGTTAATGTCAGAGACAAGAATATTTTATAATAGAACTATGGATGTATCTTGCTATATCATCTTCTTCACAAAAACTTAAGACTGTTCTTGACACACCTATTTCTTTCTTATATTCCAGATTATTTTGTCCCTATTTTCCTTGTAAATTTATTGATAAGTTAGCATTTTGCAGTGTTTAGACCTGAAGTAACTGTGTTTTGCACACCAGATAGTTGCTCATCTGTTGAATCATCTCCCCAAAGAAGCCAGTAATGACTGCATATGCATATTTTATCAGTATAAATTAACATTGTTATGCTAGTTCTGTTTTTTATTTGAATTTTATTTTATCTGAAGTTGTGTGTCCTGAACAGCTTTTGGTTAAATCAATAAAATATTCAATATGACTGCTTGATATTTATAATTATTTTTATAGCACATAATTAAAGTCGATACCTTTTGTGGCTTATTTTTTTTAACTTGTATGATATTTTCTTTTTTTATTAATTCACTAAATCATATGCTTGTTAATATGAATGAATACATTTTGATACTTATTTACATCTTTTGATTGATTATCTGTAATATATTTTTCTAATATCTTTTCTTTTTTCCCCTCTTATTTTTTTATTTTAATTTTTATTAATTACACTTTATTCACTTTGTATCTCTGCATAAACCCTTCCCTCCTCCCTTGGCAATCCCACCTTTCCTTCCCCTTCTCCATGCATGCCCCTCCCCCAGTCCACTGATAGGGGAGGTCTTCCTCTCCTTCCTTCTGATCCCAGCCTATCAGATCTCATCAGGACTGTCTACATTGTCATCTTCTGTGGCCTGGTAAGGCTGCTTCCCCCTCAGAGGGAGGTGATCAAAGAGCAGGCCAATCAGTTCATGTCAGAGGCAGTCCCTCTTTCCATTACTATGGAATCCACTTGGACACTGAACTGCCATGGGCTACATCTGTGCAGGGGTTCTAGGTTATCTCCATGCATGGTACTTGGTTGGAGTATGAGTCTCAGGAAAGACCCCTGTGCTCAGATTTTTTGGTTCTGTTGCTCTCCTTGTAGACCTCCTGTCCTCTCCAGATCTTACTATTTCCCACTTCTTTCACAAAATTCCATGCTCTCTGAGTTGAAAGAAAACTCTCCTTAGGTAGTCACAAAAACTGTCATAATTCATCCCTTCCTTGAACTGCTGTAGTTTTGGTCCTGTGTCAGACATTGGCTGCTGTGACTATCATGTGAAAGTTCTAATGGCCTGTGTTCCCAGATGTTTCATTTGGTGCCTGGCATCTAAGGTTAGGTGACAGATGGGAGCTCAGCTGGACCTTTTTACACACCAGCCATAGGTCCACCCAGTGCAATGATCTCATGACTATCAGATTTCTTACAGTCTTTGTGACTCTTCCTTATAGGAACAGCACAGTGAATCTGAATGAAAGCTACATGACATTTTAATCTCTGACTCAAAGACATGAAATCATAGCTATTCTAGTTGCATTTCATCGACTCTGTTGTTCTTTGTAACACCTTCAATGCACTCAGTAATCACATTATTAGGAAATGATAAAATGAAGGAAATTTTATCATTTATCAAACATGCTTAAATATCTCTGCACTGGATTGGTTGAATGTGGAGTAGAACATCCATAATAATAGAAGGGAATGCAGATTTTACCTGCCCTTCTGCAAATGGAGAAAAAGTGAGTTTTGTGCTAGCAAGGTTAAGATATATTGAGATATTTCATTGCTAGAAATTACTCTTCATACTTCTTAAAGTAAACCAAATCCTAAGAGAATGCATATTATAATTATAAAATATGGTTAGCTATTGACTTTAAAAAGAAAACCTTTGAGCTGGAGAGATGGCTCAGAGGTTAAGAACACTTGCTGTTCTTCCAAAGGTCCTGAGTTCAATTCCCAGCAACCACATGCTGCTTCACAACCATCTATAGTAAGATCTGGTGTGCAGCAGAATGTTGTATAAATAATAAATAAATCTTTAAATAAAGAAAAACTTTTATAAAAAAAAATTCCATGCTCTCTGTCCAACAGTTGGCCAATAAGTCTCAGCATCTGCTTTGATAGTCTGCAGGGCAGAGCCTTTCAGAGGCCCTCTGTGGCAGGCTACTAACTTGTTTCCTGTTTTCTCCTTCTTCTGATGTCCATCCTCTTTGCCTTTAGGAATGGGGATTGAACATTTTATCCAGAGTCCTCCCTCTTGATTAGTAGGTTTATCCTATATAATATGTCTATATGAGTGAGTACATACCCTGTGTGTCTTTCTGCTTCTGGGATAGCTCACTCAGGATGATCCTTTCCAGTTCCCACCATTTACCTGCAAATTTCAAACAAGAAAATCATAAAATTGTGGCTTATTTTTTGTTAATTTATTTATTCACTTTACAGCCTGATCTCAGCCCCTTGCCTCCTCTCCTCCCAGTCCCATCCTAACCTCCCTCCCTGCTTCCCCTCATTCCTTCTCAAAGAAAGCAAACCCCACCCCCCATGGTCACTAACCCAACCTGGCACATGAAGTCATAGGAGAACTAAGCACATCTCCCACTGAGGCCAGACAAGGCAGATCAGCTATGGGAAAGGGATCCAAGGGCAGGCAACAGAGTCAGAGACAGCCCCTGGCCAATTGTTTAAGGGTCCAAATGATGAACTAGCCACATGTCTACTACATATGTGTAAGAGGCCTAGGTCCAGCCCACGTATGCTCTTTGGTCAGTGGTTCAGTCTCTGTGAGCTTCCATGGGCCCAGGTTAGTTTACTCTGTAGGTCATCATAAAATTCATAGGCAAATGGATGGGACTAGAAAATATCATCCTGAGTGAGGTATTCCAGACCCACAAAGACATGCATGGTATATACTCGCTTATAAGTGAATATTAGCCATAAATTATAGGATAACCAAGCTACAACCCACAGACCCAAAGAAGCTAAGAAACAAAGGGGGCCCAATGGAGGAGGATGCTTGAATATCACTCAGAAGGGGAAATAATAGACATATGAAGTAGATGGAGGGAGGAAGCCTCATAGGAGAGGGGGAGGAGGTGGTAACAGGGTGGGAACCAGGTGTGGGGAGAGCAACAGCAGGGGAAGAGGGCTGGGAAAGAGAACAGAAGTTAGTGTGTGGTAGGGGACATTTCTGTGACAGGGAAGGCCACTGGGAGTCTATGGGGTGCCCTAGCTGAGAGTCCCAGAAGAAGGGGTTTTGGAGCTAAGTGGCCACCTCCTATAGCCAGGTGGGACTTCCAGTGGAGGAAGGAGAACAACCCACCCCTAAAACCTACTACCCAAAATTTGTCCTGCCTACAAGATGAAGCAGAGATTGAGGGAATGACTAACCAATAACTGGCTGGACTTGAGATCCACCCCATGGGAGAGAGCCATCTCCTGTCACTATTAACAAAACTCTGCTATGCTTGCAGACAGGAGTCTAGCATAACTGCTTCTGAGAAGCTTCATCCAGCAGCAGATGGAAACAGATGCAGGGACTCACAGCCAAACAATAAACAGAGCTTGAGTAGTTTTGTGGAAGAGTGGGAGGAAGGATTGAGGGAGCTGGAGGGTTCAAGGACATCACAAGAAGACCTATGTAATCATCTAACCTGGGCCCTATGGGGCCCACAAAGACTGAAGCGCCAACTAGAAAGCATGAACAGGACTGACCCAGGCCCTCTGCAAGTATGTAATGGTTATGCAGCTTGGTCTTCATGTGGGACTCCTAACAGGAGTAGCAGGATCTGTCTTTGACTACATTGCCTACCTTTGAATCCCTTTCCCCTAACTGGGCGGCCTCATCTAAGCAAATTAGAGGAAGATGCACTCATTCCTACTTCAACCTCATACACCAACAGTGGGTTGATATCTATGGGAGGCCTCCCATTTTCTGAGGAGAAAGAGATGGGAGGGGGTGGGAGGGAGGGGAGAGGGAGAGACTGGAAGGAAAGAAGGGAGCTGTGATTGAGATGTAAAGCAAATAAATAAATTGATTAAAAAATCATAAAATAAAAAGTGTCTAATTATCATGAAAAATTCCAACTGCTTAGGATCTTTTCTTACGAATCCTGGCTTGCTGATGGTGTGTTACAACTCAACATTTCTCTCCCACTTGTGATAAGGAAGGTTTGTCTGTGGTGCCTTCAGTCTGTATTCTTTCTCTCTTTCCTGATGGAATGGACAGGAATGAAGAGCAGGTTCTCTCTCTCTCTCTCTCTTTGTAAAGGAATTGAACAATAATTTTGTGTTTGCAGGCAGAGATAATCTGCTAATGTATTCTTGCCTGTGAATAAAATAAATCTCTAAAGTATATATCATTAATAAAGACATATGAAACCTTCATATTATGTCAAATTATTAGAATTAAGGAGCTTGCAAGAGGGCAGGCAAGCCAATAAAGTTGAATATGTGAAGCGATCATTAGCACTTGGTGTGATAATTGAAATTTGCTTTGCAGTAATTTCATTAAAAATTCATAACAGGTCTAGCCTTTCTCTCTCTCTCTCTCTCTTTTTTTTTTCCAGTGGTGGGGAGGTGCTGAGCAATGTGGTTAAGGCTGTTCAGGACATGCACTTGCGGGACAGCAGGGCTGTGAGCAGCTTCATGAGGAGACAGAGGGCAGCGCTAGGAAAGGCGTCCAGTGCGCTATCCAGAATGTTATGTTTGGATCCTGAGCTTCAGCCATCTATTTAGAAGCCCTGAAGCCTTGGCTCTTACATCAAGTTTAAATCTCTTGAAAAAGTTTTGTGTTACTGCTAATCTCATATTCCCTGATCATTGTTTCTGTCAATATTAAACCCTTAGCCATTATTCTGGACAGATCAATGTTTTAAACTATTTTATGTTTTAGAAAAATACCTTCTTATATCATATGAAATTACATTTAAAAGTTATATATGGGCTGAGAACGAGCCTCTGGTAGGTTTTTTTTTTCAGCAAAGGTCTGTGAGAATTTAAAGTAAATAATAATAAGAGACGCTGTCTGTAGGTCCATCTGCCTCTCTTTGTTAACTTTATTGGACAAAGTCAATAATATTAACTCTTTGTAATCACAAAATATGTCAATTTTATAATTTTAAGCCAATTAAATCTTTGTACATCCATAAGAAAATTGAGTCTGTGAGAGCTCTGCTGCATACAGAAGCTAAGTGCATGCCCCGGTGTGGGAGGCTCAGAGTACATTCTCTAGAAAGGATGTTTCATTTTGTCTCCGGACCATCATCAATTCATGTGTTTGTTCTCTGAAGCTTTGGGTGTTGAGTCTGCGAACCCAGTCGCGGTTCCAATATTTCAAAACTCCCAGGACTGTTCCAGTGTTAGGAGGGCTCTGTCTAATTTAAAATTCATTCAGCTGAATATATTATCCTTTAAAAATAAGTCCTTTGTGTTTTAGGGACAACTTGAGCATGTGTTTTTAATCCATTTAAAGTGAGCTGGCGACAGTGTTTATTTACAGGAGCTCAAAGAAGGAAGCCCTGAGCATTTGATTTTCCAGCCATCTGAAGCTTTTATCTGCAGAAAAGACATCTCTATTTGTAAAAGGCAAACCCACTAGTCTCACTCATGGCTGAGCTTTTAATAAATCTTGATTTCAAAATATTTTGGTATATTCTAAAGAAATTAAATCTTCATGGTCATTCTCATGTTAAAGCTTCAAAATATAAATATTGGTTTCCATAGCGTGTAATTGATCTGCTCAAATCTGCCAAGGTTTTCAAATTGATGACACAAGCCTTGGAAGGACTTCATGATCACTCTCTTGCAGAGATGGAAGTGAACCCAATTATAAACTTCTAAATGGGATTCAAAATGGTCAGGTCAGCATGTGGCAGTTTGTTGCTATCTGTAGACAGAACAATTTATGATCAAGACTATCCTATCCAGCAAAGAAGAATGAGTAATTGATTTGGCCTCAAATAAAACTCGCTTTTAGGTATAATATGCATAAGCAAAAGGTTTTCATTGAATAATGGATATTTAAGGGTTACATTGAATAAAAGGTGCAAAACTTAAAGATTACGTTTGCTATGGATCTGCACAGAAGTCTCCATATAGAAAGTATAGGTCTGTTGACAAAAGGAAATGTGCTGTACTAATTAACCAAGGATTTTATATAAATTCCTTACCTTATTTATATGGGTTATTTTAAAATTTAGTCTGTAAAATCTGGGGAATGTGTAGAGTCCTATTGGGAAAGAAATATTTAAGGGGTACCTCCTTCACAGACATCATGAGCTGGACGAAAACCAAATCACACTCCAAACACGGCCATGAATGAGATTTTACAAGGCTTTTAAAAAAAATGGTTAAATATACAGCGTGGTCTGGGCTGATTCTTGGTATCCGCCCTTGTTTGTATATTCTCTGCACGAAGCTAAGACATGAGCTCAGGCTCCCCATTCTTCACCCATGGTGGATGCATAGCCTTCCCCTTTCAGGGCTTCCTCTAAGAAGATCTGTGTGTCTTTGCTGTAATCAGCCAGACTTGGTAGGGCCTCCTAAGCAAGCACTGACTTTCTGCTTGCCCCCTCAGTGTTGCTGGAATTAAAGGATACAGCCCTTCAGCCAAGGCTGCTGAGGAACTGTATCCTGGGTGTGGTGGGCTTCAGTCACTGGGCTCTGTGCTGTGCTCACCAAGGTTGTTAACCATCTCATGTCATTTGGCCCTGTTCTATTTTATTCACAGTACTGTTTCTTTATGTCACTCTTTCTCCTCTTCTGAGTGTGTGTTCATGTGTGTGTGTGGTATGTGATCTAACCAGTTGGTCAATTTTTTTTGCAGTTTCAAACACATGCTTCTATTTAGCTTCTATTTATTCCCTTGCTTTCTGTCTTCCTGGATGGCCAGAACAGCTGTAATTCTCAGTCCACTCATAGGAAATTTTGATTCTTTGTGCAAAGTGAAGCTACACTCCCTGGCTTCTTCCCTTGGAGCAATGAAGACAATTTATTCTGATGTCTCTTTATGCCAAACAGGTTCTCAGTCCTCCAGTCCTGCCTCTTAGAACAAACAAACATCTCCACCCCAGACCTGTAGCCTTCATCTGGTCTGCCACACAACCCCACAGACCATTTCCTGTGTGTGACTGCTAAATGCTGCCAGCTCCTTAGTGTGCTGGCATTACTGCTTACTGCTTCAGCATTCCCAATGCTGATGTTATGAATATAGGCCACCATGCCAGTCTGTTATGGAAGGGGACCAGGGACTGAATTCTGTTCCAATTGCTTCTGTGGCAACTACTTTTCCAGCCAAATCCCCCCAGTTGCTTTTCTTTCTCAGGTGTCTTGCTGCAATAGATGATGACTCACCTTCTCTTTGTCTAATTTTCTTTTTTTTTTTTTGTATTTTTTTTCTTATCAGTTACATTTTATTAACTCTGTACCCCAGCCATGTCCCGATCCCTCATTCCCTCCCAGTCTCTCCCTCCCTCCCTCCTCTCCACTGTGCCCTTTGCCAAGTCCCCACTGATAGGGGGGACCTCCTCCCCATTCATCTGATCCTGTTTTATCAGGTATCTTCAGGACTGGCTGCAAAGCTCTCCTCTGTGGCCTAACAGGACTGCTCCTCCCTTGGGGGGTGGGGAGGCCAAAGAGCCAGTCATTGAGTTCCTGTTAGAAATAGTCCTTGTTCCCCTCACTATGGGAAACCAATTGGTTACTGAGCTACCACAGGCTACATCTGAGCAGAGGTTCTAGGTTACATTCATACATGGTCCTTGGTTGCATGTCAGTCTCAGAAAAGACCCTGTGCCCAGATATCTTTGGTCCTTGTGGAGCTCCTATCCTTTCCTCATCAGACTAACTCCCCTTCTTTCTTATGATTCCCTGTACTCTGCCAAAGGTTTGGTCATGAGTCTTTGCTTTGAAAACACTGCTAGTTAGAGTCTTTCCAATGCGCTCAGTAGACTCCTGTTATACGTTCAATGCACATCCCATCTGTCATTCTAAACGAGGATTGATCATCTTACCCCATGTCCACTCTCTTGATTATCTTTTTTAGGTGTACAGATTTCATTATGTTTATTATATCTTATAGGTCTATATAAGTGAGTATATACTGTGTTTGTCTTTCTCCTTCTGGGATATTTCACTCAGGATGATCTTTTCATTCCATTGCAAACACAGACCACATCCTCGGGAGTCTTGATGGCCAGCCTGGCCTCAGCACATGAAAAACACATGCTCCCGGGCCCAGCTACTGTTCACTCTTTCCTTTCAAGCCCATCTCATGTCTGCCTGGGTTGCTGACCTACCCTGTGTGCTCAGAGGTAGAACACTCTGTATTAAGGACTCTCTCACCTGACGGCAAACCATGTCTGTTCTCTGCAAATAGGTACTTTCCTCAAAATACAAAACGTTTCATAATTCTTGAATTGTTATTAGGTAGTGAATTAATTTTATAAAATTGAGTGGTTGTTTGAATCTGCTGGCAGTGTGTTTTAAGTAAAGGTATATATTTGTGGCATTTAGCATCACTTCCGAGTTTCACAATAGCTTTGAATTCCTGTGTTCCAGGAGCATTCTAAGTTTTCCTCCATGACCACATCATTTTTGTTTTTTTTTTTCACTTCAGCAACTGGTTGCTTTCCTTATTCCCCCAGGTCATGGGGCAGTGGTTGGTTCAGGTGCGCTCTACAGTTTTTGGATCCCAAGTGACTTCTACAAAAGCACTGATGCGTGGAGAGGTTGTAAATAATATACGACATGGCAAGCGCAAGAACACAGTGCATGTACTGGGTGACATCACCAGTACCAAAGCAACCTGGGGTTACAGGGGCAACAGGTACCACATGGGAGGGGTTGTGAGCCAGGTGATTACACATACAGGGCATGAAGTTATGTAGACCTAATCTTGTGTGTGTGTGTGTGTGTGTGTGTGTGTGTGTGTGCATACGCGTGCGCATGTACATGCAGGTGTGGGCATGCAAGTGGAGGTAAGGACTAGCAGAGACATCTTTCCTCTGCTCCCACAGGTGCCATCCATCTTGTTTTTGAAACATGGTCTCTCATTGGACTCAGAACTCAATGATTACACTAAGCAGACTTGCCAGAAGGCCTCAGAGGTCTACCTGTATTTTCCTCCCTCAAAATTATCACACATCACTGTGGCAGCTTTTTAAACGAGGTCTTGGAAATCAAACTCTTGTTCTTGAGCAGTGGTTGGCTCAGTTACCTCTCTGGTGCCTTTAGTAGGTTTCTTAATATCTCCAAGTCAGCTTTCATACAGTAATATGAGTGATGATACTTGCTCTGACAGAGCTTTGTGGAAACAGCAAAGTAGTCAGACACCAAAAAGACTCACAAGTCTCATTCTGCAAAATAGTAAGGAAACTAAGCCAGGAGGCTGAGGGTGGAACTGTATACCCATGTAACTGATGGCGTGAGCTACCACAAAATGAGTCCATAAAAGTGACAGACAAGTAAAGAGCCTACAGCACCCTACAGAGAAGACACAGAAGGACATCTACCCTTTGCCATGTATTTAAGCCTGATGTAGCCACCGTGTACAGACCTCTGTAGTTGGTGATCAGCATACCTGTTGTGTAATGAGAAATTTTGTTTTCTTAAAAACAACAACAACAAAACAACAGAAATGTGTTCCTGTTTTAATCCCAGTTGTGGGATATGGGGCTGTTTCAGATTGTCTACAGCAGCTAACTATGATTTACCTCGAGCTCTAGCAAGGGCGTGATTTTGAGAGCTGCAGACAGTTTTTGAGGGTGTATGATGTTTGGAATTCTGGGTACTCTTCAGGGATGAATTCTAGAGCCCTGAGAGAGCCTTCAGTGGCTGCTACTGCTCCTCCTGATACTGCTGCCTCTGCCACTGCTGCTGTTTGCTAGATGATGGTTGCTGGTTGCTGTTGTTGCAGTTGGTCAAGTGCTCATGTGCAAAAAAATGAGAAGAAATTGAATGTCCTGACTGTGAAGACCAAACTTGCCCAAGGAACAAGATGCCCCCAATCTTCAGAAAATAGTCTAAAGATAATAATGTTCCTTTCTCCTCTACCCTTATTTTTTTTTCCTACCTAGTGTTGGGGGTTTGGAAGGGTGAAATAAGGCTAGACAAGGGTGAAAGAGGAACCTATAAAGTATCAAATGCTGGCTACTCTGGTACAATACTCTTGGTTTGGTCTTTAAAACTCTCAATCTTGGACATGCTCAGAGTTGATCACAGTAAAAGTGTTCCCATTTTAGTGCTAAATATGTTTATTTCCTCTGATGTTCAGATTAATTAAACAGTGAGGGTGATGGCAGGCATTAGTAGTAGACAGTCAAAGCTGTGACAATTGATTTTATGTTATTTTAAGAAAAATATGACTATAGTTTGTGAAATTTACAAGTTATAAAAAGAATAATTTCCAAATTATTCATCTCTTTTTTGTTGTTTTTATTATGCTGCTTGATATCAAACCTAGACCATTGCACAGACTAGGACAGCTCTCACCAAAGCGTATTCCCAACTCCTATTCAATAATAATAATAATAATAATAATAATAATAATAATAATAATAAACCTCTATGCTATTAATATACATATTGTGCAAAATATTTGACTGAGCAAAACTTAATCAACATGTTAAAGTCCAATAATTCTTCTTACAATAGTCACAGGAAAGTGTGTTATATAAAGGGAAGGTAAACTATTAAAGTTTATGTTATAAATCAGAATTTAAGGCTTTCTCAAGCTCCATTCCCGTCTCTGGGTAGTAGCTGCTTGAGTGAATGAAGAACTTGGCCTTAAGAGTCTTGTCTGAGTAAGATCAAAAACTCAAGTGACACTACATGTTGGAGAAGATGTGGAGAAAGGGGAACCCTCCTCCATTACTGATGGGAATATAAACTTGTACAACCACTTTAGAAATCAATCTAAATAGTGCTCCAGGTCACAGCATGCCAGAGGAAGGACTCAAAACGAGGTTCTGCCCACAGAGCTTCTGTTTTTCACTACTGCAGTAGCATAACCCTGTCCCCATGTTCACTTTCACTATTTCTGATACTGGTCTTTGTGAAGGGCAGTTTCATCTTTCCGCTTGCTTGATTAGACCTAGCCTTGTCCAGGCAGGCCTCTGGGTTTGCCTGTGGTGCATTATAGCTTGATTGGGCTAAGTGAGGTGGGAAGATCTGCCCACTGTGAGTAGCACCATTCCCTGGGCTTGGGTCCTGGGGAGAAACTAGCACAGGGAGTCATCACTCTCTGATCCCTGACAGTGGATTGGATGGGACCAGCTGCTTCAGGCTCCTGCACTCGACTTTCTTGGCATGACAGGCTGTAACTTCAAACCCTGAGCCAAGTAAGCCCTTTCTTCCTTAAAAGCTGCTTTTGTTGGGGAGTTAGCAACAGAAAAGGTAATTAATACCACTGTCAATTACAGTCTGAAAATATCAAATGGTTAATCCCAGCGCTTTCAATCAAAAAGAAAGAAAGAAAAAAATAAAAGAAAGAAAGCAATCTGGCATTTTCTCAAAAAATTAGGACTAGTGCTAACTCAAGATCCAGCTATAGCACTCCTAGGCATATATCCAAAATATGCTCAAGTCTATAACAAGGACAATTGTTCAAACATGTTCGCAGCAGCTTTATTCCTAATAAAGCCAGAACCTGGGAATAGATACAGAAATTATGGTACATTTGCACAATGGAATACTACTCAGCAATTAAAAACAAGGAAATCATGAACTTTTCAGGCAAATGATGGGAACTAGAAAACATCATCCTGAGTGAAGTATCCCAGAAGCAGAAAAGACACACATGGTATATACTCACTTATAAGTGGATATTAGTCATATTATATAGGATAAACATACTAAAATCTATACTCCTAAAGAAGCTAAACAAAAAGGAAGACCCTAGGGAAAATGCTTAACCCTCACTCAGAAAGAAAATGGGATAGACATCGGAAGAGGAAGAAAACAGTGAACAGGACAGGAGCCTATCACACAGGGCCTCTGAAAGACTCTACCCGTTAGTGTATCAAACCAGATGTTGAGACTCATAGACAAACTTTGGGCAGAATGCAAGTAATCTTATGAAAGAAGGAGGAGATAGAAAGACCTGGAGGGGACTGGAGCTCCACAAGGAGACCAAGAGAACAACAACAACAACAACAAAAATCTGGGCCAAGGGGTCTTTGCAAAGACTGATACTAAAAATAAGGACCATGTATGGAGATTACCTAATACCTTGCTCAGATGTATGTTACTTGCTCAGCCTCCATGTTAGTTCCCTAGTAAGGGGAGCAGGGGCTGTCTCTGACATGAACCCAGTGGCTGGCTTTTTGATCACCTCCCCCTGGAGGGAGTGCAGCTGTACCAGGCCACAGAGGAAGTCAATGCAACCATTCCTGATGATACCTGATAGGCTAGGGTCAGAGGGAAGGGGAGGAGGACCTCTTCTATCAATGGAATTGGGGAGAGACATGGGAGGACAAAAGGGAGGAAGGATGAGTTTGGGAGGAGATGAGAGAGGGGGTTACAGTTGGGATGCAAAGTGAATAAATTGTAATTATCAAAAAATAAAATAAAAAAGAGTGTTGCCTTAGAGAAAGCTGTATGTCTCAAAAGAGGGACTGAGCCCCTAAGATATGTGCTGCCACCCCATCCCCTCAGCAGCAATTACTCATTTTCTGAGTCATTCACAGTCTAAAGAGCTAGTTTGCAGTCATAGAACCTAAACGTTACTGTAATGGGGTTTGTTATTTGTCTTTTTGAACTGTTCAGCTTCTTTCTAAATGGTAGCTCACCATGAAGCATCTAGTTAAGGAAAAGGAAAGGTGAGAATCTTGAGGTGCAGGTAGGAGAGCTGAAAGTTGGTGCCTCACTGGAAGCAAGCACAGATTAGGATCTCCAGTTTGAAGGACAGAGAATGAGGTCTTCCCAGAGTGAACAAAACAGCATAGATACCACGCTCAGAATCAGGCACCTCATATTGCATCATACATCACATAGAGCATCGCCCACCACACTCAGAATCAGACACCACATGTGACATAAGGGACCACACATGGAACCAGGCACTCCAAGGCATTTGGTATCACACACAGCCTTAGGTACTGCACAGAGCATCAGGCACCACAGACAGAATCAGGTAGCATATTAATAATTAGGCATCACACACAGGATCAGGGGCAGCTATAAAGTATAAGCCCGGTGCTAGTGACAAGATCCAGTTGCTTATTGATGCACTTTGTGGTTTTGGACAGATTCACAGGGACACTTGACCTTATAACTGTTCAAAACTGCCTTCTCCCATAGGTGGAGTGAATGTGGAGGGATATCTGTGTGGGGTTCTGTGGAAGGGCAAGAGGGTGGATTACATAGAAGGAAGAAGAGAAAAGAATGTAGGGTTAACATGAAGATCCTTGGAGAAAGAGGATAGACAGAAAGTAGGAAATGATGCTTTTAGATGCACACCTTGAGTTCTGCAGCAACTGTGGGACAATGGCCACAATACCAGCCTTGTGTATCAGATGGCTCTTAGAACTGGCAGCCTGGGATAAGGCACCACTCAGAATGGAAAAGCAGAGCTGTGCAGGTTGGTGGCTCCTGAGGCATCAGTCTTTCAAAAAAGATGGGTTTGGAGGTGGCTGTTTCTCAGAGGAGATGGATGAGAGGTAGTGACCAGCCTGAGTCATAGGGTGGCTTGGTCTTGGCACTGAAGCAATCCTTTATTTGACCTCCCGCTCAAGGGTTGTGGTGAAGATTGTCTTAATGACAGGAGGAATGTCACTTATGCTATTAATTCCAAACAAAATGTTCAGGCACCACTGAAATGATTGCTATTCACCCAGCTGCTGGCCCAGGGAATCAGCCACAGTAATTTCTGTAAAACATATGATTCAACAGGTAACATTTATTCTTCCCAAATGCACACAGTTACACAACCGTTTATTTTTCATGGTGATTGGGTAATGGAGCATATATTCCTTCTTTGAAACGTGTGTTTATATCGTGGAGAATATGTTCTAAGCCTTGCTCACAGGAAGCTCTGGCCTACTGGCTACTGCCAAGCATATCTTGCTGGGACACCTGCACCGCTCATGAACTATCCACTCCTGCAACACCCACTGTGTCACCTGTACTGCTCATGAACTATCCCTTTGTTTTTGGATGCTTAAGTATTTTGTTCAAAATTCCTGTTAAATATTTATCTAATAAAACCCACCTAATAGAAATTATTTCTTGAATATATCCACAGTATACTTTGTAGGCAGAATTATTGATTTAAAAACCTGGGCATGTATCTATTTTTTGATGCATTGCTCAACAGATTTAATGGAATATTGAGCCAATTTCCGCAAAGGCTAGTGATTACTGAGAGCCCCCCCCCTTTTTTTTGGCAAATCCTCCTCAGTCATGTGGATTTGATATTTTTAAAGCTATCTTGTTATTATTTCATTATTGAATATTTTATGATCATTTTCACTTCTCTTTTGGAAAGTTTGTATTTATTTTATTTTCCTCAGTTTACTCCCTAAACCTATGTGATGACCAAGTGTGAGGGGTAGCCGAGGTTTTAAGTCAAGGCCATCCTCTTTGGTTGTGATTCTCATGTACGTTTCCCCACAAGTAGGACTTTACTTTTACTTTTGTGATTTCTACACGGCTGTGGCCAGCAAGCGCCCTCGGCCTCAGAGACCCACTGCAGGTTTCTCCCTTAGAGCCTCTTTCTCCACTGGTGATCTTTCAGCTACAGGTCCATGGTGCTGGTGAAACTTAATTTTAGCCTCTGTCACTTAGTTCAACTTGCTTGGATTTTTATCTCCAGGTAAAGACTGATTATATTAAACAGTTCATGTACTCTGTCTGTTCCCAAAATGTTCCCACTGTAGTGATAGGATCACCTCGGTCCTTCAATTTTATAATTTCCAAGTCATTCGCTGTGCTCTAAATAGACAAGTGTGAATTTGATTTTGCAAGTTTATTGTCCACTATAGGCCTCAGCAACCAACTGAAAGTGACCATGTTGGGCCATTTCTTAGAATTTTATATAGTTACCAAAACAGTGTCCCTAAATTAAAACTTATGAACATTAACATGGATCGAAAGCATTCTTCCCACTGCTATTCTTCATATGTGACCCTACAAACCGCAAAGACAGGGAGCAGTTCTCAGAACCCAAAGTGGCTGCTTAGTCATATGCACATCCTCAACAGAAGCCATTGGTCAGTAACATAAAAGGACAAGGATCAATGAGAAAGAACTGAAAGAACTTTAGTGGGAGAAGCTATAGCTGATACAGATTTTATTTCTGATGTAGTGATGGAACTTGGAGGTGTGTGATGGGCAGAGGTTAATAGTGAAATCACTTTCTTCCCTTTATCAGGAACTGCCTCTAACACCGCCCCCCCCTTCTTGATGCTGATGTCAAATGTGGAAAGATCATAGCCCTGTCACATAATGACAAATGCCACCAATTAGGACTCTTCCCCACTACTAATCCTCAGATCCACAAATGAAATTCTCTCTCTTTTAGAAACATTGATATTTCTCTCCAAATTCTACTCTATCAAATAGTCAAATGTTTAATTAAATGGAGTCTGCAGTATGTCTAAAAAATGACTCTATTATTCTTTTCATCATGCAATGGTTTCCTTAGTATGCCAAAGAAGTACCGAAGGCATAGAGCGGTGGCTTCAAAAACCTACTGTGTTAACATGAGGGCCTGCTGAAGACAGGCTCCACAAACACCATAGGAAAGTAGTTCCCTGATTTTAAATAAAGCAGTTGCTGAGGTTGCAACAGATAACAGGGCAGAAAGAGAAAGGAAGGTGGAGAGGGGGAGCGGATATGAGGGTGAGTGCTCTGTTCCTGGAAGAACCCGCAGACAGGAGAACCGCAGCCTTTCAGAGTGACTAGCTCCAGACACATTCTGAAAAGGAGGCAATCCATATCCAGCAGAGGTCTGATATGCATGTGTGTATCATGGACATATACATGCACGTGTGCATGTAAGCATGGGTGTGTGCATGAGTATATGTGTTCTTATGTGTGTTTATATGTTTGCTTGGGAGAAAGAAAATGTGTATGTGTATGCATGTGAGTATCTGTGTATATATATATATATTCATGTATATATCCATTCTAATATGTACATGTAAGTTTTTGTGTGTGTGTATTTTAGTGTATAGTGAGTGTGTGTGTGTGTGTGT
Organism: Psammomys obesus; assembly: GCF_907164565.1. NCBI lineage: Eukaryota > Metazoa > Chordata > Mammalia > Rodentia > Muridae > Psammomys > Psammomys obesus. The sequence continues at coordinate 3,417,322 of NW_026596440.1, read as the reverse complement.
GTGTGTGTGTGTGTGTGAAGCACTGAGAATGAACTAAGACACAATAAATACTAAAGAAATGACATTAAAACTGAGCTACTATCCAGCAGAGAAAACATTTTCCCCCAATGGGAACTTGCAAAAAAAGTCAGTCACTTAGTAGATGTGGCTGCAAATATAGTTGTGATTACAGATTAAATCTTAGTGGCTTTTGGGGAGAGGCAAGCATTAGTGATTTAGGACTTATTATAGTGATATCAGTGCTGTTAAGTGTGTATCGTTGTGTGCTGTATCACTCCATCCCTGATGCTGTTAGAATGCTAAACACTGGGTCCAGTCACCATGCTCATGGTAAAGAGGGCTATGGATTCAGAACTGAATTCAAGTCCCACTCAGCTTTTCATTTACTGGAAGAGAACGGCTCTGAGATTTAAGATGGGACACCTCTTACATTCTCAGTTATTCAAGATCAGCCAATAAAACTGACTTCTGTGTGTTACAACAGCATCTAATGGCTGGTGTGAGTTTTCCCCACATCTGTCCCATTCTGCATCATGTCACAGGCTTATTTCTCTAATGAGAAACTGGGGGTAAATGTTTGTTAATGTCATCTGTAAGCTTCTGGGCAGTCTCTTCCTATAGGTGTGGAGCTGAGGCGTAGATTCTATGAGAGACAGACAGGAAGGGCATGTACTGCACCTAAAGACAAGTGCACACTTGCAGTGCATGCAATCAGCATGCCTCACACAGCCTGCTGCCCTCCATTTCCTCGCTGCTCTATGCAAAGACTAAGAGTCCAGTCATACTCGCAGCATCAACTTAGGTCTTGACCAGGTCGCCCAACCTGTCACCATCTAGTAATTGTACAAGTGATTGAGTTACATATGAGCTGCAGAAACCATTTGAAGTCACAACAGTGGACTGTCCATATGTCCAAGGCAATGCCCAGACCGTAACAGCCTTTATTCTGTAATAAGTCAGCTCTAGAGTTGTGTGTACTCTGAAAAGGAAGGATTGGGATGGCTCACATGACTTGAGTGTCCTGATTGCATAATTGCTTTTCCTGGAGGAAACTCACTCTCTCCAGAATGTAATTTGAATACATGAGACAGAATTCTACTGTGAGTGTATAATTCATATTGATTGGGCTCAGAAGTGAGGCAGGAAGATCTGCTAGATAAATGCTCTATGTCTCCCCTAGACCTCCCTTACTCTATTACCCTAATGGAGACAGCTTGAGGGTCATGGAGCCGGAACACCAACTCAGCTCTTAGTGTCTCTGTCTCTTACCCCAAAAAGCAATGAAGTGAAACATAAGGGAGGGCCTTGACAGTGCTCAGGCCTTCCCAGGTCAGGGCTGGGGACAGTAGCAGATACCAATGCACAGCAAAGCAGTAATATTAATATTACCTTGGCCTCTTTGGAAGTGTGGACTCAGGGTCTAGTTCACAGACTACAGGTGGCAGATCCCAAAGGCAACTTGCAAGAGAGAGATGCTGTCTGTGGTCTCAAAGGATGTGCAAGACAGCTGCTTCATAATAGCACCTTGGTCATGTACCTGGGTGGTGGGTATAGAAATGGAATCTCATGGCTGTACATTACCAGTGGGAAGAACAGAATTCTAGAAAACTTGCACATTTCTGTGTCTTTGATATTCAGAACCATTTTAGATCTGAAAACTTCACTGAAGAAATCAATGCTCATTGCTTCTTACAAGCTGGTCATTGCTGAGGATTTTGTTAAAACTGAATGTGAAACATTACCAAGAGCTACAAGTGTTTGAACCCCCATCCAGCCGATGGTGCTGTTTTGGGAGATTGTGGAACATTGGAGACTTAAGACCCAGCTGGAGAAGTGGGATGCTGTGCGAAGGGCTGAAAGTCTGCAACTTGTCCCCAACTTCCTGTCCTCTCTCTACTTCCTGTTCTGCTGAGATACAAAGAGGTTAAAGCATTCCAGCTTCGTATTCCTTTCATCTGCCATGAGCCATTTGCTGCCCTCACTTCCTGACGTAACAGCCTGTTTCACCTCAAACTGTGAGCCAAAGATACTTCCTACTTGGTCACTAATAGGGTCTTGGCTCAGAGTTAGGACATCATGCAGCATCGGGGAAAGGATACTCTTCCTGGAAGGCTTGTACAAATGAGCAGGGCTGCATAGGATATTTCCTCTCAAGCCTATAACAGTTGTCAGGGTGCAGAGCTCTCCTCACTGAGATGGTCCTGCTGAGGCTGGAACAGGCAGCCCTAACCCTGGAAGGGGAAATACAAGCCCTATTCTTATTTTCGGTTCTTTCTAGGACACAGACTGTAGATTGGGGCAAAACCAAGAGGCCAAGGATGCTATTTAAAGTATGAAGGAGGGTAATAATTGCTATCAACCCATTCCAGAAGTAGAGTGTATTTATTCTCACATTAGGACAGTATTAATAGCTATAGTTTATGTGTGTGAATAAACATACCAAGGCTGTCAGTTCTTTATCAGAAACCCACCATTTAAATGCAAATTGCACTACTCTTTGCAAGTAGTTTGAAAGTGAATAATTGCTGTCATCAGAAATTATTCCTCTCCCTTAAACACTTTTACATTTGCAGCAGGCCGAATGTGTATGTAATTTGTGTACCTTACACAGTACTTCTGTTGTGGTTTCTGTTTTTAAATATCTGCTTGCTTTTGGAATGGGTTAATTGGATGTTAACTTGAATCTAGGGGGAAGCACTGGATAAAACTAGGTACACAACAAATTGGGGTGGGGAGTGGAGAGCCATGGACACATGATTCCTAATGGCATTTCACAGCTCATGAGCTGCTGATCAGTAGAGGCAATTCATTCTGTGTTTCAGTTCAATGGCAGGAGATTCATGCTTGGAAGGTAGTCGCTATCTCTCAATGATGGTAAGGTAGGAACACATCAGGATAAGATCTATCACTTATCCATTCATACATACATACATATATGCACCCATCCATTCATTCATACATGCATACAAGTACCCATCGAGCCATCCATCCATGTATCCATTAATGTACAAATACAAAAGAATTTCATAATCAAACTTACTTAAAACCATGGTAGAAATAAATAAGAACCCAGAAGAAATGGCTGCATTGACAGGTGACAATGTGTATGAGGATTTAGAACAGAACCAGATCTGTCAAATCAAAGATTTTTTTCTTTCATGGGCTGCTCAGAGTCAAGGCCATAGGATCATGTTTGAGTGTGCTGTGGTGAATTCATTGTACCTTCTTTCTTCTTTCAGTAATACTCCGCTGGAGGTGATGATAAGCCTGTTATCAGAGGCAAGGCTGTGTCTTGGAGGCCTGGTAGGCTGTTATGTATTTCTTTAAATTACGTCCTACAGGTTCAGCTTTTTCCTTAGGGTACTCTGACCTGATGCTGGAAGGTCACTGACCTAAACACCCTTTACCAAGAGTAGCGTCACATGATACCAATGCTCAGAATAAAAATGATACAGAACTGTGAGGGTTGAAGAACCAGGACTGTCTTAATTGACATCAGCCTGACCTCCACCAGATCAAGCTCTGTCAAACATGCCAAACAGCCATCTGAGAGGAAGGTGGCCTGGATCCAAAGGTCTGGACTGTTGCCTTTGCATCCCTTCCTTAGCCCCTGAGAATGGGACAACAATAATCATTATGGTTTGGGTGGGGCACCTGAGGCTGGGGTTGGAGGCTTGGTCACTGAGGACACCCACACGTGTTAGAAATACATCAGCATTTAAATCATTTGAAAAATGCGCCATTGCTTCAAGAAATCAGGAAAACAGAACCCATGAGTTTTGATTCAGTTAATACATGATGGACAGATACATAAATACAAGACAGTAAAACAGCTAATTGAGTGGCTCCTGCCTTTTCTTCTCTTGGCCTCAGTTCCAGTTCCCAACACAAATGGGGCATCTTTTGCCCCATAATACTTAAAAGTGTAATTTTCATATCTTCTACATCTTTTAAGCATCTTAAAAGAGAGTGGGTCTTTACTGCTGATATTTTGTAAATATTGATCAAGTTCAATGCTAGTAGTTGAATGCAGTCTATTACCAGTTACCAATAAAAGGAACATAAGAGAAGGATATCCAGATATCCAGAAGGATCTAGACCTCCAAAAGCAGGAGGGACCGGAATGGGGTTTCTGTAACTGCTCAGCCTGAGGAATTGTGACCCCAGTAGAGGTTGCTGAGCCCCTGAGTGTCATGCTTGGGCTTCTCTGCAGATCAGCCCTTTGTCCAGGGCCACACCTGCACAAGACTAGGATGGACAGACTGGGGGGTTGTGGGTCAACATCTAGCTGTACTCCCAGCATAGGCAGAAGGGTGGAGTTATACTTTCTCAAGTTACTTTTTTCCACAAGAATTCTCATGTACATGTGTACATGGCTCACCGTGTATATATTCAGCCTAAAGGTAGATTGTGCACTTCAAGGCTCCCCAGGGTTACAGCATCCTCTGTTTTGCCCTTCATGGGATACTCTTGACAGTTGGTCACTGATTGCTCTGGCCTTGTGGGAGCAGTGGGCCAGGTGAGCAAAGCACATTGACTCCTAGTCACACATCTTCGGTTCTGCTTCTCTTGGTCACCCTGTCAACCAAGCCCAATACATGAGTGTGAATGACTTTTCATCAGACCTCACCTCTTTCATCTATAAGGAAATCTCAGGAGTGATGGGGACTTGTAAAACTGAAACTGCAGGTGTGGGCCTTGAGTCCCAGGAGGAAGGTAGGAAGCAAGACCATGCTCATAGCCACTGTAAAAGCCATGGCACAGACCTCCTCTTGGGTATCTAAAGGCTTTGGATGATACTTAAATCGCACAGGATCCTGACTGATGTTTCCCTGTACTGTCCTTTTTGAGCTTTCTCTACTTATTTTTATTCTGTCAGGACACTTTCTTCATTCTCCTCTCACTTCTTTTATTTTCTCCCACCCTGTACGTTGTCTCCTTATGTGATTGACTATCTTTGCTCTCTACAAGCTTGTCAATTTAATGTAATCTCATCTTTCATTTTTTTTTTGTTTATTTTTGAAATTGTAGATTAATTACAGAATTTCTCCCTTCCCATTCCTTCACCCAAACCCATATACCCCTCCCCACTCTCCCTCAACTCCATGGCCTCTTTTATGATCAGTTGTAACCTCATGTTCTTGTATATGCATATATATTACCAAACCTACCTGCTAAGTCTATTTAATGTTGCCTGAAGGTATGTTTTCAGGACCAAGCATTTGGCACTGACACCCGATCAGTGTGCTCTTCCTCCTCCTTCCTGAGGAGGAGGACTTTTCCTGCTTCCAGCTTTACTCAGTTGCCTTTAGGTTTTTGTGTGGGTGGAGGACACATGGGCTCTTCCCTGGGTCGTTTGGCATGCTCACTGGGTGTCCTCCTTGTTCGGCTCATTTTTGGTTGGTCATGTTGCGGAGACTTTACAGGTGTTGCTTATGTGGATACTCAGAGACACAATCTCACAACAAACTCCCTGACCCCCTGACTCTTAAAACCTTCCCACCAACTATTTATTTTTTTTAACTTTTTAAAATTTTTTATTAATTACACTTTATTCATTTTGTATCCCCCCATAAGCCCCTCTCTCCTCCCCTCCCGATCCCACCTTCCCTCCCCTTTCTGCATGCATGCCCCTCCCCAAGTCCACTGATAGGGAGATCCTCCTCTCCTTTCTGATCTTAGTCTATCAGTTCTTGCCAAAAGTGGCTGCATTGTCCTCTTCTGTGGCCTGGTAGGGCTGCTCCCCCCTCAGGGGGAGGTGATCAAAGAGCAGGCCAATCAGATTATGTCAGAGGAAGTCCCTCTTCCCATTAATATGTAACCCACTTGGACACTGAACTGCCTTGGGCTACATCTGTGCAGGGTTCTAGGTTATCTCCACGAATAGTCCTTGGTTGGAATATGAGTCTCTGAGAAGTTCCCTGTGTTCAAATTTTCTTGTTCTGTTGCTCTCCTTGTGGAGTTCCTGTTCTCTCCAGCTCTTACTATTTCCCACTTCTTACATAAAATTCCATTCACTCTGCCTGCCAGTTGGCCATCAGGCTCAGCATCTGCTTTGATAGTGTGCAGGGCAGAGGCTTTCAGAGGCCCTCGGTGGTAGGTTCCTAGTTTGTTTCCTGTTTTCATCTTCTGGCTTTCAGAGGCCCTCTGTAGCAGGTTTCTAGGTTGTTTCCTGTTTTCTTCTTCTGATGTCCATCCTCTTTGCCTTTCAGGTGGGGATTTAACATTTTAGTTAGGGTCCTCTCTCTTGCTTGGTTTCTTTAGATGCATAGATTTTAGTGGGTTTGTCCTATGTTGTGTGTCTATATGAGTGAGTATATACCGTGTGTGTCTTTTTGCTTCTGGGATAACTCACTCAGGATGATCCTTTCCAGGTCCCACCATTTACTTGCAAATTTCATGATTTCCTTATTTTTCATTGCTGAGTAATACTCCATTGTATAGATGTACCACAGTTTCTGCATCCATTCTTCATCTGGGCTGTTTCCAGCTTCTGGCTATTACAAATAAAACTGCTACAAACATGGTTGAGCAAATGTCCTTTTTGTGTACTTGAGCCTCTTTTGGATATATGCCTAGGAGTGGTATGGCTGGATCTTGAGGAAGCGCTATTCCTAGTTGTCTGAGAAAGTGCCAGATTTATTTCCAGAGTGGTTGTACCAGTTTACATTCCCACCAGCAGTGGAGAAGAGTTCCCCTTTCTCCACAACCTCTCCAGCATATGAGCCATCTCTCCAGCCCCTCCACCAACTATTTGTAATGTTGATTGATCCTTAAGTATAAGGGCGATTTGTGGATATATCCATTGGGACTGGGTTCATCAACTGCATGCATTGATTGGTTGTGGTTTTCTGTTTATAGCAAAGAGAAGTTTCCTTGATGAGGGGTGAAGACTACATTTATCTGTCTCAAGTCTCTCTCTGTCTCTCTGTCTCAGTCTCTCTCTCTCCTCCATGATTTAATACACTAACCAAGGGCAACAGAAGAGTACTAAAAGAGTTTCCTAACTTTCCCAAATCAGATCCTTGAATGCAAAGGCCTGGGTTAAATGCCACTCTTAGAATCAGGTCATTTCAGAAACTAAGCTATGTGAAACTCTAGATATTCAAGGATGGGTGACAGAGTACTACTTCACATAATCTGTAGCAAAGGGAGGTCACAGGATAAGCTCTTGTTATTTGGCATGTAGGCTGTGCTGAGACTTTCTGAAAACACTTCCCAAAGCCATTCACTCAAGGACCTTTCTCCTATACCCAGTGTGGCATTGTTCATATACTATATGGTGCCATTAAAAATTTACCTTCTCAAAAAAGAACAATGCCTCCCTTCTTATGTGCTTGACCACAAGATCAGTCTTGGCCATTGGGGCAAGAGGGGAGAAAAGGAGGAAAGACGTCATGCAAGTTAACACTGGAAGTGTGCTGTATCCATGTGGTTTCTATAGAACCTGCAGCCCTATGCTTGCTTATGCTGATGTTCACAAAAGGGGAAGCATGAGCTTCCTGTTTCCAAGAAAAGTAATAATAACAATAACAACAACAACAATAACAACAAAAAAACTAAAAGTGATGGATGGTAGGCTTTCAAATGTCTGTGAGGTATGACTTCATTTAAGTGCTACTGGGACTACAGGACCCAAAGAAATATGAACATTCAGTGTGCCTTAAGTTAATATTCAATGAGATGAACCATCTGTACAAGTATTCATGAGTCTGTCAGTTTTATAGTCTCTCTAACTAGAGATTATAATTTTCTGGCAGCCAGGGTTCCTAAGGTTTTGAACCATGATAGTATCACCCATCAGATCATGGTGAAACCATGAAAGACTCTCAGTAAGACTTAGCACTTATGCCAGCATACAGGGACCTTATCTGGAATTTCATGAACCATTCTCTACATGATGTTTTATTAGCTCCAGTTCAGTGTTTCTCACCGGTGAGAATCCATTACTGCTTTTCTGGTTATTATCAAAGAGAAAGATGAAGATACTTAAAGCTATCAACAATCCCTGCCCTCCAACCCCCCTCACCAAAAAGACTGTGGATATGGAGATACAACACTCTAGCTCCTTTGAATGAACTCTCAAGACAGAAAGAAGAAAGTCTCCAAATATATCTCATATCTTAACAGAAACGCAACATTTTCCAGCTTAGACATCAAGCTACTTTAGTCACAAAAGCCACTAGAAACTTCCGGAGGAACTATATCTTATAGATTCCTCACTAAATAGGACAAGAGAGACACTGCACAGTGTTGTAAGTCATCTGAGAACAAAGAGGAGCCTGGTTCCAGATGGTGACCAACAGGCAACCAATGAGCACTGGTCTTTAGCCCTTAGCTGTCTACACAGCCTGTCTAGGAACTGGGCTGTCCCTGACCACCTGTGTCCAATAACAGTACTTTCACCCCTGAAACTCCAGCAAAAACACCTAGGGCTGGCCGGAGATATGACCGCTTTCTAGAACACACAGAAATTTTACAGCATGTGTGTGTTGAAAATTAATCACCTATTACTCTGAATGTGTTTCTAATCAGACACTATATCCCCTGGGAACACCACAAAGGCAAAGTGACTGGACTGGGACCACAGGTGTGTCCCCGTTTTCTCCATCTGAGCAATGTCAGCAGAGACTTTGCAATGTCAGATTTAATTTAGGGCCTCATGAAGCGTCGAACCCATGTGGGGTGCTGGATCAGCCAGTGACACATTCCTACATGTGTGAGCATGCTGTACAGGGTCACACACTTCATCATTCTCCCTCCCAAGTCAAGCAGATCTGATGCCTTCTTGGACAACTTCCATGCGATAACATGATCTCAAGGCTCAAATACAGAACAGCCATCCTGGCTTTGCTATAAAAAAAATGCTTATTCCCCACATCTGATGGTAGTGCAAGTAGCCTCATAAACAAACATGAGTGCAGGCTTCTTGGGAACCTGTGCCCCAGTGTCCCTTTCTAGGAGCCAAATGCTTCCCAAAGGATGTAGGCTGCATCTGGCATGTTGGATACAATCAAACCCAAAGTGTAATCCTGGTAACACCCCAGAGATGGAACTGTGAGCAAGATCTGGATAGAATTTAAAAAAAAAAAAAATCAGCAAGATCATCCAAAATTAGAGCAATAAGACACTGATGAGGAAGAAGAATGGCCCATGCCGAACAGAAACTACTTCAACGACACGCGACTCCACAAGGAAAATCTGCACAACTGTTTCTGTTTAAAGCTAATAAAGGTAAACACAAGATGCCCGTCCCTTCCCATCAAATTCATTACTTTGAGCGACAAAATGACAAAATGATTAGCAGTTAATAAGGCCTTGGCTTAGAAGATTGACTGACATCACATTCCTCATTTAATTTCCGTTTCTCTGAGCTTTTCCCCCTCTTCCTTCCAGCACGGAGGGAATTAACATTATCACATCAAAGGCTTGCCTTTAAATGGGGAGAAAAATCGTTTAAAAGGACACAGGCTGTGATTATTCAAACTAGGATATTTGCACCTCGTATGTATAAACCATATCATGGTACAACTTCATTTCACTCAAATTGCTGTCAGTCACTAATAGAAGAAATTTGCTAGCATTTTATCAGTGCCATTGTGAGGAGTCAGATGGGGGAGGGGAGTTAAATGTGAGATCTGATAAGAAGCCTATGAACACAGAGCCTGGTCATGTGATGAGATGCAGGCTGCTTCCCAAAGGAAGGAGCAATATGCAAATCTCTGTCCTCCCTCCCTTTCCCTTGACTTCTCTGTTCTTTGTTTTTGTTTCAGTTTCCACCTTCTTTTGAAACACTGGACACCTGGAGAGATGAGTGCCCACCTCTGGGTCAGGGTGGAATTATAAGAAGTAGGCAGAGTCCTGGGCTCCTGGGCTGTTGGTAGGGACCTGTTCCTGGGAAGCAATAGGGAGCTGTAGAATGAGGCATTCCTTTGACTTGCCAATAAAACTTTACCCTTGCAGGAAAGGATGTTAGGCTTATTCTAGACCATGGAGTGACAGCTCATGGCTTAACTTTGTCTAGGTTTTATTTGAATCAAAGTCTACCCTGTCCCAGGAAGGGGAGAGAGGACAGGGCCATGTTGCTGTGACCATGGTAATTCCTGTTTTCATAGGTTACTCATCAAGCCTGTTCTTTAAAACAACCCATTTCACAGGGAGGTAAACCAAGGCTTAGACAAGGTTTTAACAATGTTGTTATAGTGTTTTCTTTTTTTTGTTGTTTTTGTTTTTGTTTTGAGCATAAGTAGGCAAATGATACTTAGTCTAATTAATCACCTGAAAAAGTTTGTCTTTTCTCTTGGAGTGCATGCATCAGTGGGGGGAATTAGCCGAGTGCTAGTCCTTGATCCAAGTACAGCCAACGACAGAACTGAGGTTAGCCTTAGCAGATGGTGCACAGCCCCCTCTAATTGCAGCTGTGTTCCAGCCTCCAGGACAAAGAGTTGGCTTCTCACATGTTTATTCTAACTTCTTTTTCAAAAGGAGAGGATGTGACTTGACTGCAGGCAGAGAAGGTGCCCCTTCAGGAGGAAACTGCTCCCCTATGGGAATAAAACATCACTCAGGAAGGTCAGCAGAGCAGAGCCTGGTTACCAAGGATGCAGGTGGATTGAATCAAGCGAGTCCCCAGGGAGGACAGAAAGCAAACAATAAAATAATATCAGAACAGAGTGGCCCATGTCAACAGGTTTGAAGACAAGTCTTGTTAATTCAGGAAACTGCAGAGTTAAATTAGCCCAGGCCCTGGTGAAAAGCAGAGCTACATACTGTCCCAGTGAGATAAATTTTCCCTGCTCGCCCTGATACACTGGCCAGTGACAGGTTACCGCTGAGAGTAGTTCATTTAAATGTCCAACTCATAGGGAATTTAAAAAATTTATAAGGCGTCCTCTCAATGGTGGGTCAAGTTCAGTGGGCAAGAGAAAGCAGTGTGATAGCTCAAGGGATTATTCATGGATTAGTAATTCAACAAGTTTTAAAGTTAAAGGAGTTATAGCTTCACAGTTAAAATGTTAAATCTGAAGAATAAATCAAAATCTCTCCTCCCCCTTTCTGATGTAGCTCTCATTGTGAGACAAACAGTATGCTGGGTGAAGGGATGACAGCACTTGGCATCTTTAGTGAAACTGCATTCGCATCCCACCAAGCATGCAATGAAATGCACCATACCTAGGACAACAGTCCACCTGCTGCTTGGTTCTGGAGACGCAGCAGATAGACTTGTGGCTTGGTGACATTCTGACGTGGTGACAGCATTTTCCTGTTTTGTTTTGTTTTGTTTTGTTTTTCTGATTAGCTAATGTTGTCTGAACACCAACTAATATGGTCATTCTATGATTCTTGTATTTGCTGGCATAGGCAGATCTGTCCCTGTGCAAACCCCCTCAGGATGTATAAACACTGAGTAGCCATGCTGTCCCAGCAACAAAACTTCTGCTCAACATTTAGTTTCTCAGGAGCAGCCTTGATCCAGCAGCAGAAGTGACACATCTACCTGCATGTGTAGCTCTGGGGTATTGTCGTGGTGATGCAGCGCCACAGGGAACCTCCACGGATCCCATTATAAACCTACAGAGGGAGCAAAGGCAGGAGAGGCTAGACCACCAGCCTGTCCTCTGAAGTCTAGTCAGTACTATAGTGACTGCATAATGCTTGGTGACCTTTATCCTGTGCCAATCACTTCTAGGAAAAGAGTCAACAGTATTTCTTAGAAAAAATTTTTAAAAATAAAATTCAATTGTCACTGGTTACCAAGAAGAATTTCAAACAAATTCAAGTTTATTTGGTGTTTAGTTTTTGTTTCTTTGCTACACTGAGGCTCAAACCCAGGGCCTTATGCACCCTGGGCAAGAGCTCTGTCACTGAACTATCACCTTTGTCCTAGTCATTGTTCAACACCTAGAGCCTGACTCAAGAATGCCTTCTTTCCATGCAGTCTGATTTTTGAGCACTTGCCACCTGTTGAAGTCTACTCAGGAAAGGCTGGCAATATCTGAGGTACATCTCATCATGGCCTATCAAGAAGTAAGAATCTTTATTATCTTCTTGTTTATCACTGATCCTATGAGAATAAAAATTGCATCACTCCATCACTCAAGTAATCCTGGATACAGGATAGATTTATGAAATAACTGAGTACTTAGAGTTTGGGAGAAAACACTGGGCAAGACAGTTCATTAAGTTGAAGAAAATGGAACCCCAGAAGGTTGTTTCAAGATGGAGCCATGATGGGTGTGGGCCTGTGATGCAGGCCATTGGGTGGCTGTGCTGTGCAGCACAACTGTGCAGTTCAACTTTTGTGCAGTTGACCCATAGACTGGAGTGAGCCAAGCTGTTAATGCACAGCATAAAAAGTGAGCAGAAGTTGAGCCTGAACAGTGGGAAGGAAAAGAAGCAGCAGTGGAGAAGTGAGAAGCTGGTGAGGAACAGATAGTTTTTTATTATTATTATTATTATTATTATTATTATTATTATTAAGATAACATACAAGAGAAAGGATTCAGTGTCACTTTTCTAAATGTGTGTGATACACCCAAATTACATTCACCCCTGTTACCCCCTTGTTCACCACACTCCCACTGATCCCTTTTTCATTTTCCAAGTCATTTTCTTTCAACTTCTACAATCTGTAGATTTTTTTTCTAGGTAAGTTGGCTGGGATACCTTCTGTTCCTGCTGAAGGGTAGAAATGATCTAGGAAAAGTAGAAGCAAGCATGAAGGTGCAGATAGGGGAGGGGCAGAGGGAGGAAGAATTCAGTGGCTAAGATGCATTCCTAGCACAAAGACAGCACAGAAATTCCACGATACACCGCAGGACACACTTCTTTATAGACAAGTATCCACAATGGGGTAATCATGGCTGATACAGAAGGAGACAGAGTCCTGAGGGAGTATAGTTGTTCATGTACCTTGAAACCCAACATACTCCATGGTTGGAGTGTTTGTCTCTGCAGGACCCCCTGGGTCCAGATTTTTTGGTTCTGTTGCTCTCCTTGTGGAGCTCCTGTCCCCTCCAGGTCTTTCTATCTCCTTCTTCTTTCATCAGATTTCCTGTGCTCTGCCCAAAGTTTGGCTGTGAGTCTCAGCCTCTGCTTCGATACCCTGATGGGTAGAGTTTTTCAGAAGGCCCTCTGTGGTAGGCTCTGTCCTGTTCCCTGACTTCTCCCACTTCCAATGTCTATCCTGTTTGCCCTAATGAATGAGGATTAAACATCCTCCCAAAGGTCCTCCTTGTTGTTTAGCTTTTTAGGACTATAGATTTTTGTATGATTATCCTGTATTACATGTCTAATATACACGTATAAGTGCATGCATTCCATGTGTGTCTTTGTGATTCTGGATTACCTCACTCTCACTTGGGATGATCTTTTGTAGTTCCCACCATTTGCCTGCAAATTTCATGATTTCCTTGTTTTTAATTGTGAGTGGACTAGACCTGTTACTCAGATGTAGCCTATAAGTAGTTCAGTCTCCAAATAGGTTCCCTAGTAAGGGGGTAGGGGTTGTCTCTGACATGAACTCAGTGGCCAGGTTTTTGATCACCTCCCCCTGCGGGTGCAGTCTTTCCAGGCCACAGAGGCAGACAATGCAGCCAGTCCTGATGAGACCTGATAGAGTAGGGTCAAATAGAAGAGGAGGAGGACCTCCCTTATCAGTGGACTAGGGGAGGGGCATAGGGGGAAGAACAAGGAGGGAGCATGGGGATGGGAGAGATCAGGGAGGGGGCTACTGCCAGGATACAAAGTGAATAAATTGTAATAAATAATAAATAAATAAAAATTAAAAAAAGAAACCCACCATAGAAAATGGGGCAGGGATATGAAGAAGGCACTGACTGAAATGGTGGTAGGGTACCAACATTCAGTGTGACCTTGGCACCATTAATAAAGTATGTGGAAGAAAAAACAGTCCTGACCAAATATAAGAGGCTGGAAGAAACTGAGAGAGGAGTTATCATTAAGTAATATACAAGGAAGCATAATGATACTGCACTGATGACCTTCCAACACTTCAAATATTAAAATAAAGCGTATGGGGCAGCCATGTCAACCTTTCAATGAACAGATGCCAAGAAATTAAAATCCAAAAGGCATGGACTTCTGAAGATGATAGAAAATGAGAGAAGGAATTACAGCATCAATCACAGATGCCTCAGCCTCTCTACATCTTTTAAGCTTCCTAGTTCATACCTGTTGCCCCATGGCTCATTGTCATAGTCCTAATCTCAATTCTGGTTAGGGGCAGAGACAAGAGTGGCTGAATAAGTAAGAAATTCCTTGTTATCATCACTATCAATTCTCCATCACCAGAAATTCAGAAAACCATCCATGATCATGATGCCTTGGATATGTTCACCAGGTGTCAATTAAAAACTGTTGATTGAGATTTCTTTTTCTTAACTTTACTTAATTCCACAAGCCCTGCTTGATCTGTTTCCCATTAGCCATTTTTTTCTTCTGAATTTCTATGATTGCAGATTATCTTTCTGTAAGCCCCAAAGAGCAGGCTATTTTCCCCTACCACCTAGAGCTGTCCTCCAGGAATCTGAGTCTTTTAAGCTATCATTTGTGGCCTCTAGGTATACATCCTTTTAAATGAGTCAGTGTCTATCTATTGCCCTACTTTGAGCAGTGCAAACTGTCTGAAAGAGGCTGTCATTTTCACAACTGGTTTCCATCCATTACCTGAGGGGAAGCCTGATCCTCAAGCTCACCAAAGGAGCCATTCTGCACTTCTGCTCCTACTCACGTTGCCCTCCACACATTCGTGTCAGTGTTTCAAAACTAGCTCTTAGGCTGAACCAAGTGCTCATGTGGGGTTATTCTGGGAAATTCACATTGAACTTGAGCACACTAGGTACTGCTGCTTATTTCCTTTTGCCTGACTCTACCTCAGATATAAAGTTTTAAGTTCTAAATGTTGAATATATCAAATGAAATTTAAATTACTGTAAATGTCAAATATGACATATTAAAACAGTCAGAAATGTTCATTCTAAAACACACAAGCTGGCTGTGCAAATGTTTAATAGAACAACCACAGGTAGGAAAAGACCAGTATTCCCTAGGTGGGTGGTAGCTATCCCAAGTGGAGCCTAGATAACCCTTATCCTCTAGGTCCCCTGGGATGCTCCATATCCATTAAATTCCTGGTTTTTATTTTCTACCCTTTTTTCATCCTCACATTGGGGTTTTTCATGTTTCTGATATTTTTTTCCACCAGCACAGGCTAGAAGATTGCCCAGCATACAGAAAGCCTCTGTGGTCAGCACTGATCTAGAAGTTAGTCACAGAGTGTAGTCAGAAGAGCTCATAAGGTATGCATATAGTGTGCATTCTACAGACAACAGCATGGAGGAATCAGACTTGCGAATGAGCTTCAGCAAGGTGAGGGCTAAGATGGAAATCTACTTGTGTGGCCTTATAGTGGTTCTGCCTTCAGCTTTGCTGACAAACCACAATTCATGAGGAACTCTTGTTGTGCCAGATCACGTGACCCCAAAAGACCACCAAGAGTCAAGTCCGTTGCAAAACACAGAAGGATGTTTTTATTACAAGCTATAGCTTGGGCTCATACACCCTCATCACTGTAGCGGTTGAGAGCGAGAGCCCCATGCTCAGGCTACGTGGTTAATTTTAAGAGTCCAGTCCCTCCCAGCATGCCCAAAGCAGGGCAATTCCTGCCTGACAAGCATCTATTGGTTGAAACACAAAAGGGGAGGTTGCATTTTGAATTTATATGTTTAGGGAGGCCCCCAAAACATTAATGATCTAGCTTCCCTTGTTTGGCAGCCCTAGGGCAGAGGGATGATCTAGGCCATTTTCCTAGCAACTGTATCTCTAGTGGACAGGAAAAGAATGCAGTAAAGATGGTTCTTCTCTGCAGGTGGCTGGACATGTTTCCACCTGTCTGGCCTTTGTTCAGGCTTGCACTTTAAACTTTGAACCAATACCTCAAAAAACTAATTTATAATCCTTTGGTCTTTCACTCTTTCCAGAAAAGGTGGCAAAGAAGAGCCACTGGCTAGCACTACCAGCCATCCCACTAAACTAGCAGCAGGCTTGGTCAGTGGTATTGTCTCCTCATTGCTTATACTTCGATTTAAGTTCAACAGTTTGTACAGATTCATCCAATTGGCATTTATTAATGGTCAACTGTTTATCAGTGGGAATTCAGATGAGGAAGAGAATGTTCTAATAAAGTGTGGTTACTTCACATCTGGTCATGTAATATCATATAAAGTCAAGTGTACTGTACCGTACTATACAGGCCCTCAGCCGGGGACAATGCTGAGGACAACACATATCTCACACAAATAAAAAGGGCTCCCTGGGAACAACTAGGGATAGGATTCCAATACAGTAAAGGTATCTATGTGGAAATGGGAAAGGTATAACAGCTATACATGAATGCTGCTGAAATGTGGACCACAGCACTTTACAGTATTTCAGAAACATAGAGCTTTACAATGTCCAAAAGCCACAAGCAATGACTTTTCATTCAGAAATCTTCATTCTCCAGTCAGTCATCATGATCTGAATTGTAGAGTTGAGCTAGAGGACCACAGTTGGCAGTGGGGGTGGGGAGCTCAGCATGATATTTAACTGCTGAGACAGGAAGTGGTGGCCATATGCTGGCTGTGGTGAGCTCAAAGGCGTTTTTTTTGCTGGTGGAGTCCAATATGATTAGATTTTCTTCCTGCAACTATCTCTCTCAGCACTCTTTGACTTGGATACAGTAAAGGCAGAATGTGAGCACACAAGTCCATACCATATTTTCATGCACAAGTAGTTTATTACACAAGTTCACACACGCGTATATCATGTGAACAAAGGCCTGTACATACGCATAAAGTAATTATAATAGTGTGTGAGGAAAGTGACTGGAATGATGTCATGGTTGCTAAGCTTCTCTGGTAGAGATTTTCCTGGATAACTTCTCTGTCAGGTATCCAGGAGAAAAGCTGTCCAAAGAAATGGGAGGTTGTGTCTGCCCATTGTTGGGGCTGAGGGAAATGGAAAGAAATAGCCAGCCTCTCCCAGTCAGTTGACTCACAGCATTCTGTATTTGTTTCCTTATAAGATGGGTTCTCATTTTCTTCACTGATTCAACTAAACCAAGAAGTGTCAGGGCTCTGTTTTGAAACAACCACAATTGCTTCCTTTATGTCATTTTGTCCATATGAAATTACCAACCAGCTTTAAACAGTCAAGAGCCTATAAGCTCTGAAGAATTTTTCTTTTTTTTTTTTTTTGCAAAAGTAATAAACTCCTATAAATGGGATGAAGGAGTTACATTCCGCTCCCTCCCCGAGTCACCTGTGCAAAGCTTCGCTCCCATAATTGTACCTTGTTTTAAATTCATATGTATTCATTTCATAAATATGGTCTATATTTTATACTGATAAATTTATCAATAGAAAAAAGATACCACTAGAAGATATAAAAAATTACCTGCCAAAATAATGATTTATGCTGGTTTTGAAGCTTCCTCTCTATTATTCATGTGCATAAGACATTTTTTTCCATTTTGACATTTACTTCACATTATAAAAATGTGCTCCTGTATGCCAATGTCTTCATTTGAATAGCAGGTAGGAAGAATGCATGGGGGTTGGCGTCTCTGTCTGACAATCTCTGGCAAGTGAGGCCCTGTCATCATTGTTCATGAACCAGGAATAAGGGTAGGAGTCCTACCCATGCAGTGAGAAGGATATGTTTCCCCAGACTCTCCAGGCTGTGTGGACCAGTGAGAAAGTGTATGCTACCAGGAAGGGCTGATAGGAAGCAAGGTTGGTTGTTTTACTATTGGGGTAGTACTTATTTGGAAGATCAAAGACAATACATTGGCATTAATATTAACTTCAGAGGGGAAATGACTTTGGCATTGACAAACAAACTGAGAAGTGCAGAACAAAGCAGGCAAAACCGTGAGGAAGGGAGGCATGTTTTCTAATCTTTTTTCCCCCAGGAAGCACCCAGCAGTGGGACTGAGTTTTTATTGCTGGCTCTCTAGGATGGCATCACAGGAGAGGGACCGCAATATCTGAGGGTTGTCATTCCTCTCTTCCAGCTTGCTCCTTTCCAGGGGAACGTCTATATAGATTTAGACTATTTACATAACCCAGGTCTACAAGAATTCCAATCCTTCCACCACAAAGTTTAGCTAGTCAAACAAGTTTCATATGAAGAGTATCATGATGGCTGTTGGTACTCTTCTGTTCTTTAAACATTTGTCCAAAGTTCACCTGCCATGAATGAAGGCTGTATATCTATGTCTACTGTCCATAGTGACCTTATTTATTTATGTCTTATCAACAGGGCCATGCTACCCAGTCTCTTTCACATTGTATCTTAGTCATCAGAGTTGCTGTTATTATACATTTGTCCACATAAGTGCCTCTTTTCACCCTCATCCTGGCTACCTCCAAATACTGACTCATGTTCACATCTTGGCTTCTGTTTTATCAACAAAGTTGTCTGCAGAGAGATCAGATCTTTTGATAGCACATGAACATCATCACTAGATGATCTTTTGTCCTCTAATCATCTGTGTGATACCCAGCATAGTTTCTGGAATGTGTCCTAATGTGTGGCATCAGTTCCAGTGAAAGCACATGTTTTATAGCTATTGATTGGCTAGTATTTTTCAACATGAAACACATCCAGTATAATCATTTGTACAAAGAAAATGTATAACTACTATTGTTAGAGTTCGTACATAAAAACTCCAAACTCAAGTCACAGATCAGAAGGGAGTGATCCTCCAAATCAGTTTGCAGTTGATGAACTCTCAAGTTCTCACCTCTCTAGGAAGTGTAGCTCTGCTGGGAAAGATTGAGGTGTGCCCTTCATCCAGGAAAAGATGTAGGCCAGGGCCTTTCTTACTCACATTAGGAAGTATGGGCCAAGGTCGACAGAGACAAGGGTTATATTAACTGACTGACTTGCTAGAGTCCAGAATTTCAAGAAGATCAACTATGCTTACACAGTCACAGGAAGAATAGAATTTTCTGAGGTTTAGAGATTTTGGTTAAAATGCTTGGAAAGTTAAAGTTGCATGTAGACCTAAATACTCACCTCTGTATACCTGAAGGAACACCTTGACCTCTCCTGCTCTTAGAGTCTGGTCCTTTGTTTCAAATGACTGTCTGATTCCCCAAGTGATGCCTCCATGCTACCATGCACAGCAAGAGTCTGGACGTTTTCTTCACTCTTGATAACTGATAAACTAATGTATGTTGGCTTACTGGAAATCCCACTGTCTTCTGGAATATGGCTTGAGGTGTAAACTAATATAATGTTTAATTCCATGTCACCTTGGTAGAATACAGTGGACCATTATTTAAATCAGCACTGGTCTAGATACAGCCGGGAGGCATTGATAGGGTAACATCTTGGAATGGTGACTGACATGCCTCATAAAACAAGTTGAAAATCTATAAAGACCAAACTGAAGTTTTCCCAGAGAAGATGGAATTCTGCCCATCATAAGAAAAAGAAATTTGAGATTTAGGACATCTTTTAAGTTCTTAATTCAGTTCCGAAAGTCTCTTCTCTCCTTCCTGACTGGAAAAAGAGAGATTAACTGGTGTTCACCCTATGCCTGTGTCTGTGTGTCTGTCTATGAGTAGGTCTGCATCTTAAACCATACCCATCTCTATGTCTGAATCTACATGTATGTCCACTTTTATGTGTATGCTCTTCATACTTAAACATATATATGGATATATTTCCTATATATATTTCCATAGCTGTGTCCTATTTATTTCTATGTCTTTATGTGTCTATTTTACATTTATTGTTATGTCCATGTATATATTCATTTCTATATTTATACCTATAACATATATGAACATATAGATGTGTATCTGAGCCACACATATGTACATATTTATGACTTTCTCCACAGAATCCTATAGAAACAGATTCTGTGACTTGAAACTATTAAACATTTGACCCAATTTTTCTAATTTTTTCCACAAAGAGTATTCAATGTTTGTAGCCTTCATAGTATCTGGTTGGAGAGTAGGCATTTCTCTTGTTTCATTTTTTTTGCATCATCATACTAATTGTACAAGGTACTAAATTACTTTCTCTTTTATCCTGAATAGTGTATTTATGAATATAACAAGATGAGAAAACTGAAGATGGAAGATCATAAATTGGTAGATAGATATGTAGATGATAGACAGTAAGTGGGTGATGGGAAAAGCCACAAAGAGATGGAATTCAAAGCTATCAGGGGTAGTTAAGCAAATAAAAGATCAAGAGACAGATGAGGGTAAAAATGATAGATGAATGGATAGGTCATAGAAAAATAGATAACATTGGAAGAGGGGATTAAAAGATGTTGGATAGATGATAGATAAGTAGATAGATGAGAAATGGAGGAACCAATGACATGCTCATAGGGAATGCAAGCCCCATCCAGACTGCATTGAGTTTTGTATCAGGATGGAGACTCAAATATGTATCTAGAATCACTTTTCTTTTACCTTTCTTTAATAACAAGATGAATCTCAAATAGTAATTTAATATCATGAAACATATCTGCATCAAGTTCAAGTCTCCTTAGCACCTCAGAGTACAGCTGAGGATACACAGACCCTTCCTTTTCCCACTCCAATATGAAACAGATGATGACATTTTTAAGCCTTTAAACAAAGACACACAGATATTCAATGCTGTGATATCCAAATGCCTTCTCAGCACTGAGATCTGCTTTCGATGTGATCTAGTACAGACTTCTTGAGAGACATATAGTAGTGGATTGATGAGGCCTACAGTTTCCTCTTCCATCCCAACACATGCAAAGCAGCATTATGTAAAGTAATAAAAGGCGGGACTCAAAACTGAAATATAAAGAGCCACATAACTTCCTAGAAGATGTCAAAAAAGCAGGTGGTGTCAGAAAAACATGCAATGTGATGACTGGAAGTGGTCTGTGCATTGCTGGTGACTCACATGGCTGTGGATGGTTGGTGATCACCAGAGGCAGCCTGCTAGCCTATGGCAGGACACCAGAGAGCAGGTGGAAGAAGAGTGGAACCTCCACGGGAGGCAGCACAGCTTTCATCAAGTTTGATTGGAGAAAATAATTCCTTCTAATTCTAGAATAGCATGTGTGGTCAAAATGGCTCCCATCCCTCACCATTACCTGTGATGTCAATGCTCCTGGTAGCTTCATTATTCTGAAGAATAATGAAATCAGAGAGCCAGGAAGAGCAGGTAGGCATAGACACATATGCCTTGTGTATGGATATCACCAGAACCTCAGTGAGCTATGTCCCCACTGTGACACCTGCAAGCACTTAGAGCCATTCCAAGCCTCGGCTCATCAATCTCATCTCTGACAAGAGAGTCACTACTTTTAGGTATCTGGTGAAGAGATTTTATTTTTTTAGTTCTTTCTTCCTACCTTTCTGTCTTTCTTTTTTATTCTTCCTTTCTTTCCTTTTCTTTGTTCACATTTTTCCACTTACACAGAGATTCTCCTTAATGCAGAGATTAGATCATGGGCAGAAATATCTGGAGAACTTGGCTCATATTTAATATTGAATGTAGCGTCACTGTTTTACTGCACCAGGTAAAGGCCATTCTCCTGTAAATTTTTAGCCCCTGTTTAACTATCTTTCTTGAGGACATGTGAGGCATCTGAAGGAGACTGTGGACCTGCTAATACCTATATTTCCTCTTCAGCAGTGGAGTAAAGTATGGAGTATCCTGATGCTGGGGAGGTAAAACGGCTGGAGTTGACGGGGCTTCCTGACACCTCAAGCGAATAAGGACAGACAGGCTATTATTGACTCTACCCGGCTTATAGCTGCTGGAGTCCGCAGACACATGGTACAAAGAAGAGATGCCTTCCTGCATGGTCTGAGCCAAATGACAGCCTAAAGCCCCTCAGTGAACAGAATCCTGGGTCCTCAATCCTTCTCAGGGGAGGGAGATGCTGCCCAGAGGCACGAGAGCTCTTCTCTCCCCAGCCCAGGCGTAAGTCATCACTGAGGGGGCCCATGCTTCCACTCAGGTTTGACTTAGCACAGGTCTGAGAAGTTTTGTTAAGGATATTTCAGCTAGTACAAAACACAGCTCAGAGGAGAGAGAGTTCGTTTAGCTAAGAGTGCCCAGGAAACACTAGAATTCCTATTCAGGTTTGATCCCACTGCCCATATACAGAGTAACTATAGAAAGAGGAAAGCCAGCAGGTAAGCTTCAATTCAGTTTCATGGTCTGAGCAACAATCTTTTCCCATAAACAGCATCTCTACCTACCACATACCAGGCAGGCAATGGGCTACCCTATGCAAACCATTTACCTCCATTAAGTAGAGCTGATTATGCAGAAGTAAATCAATCACGTATTTTGGGGAAAAAAATTATTGAAACATCCAGAAGTAAAAAGAAAAGAAAAGTCAATACCCATTCAAGATCAACTTGAACTAATCTGAGAAAACACATTTCCCAGCCACAACAGGGAGAGGAGACATTTCTACTCATCTCTACTCACTATCCCAGGAAGGCTTTCTTGTACTCTTCGGTAAATTTCTACTTTTGTTCTGTAAAAGTAAGAAAGGGTGAGTGCTTTAAAAATCAATCCAAGTCTTTATCATAGTGACTCATACTCCAATTTGTGCATAGCACACTTAAGGAGAGGAGAGACTAGAACATAGGAAGCCTTCACTCCACACCTTCTGCAAGCCTTTTGGCCTTCAGAGTACACTAGGGAATACATATATTGTCCAAAGTCCTTCTTATTCTCCTTCTATCCCACCTCAAAGTCACCATTCTGTGACAAAGAAGAGGTCCCTGTCCTGATTGCCAGCAGGTGCCTCCATCCTTCTGTCTCTTATGGCCAGGCTATCATTTTCCCTGCCACCAACAGGGTCACCTCTCTGCCTGACTCTCCAAGCCCTGCTGTTCAGGTGAAGAAGAAATTCACAGCTATTGAATGATGATAGGGGTGGCAAATGAAAAAAAAATTAAGTGCCGTCAACAACAACAAAATAAAAGGTGGGGGTGGGTATGGGAGAAAGGGCTCCTGGAGAATGTGAGGAAGATAAATAGGGACAACGCTCTGTTTCTCTGTCAGCAGCACTCTGGGGTTATTTGAAGCTCTTATTTATGCTCTATAAGCAGAACAATGCTGGAGAAGAAATGATTAAATACCGCCTCTGTGGGCAGCAGACATCTCATTGTGGCGGTGGGCTCACCGCTGGGTGGTTTTGATAAAGGCAATATGAGTTGATAACTGATAGAGTTTGCCAGGGAGTCATCTGGGGCTGCTGACAGCTCCAGAGCTTTAATAAAATCATTAGAATGTAAATGTTTTTATTGCAGAATAAAGAGCCTCCAGCGAAGTTGACACTACTCTCCCTGGCTGAATGGGAGTGCCCATTAGCATTCAAATGATATCATGATGGGCTGGTTATCTTTATTAAAATTTTTCAAATCGAGTCTTCATTTTGCATGATTGAGTTTTAAACAAATGCAATATGCAGTAGGCTGGCGAGCTGGCCTCAACACTTCTGAAATAATTAAAGTGTTCCGTGTACTTTTTTTAAACATGTGTTTCATAAGAAATGAATTGGATTTGCTATTTTAATATGACAATATCTAGTTAGCTTTGCATAAAAACTGGGCTGTTATAGCATAATTATTGAAAGTGTACAGCTTTTAAACATATGTTTCATAAAGCTGAATTCAATTTTCTGAAATCTGACAATGCCAGTCACTTGGCGAAGTGTAAAATCAAGAGATAGCTTGATTACTTGGAGCAATCCTGCAGAGGTCTTGGTAATTGATGGCGGCTTGGGTACTCTGTGTAGAGTTTCTCAAAGAAAGAAGGCTCTTTTCTCTACTTGAAGGGATGATAGTGGGAGCCTAGCTACTGTCCTTCAGCTCAGGACCTTCGCCACAAAGTCATTGAATAGCTAAAGAATTTTGAGAGGAGCTGAGCAGAGCTGGTCTTTATCCAAGTGGAGTGGTTGGTCCATGGGGGCTGACAAGGTCCATTGGGTTTTAAATCTCCATTTATTTCCTCCTGGTCAGGTTCACGTTGTGCATACCAAGCACCCTTAGCAGTCATCCTGTGTTATAGGCCGAGCAAACCATTGTTAGCAAGACTGTCATGGCTGCTCCTTAGTTATGAGGAGCTGAAGAAATCAATAAGAGAAATGTTCCTTTAAAAATTGTCTCTTAAGTAAGAGGGGTATTGATTCCCTAGATGAAGAGCTTCAGGAGGGATGCGGTCTAGCAGGGTGTTGGACACACTGGGCAGTCGTGTGCCTGCAAGGGGAAAGACTCATTTACCTCTCACCTGAACATCTTTTCGTTTTTGATTACCTTTTAAGCTGAGATAAAAAACAAAATTTCAGGAACATGACAATGATACCGCAATTCCTAAAAGGCTTGTTAGCACACCCTAAACTCTGAAATGGTGTCTTTTTAACCAGGACCTCAATCATGAGTCAAATGGTTTGACTGATAGATAAACTTCGATTGGCTATTAGTATTAATAGAGACAGAACCTATGAGTATTCAAGGAATCAGAGGTTTTAAAAAATTAGAAGTTTGTAGTAGGTGTATAAGTGATAACTTAATGCTTCTAACTCTCATGGTTAATTCAAAATTCTGATTTGTTTTAATCATCTCTACATGCTGAATATTTGCAGTGACATTGAATGTATTGTATCCGTTTGTTACAGTGACCAAAAGGGGTTAGTGAGCAGCACAAAAAAGGAGACTCAGGAATATAGGTGTTTGGGGGCAGCTATTATGAAGGTTTGATGTCACTGAAGAGGACATACAGAAAACAGTTCCCAGGGCTCCTGGATACACTCTGTAATAAGGCTGGAAGAGCCCCTGACATGGGACCTTTGACAGTTCTCAGAGAGTGATAAAACAAGGGCCAGCCGCTGATTAAGGATTTAAGAAGGGGCCTGAATTTAGAAAATCTTATGGCAGCGTGCTTGATGGGCCTCAAGCACAGAAGGACAAGCCAAAATCTAATGTGTAATGTGAAAAATTGCCTGTTCCTTCCTCCAAGGTGACAGAGAGAGAGAGAGAGAGAGAGAGAGAGAGAGAGAGAGAAGTGAGGTGCCGGAAAAGAAACCACACCTTTTCATATCATCTATATGAGAAGCTGTAAAACACATCCCAAATGCCTGTTGCCAACCTGAGCTCCAGTCTTCAACATAAGCAAATTCTAACCAATGCTGTGATGACAGACCCCAGACAAGCCATGTGAGTAAATACACAGAAGTTTGCTTTCTGGTGGATGATAGTTTCAGCAAAACCCTGGCTCAGTCTGTGGCTCTGTCTTGCCATACAGCTCCTCAAACTCTGGGTGACATTCTCTATTCCTCTGGCTGAAAACCACAGCTTCCCTGTGGTCTGAGGGTCCCATTAGATAGCAGTAACTGGTAGTCTTTGGCTCATGGCCACTGGTCTGAATTCTATTTCAATAGTTTTAATTCTCTTCCCTTTCAGGAAGGATGAAATTTTACAAATGAACTGTATGTTAAAAGGCTTTTCCTGACTCACAGGAGGAAGAAAGACACAGCATACTACTCTAGCCAAAAGTTCCTTGGCTATGAGTGACAGCAAAGCTCTGGAACTCTCGAGGTATAGAGAAGACTGGGGGTATGCCACTGTTGTCGAGGGTATGAGTCATTTCTCCATGACATGAAAACTATAAAGGGCTACCTGGTGCAGAGGACACTGAGGCTGACTGAGAAGATGGTCCTACCTGCAAGCAACACTTGGGAAATGATCAGAGAGTAGTGATGGCTGTAGGTGCAATAAGAGCTTCAGAGGATTGGAATAGGCAAGGTGTCAGCCTTGACATGAATCACCTAAAACCAACAATAAGCCGAGGACCTGTGAGAAGCAAAGGGTGGCCCCACCCCACGTGCAATGGAACAATCGGTCCTTTTCTTCTGGACTCAGTCCCAGAACCGCATGTGGGTCCTCCATTCAAGGTACTTCACACACGTGAGCATTGGTTTGACAAACTATCCTCTCAGATGCCAACTTTCTGTTCACTTTCCTAATAGTTTATTCTTTGTATTTTATATTTTTAAACAAGTGACTTTCTCTGGCCATACTTTGAGTTTCATAATCTATTTGATGTGGACACCTGCTGAGTTACTCTCTCTCTCTCTCTTTTTTTTTATTATTAGTTACATTTTATTAACTGTTTCCCAGCTGTATCCTGCTCCCTCATTCCCTCCCAATCCCTCCCTCCCTCATCTCCTCCCTGCCCCTTTCCAAGTCCACTGATTGGGGAGGACCTCCTTCCCTTTCATCTGACCCTGTTTTATCAGGTATCTTCAGGACTGGCTGCAAAGTCCTCCTCTGTGGCCTAGCAGGACTGCTCCTCCCTTGAGGGGTGGGGCATATACCCAAAATTTGCTCAAGTATACAAGGACATTTGCTCAACCATTTGTGTAGCAGCTTTATTTGTAATAGCCAGAACCTGGAAACAATCCAGATGTCCATCAATGGAGGAATGGATACAGAAATTGTGGTATTTTTACACAATGGAGCTACTCTCTTAGTTACTATTGCTGTGATGAAACATGCTGACCCAAAGCAACTTAGAGGGGAAACACTTTGTTTGGTCTTTATATCTTGAATCACAGCCCATTAGAGAAATGAAGGCAGAAACACAAACAGGGCTGGAACCTGGAGGCAGGAGCTCACACAGAGGCCATGGAGGGGTGTTGCTTATTGACTTGCTTCCTATTGCTCTGTTCAGCCTCCTTTCTTATAGAACCATGGACCACCAGCCCAGGGCTGGCACCATGCACAAAAGGACTGGGCCCTCCCCGCATGCATCAATCACTAATTAAGAAAATACTCTACAGGTTTTTTTCATAGTAGATCTTTTTTTTTTAAATTCTTTATTAATTATACTTTATTCACTTCGTATGCCCCCTGTGGTTCCCTCCCTCTTCCATAGCAGATCTTAAGGAGGCATTTTCCCAATTTAGGTCCTGACCTCTTAGCTGACTATAGCATGTGTCAAGCTAGCTAGCATAGTTCATACTTAGAAAATTTAATCACACAATTTATAGCAAGATCTACATTAAAATAGCTGTAATTTTGTTTTTATTCCTATCTATATATCTGCAATTTATTATTTTTATTTTTAGTAAGTTTTGAGACACTGTACAATGTGTTTAATAATATCTATCCCCCCAAATTTCCCAGGTACACCCTCACTTCCATGCCCACCCAACTTTGAGTTCTCATAAATTTTAAAATCCACGAACTCTAATTTATATTGTCCTACTACTCTTGTAGTGGGCAGGGCTACCCTGAAATGTAGTCAACCTATCAGGGTTAACTCTGTTAATAAAATTGACTCTCTCTCCCCACCTCTCTGTCTCTGTCTCTGTCTCTGTCTCTATCTCTCTCTCTCTCCTCCTCCCTTCTCTATTTCCTTTCCTCCTTTCCCCCTTCCTTTGCTCTTCCCAAATACTTGCGTATCTGTGTATCTATCTACCTATCTGTCTATCTCTCCCTTCCTAGCTCTCTTTCTCCCCTCTCCCTTTCCTCCTCCCTCTCTCTCCTTTCTTTCCTCTCCCCTTTTTCTCTCTCTATATCCCTCCCTCTCCCTTCTTTTCCCTCCCTCTCTCTTACTCCATCCCCCTCTCTTTTTCTCTTCCTTCTCCCTTCCTCCCTTACCTCCCCTGCCTTTCCTCTCCCTCTGTCTCCCTCCCTTTCTTTCTTTCCTCCTCTCTCTGTCTCTCCCTCCCTTTCCCTCCCTCCCTCTTTCCAAGGCACCAAATGCTGTAACTTCTCAGCTATGATGGGTCTTTGTGCCTATCTCCCCCACCCCATACTAGGACTTCCCGTGGTTTGAGTGTGCACATATCTTGTGTGCTCTGTTGTGATTGCTGCGAGTTCATATGTACATCTGCCCTGATACATGTGGGGAACACTGTTTAATTTGCCTGAAGTCTTTCATTACCTCTGGCTCTTACAATCTGTCTAACTCTCTTAAATAGTAAGGCCTGGACCTTGAGAGGAGGGTGTGATATAACTGTCCCACTGAGGGCTCAGCATTCTTCCATCTCTTATTCTTTGTGCCTTGTTCAGCTGAGGATTTCTGTTAACTGTCATCTACTTCAAGAAGCTTCTCTGTTGAGAGCTGAGAGGTGCACTGATCTATGGGTATAGTAATGTGGTATAAGGAGTCAGCTTAATACTATGTCTACTTACTAGAATAACAGTAGTACTTTCTCCGCTAGGCCCTACGACCTGTCTAGCCATATGTTCTTGAGCCAAAAATGGTTCTCTGTATGCGTTTCATCTTGTGGAAACTGTCTTAAATCCAATCAGAAAGACTTGAATACTTCCATGGTGTTTATGTCACTATTACAACTGTGGGCATGCTTTGCCAGGCCAGTCACTAGTGGTTCTCAGAGTTCACAGCTGGATAAGATTAGTGATTACTGTTTTTCCCTGTGGTAACATTCAGAGCACCTTCCAGCACCCCCAAAACTAGCCATTATGGATGAAGCTGCCAGGTCAGCACCAACTTGATTTCTCCATTTATTTTATGATTCATATATACTGTCTCAATATTGTCAAGTTCTGGAGGGGTATCAAAAACATTGACAATAAATAGCCAGTAATTTTGAGGGCTTTATGGGAACCTACAGGCCAACAATTGGTAAAGAGAGAAGACATTCCAGGTACTGGGGTTTTTATTTGCTAGAACAGAGTGTCTGTTTGAGGTATTGTTTTCCAATGCTAAGATAACTCCATTTATTCTTATCATACATGCATGTATGTGTTCTTCAAACATCTACAGTTGTCGTTTGACATATGGCTTTTAAAATGTCTTTTGTTTTAGTTATTCCTCTCCAATTTACTTTTTCATAGATATTTATGAATTTAATTTTTATTTATGTGCTTGTATGAACTTATGTTTGTCTTGGGTCTGTGGAGGTCAGAGGGCATTAGGTCTCCCAGAACTGAGGCTGTAGGTAGTTGTGAGCTGCCTGATGTGGGAGCTAGGAACCAAAACTGGGTCTTCTGTAAGCACAGACGTACTTGTAACTGCTGGGCTGTCCTGTCCAACCAGCCCTAAATTTTACTTCTTTCATGGGGTTAACATATACATCAATAACTACACTCTGTAGTGTCACCAATATCTGTTTGGGTTTCTGTGCTTGTAATATCATGATCTGTGAATAGTTAATAGCTGGCTGGTCTTCAATACTTTAGTACTTGTTCAGTTTTCAAAAATCACATTGCCTTAAATAATTTGTTTCTGGACTATAACTAAGTTTGACTGCTATGTTGCCAACCTTAAATGGAGTAATTCAGGCTTCCTGATGGTGACCTGTTGGCTACAGGCGTAAGCTGGAGGGCTGCAGTCATGTTTTATCCATGCAGCTGGTGCAGAGATCATACAAAGAAGAAGAAAGTGATCTTCCAGCCCTAAGAACCTGTATTACAGCCGAGGTGACCCCTGTCTTCCTCTTGTCCTACGCATGCATAGGCAAGTCACTGCAGCAGTATTCAGTGACAGAGGTATGGTTACCCCTGACTGTGGGAACATCTCATAGAGCAACATGGTTAAGGATAATGTCATAGGTTACATTACAGCGGTAAGATGATGCCACTTTGTCATTGATGGCATAGGATATTTAACTCCCAGTCTTCAGAAAGAGCCTCACTGTCCTGCCCCCCTAGCTAGGAGAGCAGGAGTGGGTCCACAGCTCTGGAGATTGGGCTAAGAAGCCCCTAAACTTGGCTTCCCTGACCCTCTGGAACATACTAGTTCCAGATGGGTCTGTGCCACCTTGTGCTGGTTTAAGGCTGGAGATTCTATGTGGTCATCTCACATTGGGAGTGGAAGAGGCTTGAAGCCAGGGAGGGGGACACAGGAGCCTTGCAGTGGAAGCAGCACCCAGAGTGTCTCTGCTGTTCCCGAATCTTAGAGAAGGGTGATGTGGAGCTCAGTGTGACTTCTGTTTTATTTACTTACATCTTTCTGTTAACACACATACACTGACCATATATTTGTGTCTAAAGTCAGGAAGCCTAGCTATATGAACTGGCAAGTCCCACTCAGCTTTCTCCTCTTCCTTCCAGAGCATCTTGGTCTTTCCACGTTGATATTATCAAACACAGGCCATCTCAGAAGTGACAGTACTAAAGAAATTGCCAGAGGAGAGAAAAGAGTTTGTGGCTCTGCCAGCAGCTGGGTTGGGAGAAGACAGGAGTGGAATCTGTGGGTAGATCCATTTCCACAATGGCAGGAATAGCAATTGTGTAATCCAATTTCAACAGGGGATTTCTCTTTATCTTAGTGACTAGTGAAATGGGTGGACCTCAAATTTCATCTCAGTTTGGAAACATTCCCAACATTTTGGAGATGTTTACTCCAAACTGAGCCAACTCTATAAACCTCTTCAGGCTCTAAAATCTTTCTGGGACTGATACCAGCAGATTTTTTTTTCTTTTCCTCTTTTCTTTCTTTTTCTCTATTCTTTTTTATTTTGTGTGTGTGTGTGTGTGTGTGTGTGTGTGTGTGTGTGTGTGAGAGAGAGAGAGAGAGAGAGAGAGAGAGAGAGAGAGATAGAGAGATAGCTAATCCTTCTGGCTTCTGGGACATTCTCTCCCCACCCCCAGATTCTGAAATAAGCCAGCATCTCATCCAGACCAGAAGACTGAACGGACGCTTGTGGGAGAGAAAAGGAAGTGAAGCTGATAGATACTCCACCTGTCTCTTCATCCCACAACCCTCTCTAGAACCTTAGAGCTCTGGTCTCAGTGCCTGTGCTTTAGTTTCAGAACAAGCCGAGTATAAACACTAGCACAGTTGGATTCTCAGAACAAGGAGACTTGGAACTAAGCAAGCGTTTGAACCTTCATCTTGCCACAGCTATGAAGATTTTTTTTCTTTTTTTTAACTTTTATTAATTACACTTTATTCATTTTGTATCCCCCATAAGCCCCTCCCTCCTCCCTCCCAGTTCCACCTTCCCCCCCTTTCTGCATGCATGCCCCTCCCCAAGTCCACTGATAGGGGAGGTCCTCCTCTCCTTCTTCCTGATCTTAGTCTATCAGTTCTCATCAAAAGTGGCTGCATTGTCAGGGTTCTAGGTTATCTCCATGAATAGTCCTTGGTTGGAGTGTGAGTCTCTAGGAAGTTCCCTGTGTTCAAATTTTTGTCTTCAGTTGTTCTCCTTGTGAAGTTCCTGTCCTGCTATGACGATTTTTTAAAAATGTTTTTAGTCTTTTCTAATCCTGATAGTTTTGTTTGTTCTGTAAGCCTAGAGTGTCGGCTGTCAGGTGGAAGTCAGTCAGTCATCTCTGATCTACCCCATCCGCCTTAGTTCATGTTGGCTTGGATGGTTGAACTTGAATTGTGCTGTTTTCAAGTCTGATGCCTTAGTTATATCCAAAGAAAGTGCAGAGTGGTACAGTGAAGCCCAGGCTCATGTCACAGGAAAATAGTGAGGACCTCGTTCACTCCATGTAGCACACAGTGGTCCTGAGTAGTGGGAGATCAACAACAGGCCTGGAGTTCAGAACTAGCTCTTTCCAGGAGTGGGGTCATCTGAGGAGGCACAAAGAGCCAAAACCTATGGGTTTGTAACAGACAACATAGAATCTCAGCAAGTGTTCACATGCTACCAGATTGTGGCAGAGTCTACCCACAGAAAACTCAAGCTGAGAACCTTTGGGAAGGTTGTTCCTACCAACAACGCTTCTAGTGGCTGGAGAACCATTGGGAACTACCAAGAACTACAGAATAAAGTCAAAAGCTAGTTCATTCTCAGCGGTGCCCACAGCTATTCCAAGCCTCCCTACATGCACAGGGCATCTTCTGAGAAAACACTTCCAAAGGAACACCAACACCCCAGGAGAAGAGCCACAGGGCTCCAGACGCAGGTCTGAAAACGGCACATCCTGGAAGCAGCTTTTCCACTTCCCTTCAGGCTTGGGACTTGGAAAAACTAAGCAAAACAAACTCAAAACACACGCAGGCTTCAGAAAAGCCTGTGATTCATCTCTTTTTCAGAAGGGTCTCCTGCCAATCTTCAGAAACTGGAATGTTAGTTTGGATAATCTATTTATTTGTTTATTAAGTCAGCCAACAAATATTCTTGACAGCCCCTCCTATGTGCTGTTGGTTTCCATGATTTGGAAATAAAGAAAAAATAATTATGGAGGAAGAAATTATTCTGAGTGATGAGCAAATAGAGGGTCAAGTAGATGTATGAGTTCAAGTCAATGTCCAGTAAACCCTGAGGTCCTAAGCAGGACCTGGGGAGGGAGGCAGTGAAGGAGGTGGTATAAGCTGGAAGAACTGCTAGTTTTCCTGTGTACTCTAATCTCCTTTGACTTCTGTTTGCTCCCCTCTAACAAATGGTGAATCACAGAAGTTAATATGTCATTGCTTAACCCATTGCCCCAAGAGAGTATGGATCTTAATAACTGGTCATATTCATTAGTTCTTATTAGGTCTTATATGTCTTATTTTTATTGCGATAAAACTGACACAGGATTCTTTATCATGGCCATTTTAAGTGCATATTTTTCTGATTGCCACACATGCTCACATGGTTGCCCAACCATCTCTATAATGTTTTCATCTTTTAAAATTATTTTTTAACTTTTTAAAACTATAATATAATTGCATCATTTTCCCCTTCCATTTTCTTTCTTCAAACCCTCCCACAAAGCACATACCTCTCCTTAAAACTCCTTTCAAAGTCATGGTATCTTTTAAAATTTATTGTTGTTACATATATATGTAAACACAGTCATATATATATATATATATATACATACATATATGTATATATGTATATATTCATACATACATACATATATGTATATATATATATATACACACACTTGAGGAACCGGCCTGGATCAAGGGTGAAGTTGCAAAGTGTCCAAACCCTGAAAATCTCATCTTGAGACTGAAAGGAGTAAGCAACTCTCCCTCCCTGTTCTGGGCCTGTATGTCCAGGTGCATGTAATGTTGTGACCTCTACCTCCACCAATTCTTGAGGTAGTCATGTAGTCTGTTGACCAGGTTTCAGATTTCCTCATACCAACATGTCCAGCTAGCATGTGGCATTCCCAACACCTCAACCTCAATGATGTTCACTCACCCAAAAAGCCCTAGCCACTTCCCCAAGGTTTATATAGCCCTTATTGCACCCCATCCCACCCCCCAATAAAAAGAGCTGTTTCACTGGAAGAGCAGTGTCACTGAAAGGGCTGTATCACTGAAAAAATTGTATTGGAGACAGTATCTTTAGTCTCCCTACCCCTCACTGCTGAATTGAGATTGTGCTAACCCACACAGCCACCTAAGCTCTGTCCTTTCGAGTCCAATATCTATATTCTGTATATATTACATAGGTGCCTGGATACCCCAAGGAGAAGAAGTCAACCTCGGGCCCCCTATATAAAACAACATTGTATAAATATATATATTTCTAAATATACAAATACAACTCAGTCTATATGGTATCACTTGTAAGTATATTATTAGGGATGACCATTTAGTATTGGACAAATAAATGGTGTGCTTTTTCCTGGGAAAGACTATTTTTCCTGCTGTCAGAATTCCTTAGTTACCCAGCATTCTTTGTGTAGGGTTGAGGCCTCCTGGGCTTTCTCTGTCCAGTTCATCATGTGTATCAGTATTGTCCATTTTCAGTTCATGTTTAGTCAGCTACATTGGGACATCACATTGGGACATCATGGGTGTAGCTTCTGACAGACACAATTTCATAGCAACCTCCTGGATTCTCTGGGTCTTATTTCAGCCCCCTCTTCCTCAGTGTTCTTACAAAATTCAAAGTCTATTTCCTTCTCATTTTTAGCCCTAATACCCATGATTTGAGAGTCTCCGTGAGTCTGAGTATGGATATGTCCTGTCAGCATGCCAGTCAGCCTTTCTCCTTCTGTGACTGGCTCAAGACTCCACATCCTGTGTTAGAATCTTCTGCATCATGGCTGAATGGAATTCCGCAGTGTGCACATACCACATTGTTATCAGATTCCTCCTTGCCCATTCTTTTTCATTCCTCGGAAAATAGTCCCATTACTAACATGGGCATAATTTGTTCAGATATAAAAGTTTAACTTGAAGCTTCTTCCTGCCTGGCCGAGAGAAACCACCATCTGGGGAATCTCTATTTATTTTCTCAAGGACATCATGAAATGGTCAACCTATGTGTATTTCTATAATTCTGCAAAACTATGATTTTAAAAATCATCATAAAATCTGTGCTTTTAGCTTTGTCAATTTTTCAACAAGCAATCTACTTTTGTAAAATCAGGGTTAAAGAAGACAAGTTTTTTAAAAAATGTGATTTCAATTCATTTTCCCAATTTTTACATATGATTTGATTTTTCTTCCTTCCAATTACCTTGCTTGTACCAAAGATAGAATAAATTTAAAATGAAATGCTAAAGGCCAGATGTGGTGGTACATGTGTGGAATCCCAGCACCTGGAAGGCAGAGGAAAGAGAACTGTCCCAAGTTCAGGATCAGCCGGGGAAACATAGCAAGGCTTTATCTCATACAACTTAGAGCAAAGACAAAATAAATAAATGAGAATTATCAAAGTAAGTTTTCAGAACAAGTCTTCTTCTTCTTCTTCTTCTTCTTCTTCTTCTTCTTCTTCTTCTTC